>NW_026989811.1:4958172-5268058 GCF_036321535.1 Camelus dromedarius | reverse complement strand
ATGGGGAGGTACTAGCTCCAACTCGGTTTTACAGTGAAAACTGCAGGAAATTCAAACAGGCACTAGGAAACAGACTGAGAAAGCAGAGAAAAGGTGTCTCCTGCAACCCGTTCCCATGGAGCTAGATGAGCGAACGTCTCTCCACTTCCTCAGTTCTGAGAGATAAGTGTGTGTGAAAGCCGTCCTTCACCTAGCTTGTTGGGAACACAAAGTTTCTTTTCAGTTGCAAACTCCATTCCTTACATATATATGGGGAGGTACAAGCTCCAAATCGGTTTTACAGTGAAAACTGCAGGAACTTCAAACCGGCACTAGGAAACAGACTGAGAAAGCAGAGAAAAAGTGTCTCCTGCAACCCGTTCCCTTGGTGCTAGATGAACGAACCTCTCTCCACTTGCTCAGCTCTGAGAGTTAAGTGTGTGTGAAAGCCGTCCTTCACCTAGCTTGTTGGGAACACAAAGTTTCTTTTCAGTTGCAAACTCCATTCCATACATATATATTGGTAGGTACAAGCTCCAAATCGGTTTTACAGTGAAAACTGCAGGAACTTCATACCGGCACTAGGAAACAGACTGAGAATGCAGAGAAAAAGTGTATCCTGCAACCCGTTCCCTTGGTGCTAGATGAACGAACGTCTCTCCACTTGCTCAGTTCTGAGAGATAAGTGTGTGTGAAAGCCGTCCTTCACCTAGCTTGTTGGGAACACAAAGTTTCTTTTCAGTTGCAAACTCCATACCATTCATATATATGGGGAGGTACTAGCTCCAACTCGGATTTACAGTGAAAACTGCAGGAAATTCAAACCGGCACTAGGAAACAGACTGAGAAAGCAGAGAAAAGGTGTCTCCTACAACCCGTTCCCTTGGTGCTAGATGAACGAACGTCTCTCCACTTGCTCAGTTCTGAGAGATAATTGTGTGTGAAAGCCGCCCTTCACCTAGCTTGTTGGGAACACAAAGTTTCTTTTCAGTTTCAAACTCCATTCCATACATATATATGGGGTGGTACAAGCTCCAACTCGGTTTTACAGTGAAAACTGCAGGAACTTCAAACCGGCACTAGGAAACAGACTGAGAAAGCAGAGAAAAAGTGTCTCCTGCAACCCGTTCCCTTCTTGCTAGATGAACGAAAGTCTCTCCATTGCTCAGTTCTGAGACAAAAGTGTGTGTGAAAGCCGTCCTTCAACTAGCTTGTTGGGAACACAAAGTTTCTTTTCAGTTGCAAACTCCATTCCATACATATATAAGGGGAGGTACAAGCTCCAACTCTGTTTTACAGTGAAAACTGCAGGAACTTCAAACCGGCACTAGGAAACAGACTGAGAAAGCAGAGAAAAAGTGTCTCCTGCAACCCGTTCCCTTGGTGCTAGATGAACGAACGTCTCTCCACTTACTCAGTTCTGAGAGTTAAGTGTGTGTGAAAGCCGTCCTTCACCTAGCTTGTTGGCAACACAAAGTTTCTTTTCAGTTGCAAACTCCATTCCATACATATATATGGGTAGGTACAAGCTCCAAATCTGTTTTACAATGAAAACTGCAGGAACTTCAAACCGGCACTAGGAAACAGACTGAGAATGCAGAGAAAAAGTGTCTCCTGCAAACCGTTCCCTTGGTGCTAGATGAACGAACGTCTCTCCACTTGCTCAGTTCTGAGAGATAAGTGTGTGTGAAAGCCGTCCTTCACCTAGCTTGTTGGGAACACAAAGTTTCTTTTCAGTTGCAAACTCCATACCATTCATATATATGGGGAGGTACAAGCTCCAACTCGTTTTTACAGTGAAAACTGCAGGAACTTCAAACCGGCACTAGGAAACAGACTGAGAAAGCAGATAAAAAGTATCTCCTGCAACCCGTTCCCTTGGTGCTAGATGAACAAACGTCTATCCACTTGCTCAGTTCCGAGAGATAAGTGTGTGTGAAAGCCGTCCTTCACCTAGCTTGTTGGGAACACAAAGTTTCATTTCAGTTGCAAACTCCATTCCATACATATATATGGGGAGGTACAAGCTCCAACTCGGTTTTACAGTGAAAACTGCAGGAACTTCAAACCGGCACTAGGAAACAGACTGAGAAAGCAGAGAAAAAGTGTCTCCTGCAACCCGTTCCCTTGGTGCTAGATGAACGAACGTCTCTCCACTTGCTCAGTTCTGAGAGTTAAGTGTGTGTGAAAGCCGTCCTTCACCTAGCTTGTTGGGAACACAAAGTTTCTTTTCAGTTGCAAACTCCATTCCATACACATATATGGGAAGGTACAAGCTCCAAATCGGTTTTCCAGTGAAAACTGCAGGAACTTCAAACCGGCACTAGGAAACAGACTGAAAATGCAGAGAAAAAGTGTATCCTGCAACCCGTTCCCTTGGTGCTAGATGAACGAACGTCTCTCCACTTGCTCAGTTCTGAGAGATAAGTGTGTGTGAAAGCCGTCCTTCACCTAGCTTGTTGGGAACACAAAGTTTCTTTTCAGTTTCAAACTCCATTCCATACATATATATGGGGTGGTACAAGCTCCAACTCTGTTTTACAGTGAAAACTGCAGGAACTTCAAACCGGCACTAGGAAACAGACTGAGAAAGCAGAGAAAAAGTGTCTCCTGCAACACGTTCCCTTCTTGCTAGATGAACGAAAGTCTCTCCACTTGCTCAGTTCTGAGACATAAGTGTGTGTGAAAGCCGTCCTTCAACTAGCTTGTTGGGAACACAAAGTTTCTTTTCAGTTGCAAACTCCATTCCATACATATATATGGGGAGGTACTAGCTCCAACTCGGTTTTATAGTGAAAACTGCAGGAACTTCAAACCGGCACTAGGAAACAGACTGAGAAAGCAGAGAATAAGTATCTCCTGCAACCCGTTCCCTTGGTGCTAGATGAACGAACGTCTCTCCACTTGCTCAGTTCTGAGAGATAAGTGTGTCTTAAAGCCGTCCTTCAAATAGCTTGTTGGGAACACAAAGTTTCTTTTCAGTTGCAAACTCCATTCCATACATATATATGGGGAGGTACAAACTCCAACTCTGTTTTCCAGTGAAAACTGCAGGAACTTCAAACCGGCACTAGGAAACAGACTGAGAAAGCAGAGAAATAGTTTCTCCTGCAACCTGTTCCACCTGTGCTAGATGAACGAACGTCTCTCCACTTGCTCAGTTCTGAGAGATATGTGTGTGTGAAAGCCGTCCTTCACCTAGCTTTTTGGGAACACAAACTTTCTTTTCAGTTGCAAACTCCATTCCATACATATATATGGGGTGGTACAAGCTCCAACTCGGTTTTACAGTGAAAACTGCAGGAACGTCAAACCGGCACTAGGAAAAAGACTGAGAAAGCAGAGAAAAAGTGTCTCCTGCAACCCGTTCCCTTGATGCTAGATGAACGAACGTCTCTCCACTTGCTCAGTTCTGAGAGATAAGTGTGTGTGAAAGCCGTTCTTCAACTAGCTTGTTGGGAACACAAAGTTTCTTTTCAGTTGCCAACTCCATTCCATACATATATATGGTGAGGTACTAGCTCCAACTCGGTTTTAGAGTGAAAACTGCAGGAACTTCAAACCGGCACTAGGAAACAGCCTGAGAAATCAGGGAAAATGTGTCCCCTGCAACCCGTTCCCTTGGTGCTAGATGAAAGAACGTCTCTCCACTTGCTCAGATCTGAGAGAAATATGTGTGTGAAAGCCGTTCTTCAGCTAGATTGTTGGGAACACAAAGTTTCTTTTCAGTTGCAAACACCATTCCATACATATATATGGGGAGGTAGAAGCTCCAACTCGGTTTTACAGTGAAAACTGCAGGAACTTCAAACCGGCACTAGGAAACAGCCTGAGAAAGCAGAGAAAAAGTGTCTCCTGCAACCCGTTCCCCCGGTGCTAGATGAACGAACGTCTCTCCACTTGCTCAGTTCTGAGAGATAAGTGTGTGTGAAAGCCGTCCTTCACCTAGCTTGTTGGGAACACAAAGTTTCTTTTCAGTTGCAAACTCCATTCCATACATATATAAGGGGAGGTACAGCTCCAACTCTGTTTTACAGTGAAAACTGCAGGAACTTCAAACCGGCACTAGGAAACAGACTGAGAAAGCAGAGAAAAAGTGTCTCCTGCAACCCGTTCCCTTGGTGCTAGATGAACGAACGTCTCTCCACTTGCTCAGTTCTGAGAGTTAAGTGTGTGTGAAAGCCGTCCTTCACGTAGCTTGTTGGGAACACAAAGTTTCTTTTCAGTTGCAAACTCCATTCCATACATATATATGGGGAGGTACAAGCTCCAAATCGGTTTTACAGTGAAAACTGCAGGAACTTCAAACCGGCACTAGGAAACAGACTGAGAAAGCAGAGAAAAGGTGTCTCCTACAACCCGTTCCCTTGGTGCTAGATGAACGAAAGTCTCTCCACTTGCTCAGGTCTGAGACATAAGTGTGTGTGAAAGCCGTCCTTCACCTAGCTTTTTGGGAACACAAACTTTCTTTTCAGTTGCAAACTCCATTCCATACATATATATGGGGTGGTACAAGCTCCAACTCGGTTTTACAGTGAAAACTGCAGGAACGTCAAACCGGCAGTAGGAAAAAGACTGAGAAAGCAGAGAAAAAGTGTCTCCTGCAACCCGTTCCCTTGATGCTAGATGAACGAACGTCTCTCCACTTGCTCAGTTCTGAGAGATAAGTGTGTGTGAAAGCCGTTCTTCAACTAGCTTGTTGGGAACACAAAGTTTCTTTTCAGTTGCCAACTCCATTCCATACATATATATGGTGAGGTACTAGCTCCAACTCGGTTTTAGAGTGAAAACTGCAGGAACTTCAAACCGGCACTAGGAAACAGCCTGAGAAATCAGGGAAAATGTGTCCCCTGCAACCCGTTCCCTTGGTGCTAGATGAAAGAACGTCTCTCCACTTGCTCAGATCTGAGAGAAATATGTGTGTGAAAGCCGTTCTTCAGCTAGATTGTTGGGAACACAAAGTTTCTTTTCAGTTGCAAACACCATTCCATACATATATATGGGGAGGTAGAAGCTCCAACTCGGTTTTACAGTGAAAACTGCAGGAACTTCAAACCGGCACTAGGAAACAGCCTGAGAAAGCAGAGAAAAAGTGTCTCCTGCAACCCGTTCCCCCGGTGCTAGATGAACGAACGTCTCTCCACTTGCTCAGTTCTGAGAGATAAGTGTGTGTGAAAGCCGTCCTTCACCTAGCTTGTTGGGAACACAAAGTTTCTTTTCAGTTGCAAACTCCATTCCATACATATATAAGGGGAGGTACAGCTCCAACTCTGTTTTACAGTGAAAACTGCAGGAACTTCAAACCGGCACTAGGAAACAGACTGAGAAAGCAGAGAAAAAGTGTCTCCTGCAACCCGTTCCCTTGGTGCTAGATGAACGAACGTCTCTCCACTTGCTCAGTTCTGAGAGTTAAGTGTGTGTGAAAGCCGTCCTTCACGTAGCTTGTTGGGAACACAAAGTTTCTTTTCAGTTGCAAACTCCATTCCATACATATATATGGGGAGGTACAAGCTCCAAATCGGTTTTACAGTGAAAACTGCAGGAACTTCAAACCGGCACTAGGAAACAGACTGAGAATGCAGAGAAAAAGTGTCTCCTGCAACACGTTCCCTTCTTGCTAGATGAACGAAAGTCTCTCCACTTGCTCAGGTCTGAGACATAAGTGTGTGTGAAAGCCGTCCTTCAACTAGCTTGTTGGGAACACAAAGTTTCTTTTCAGTTGCAAACTCCATTCCATACATATATATGTTGAGGTACTAGCTCCAACTCGGTTTTATAGTGAAAACTGCAGGAAATTCAAACCGGCACTAGGAAACAGACTGAGAAAGCAGAGAAAAGGTGTCTCCTACAACCCGTTCCCTTGGTGCTAGATGAACGAAAGTCTCTCCACGTGCTCAGTTATGAGAGATAATTGTGTGTGAAAGCCGCCCTTCACCTAGCTTGTTGGGAACACAAAGTTTCTTTTCAGTTTCAAACTCCATTCCATACATATATATGGGGTGGTACAAGCTCCAACTCGGGTTTACAGTGAAAACTGCAGGAACTTCAAACCGGCACTAGGAAACAGACTGAGAAAGCAGAGAAAAAGTGTCTCCTGCAACACGTTCCCTTCTTGCTAGATGAACGAAAGTCTCTCCACTTGCTCAGTTCTGAGACATAAGTGTGTGTGAAAGCCGTCCTTCAACTAGCTTGTTGGGAACACAAAGTTTCTTTTCAGTTGCAAACTCCATTCCATACATATATATGGGGAGGTACTAGCTCCAACTCGGTTTTATAGTGATAACTGCAGGAACTTCAAACCGGCACTAGGAAACAGACTGAGAAAGCAGAGAATAAGTATCTCCTGCAACCCGTTCCCTTGGTGCTAGATGAACGAACGTCTCTCCACTTGCTCAGTTCTGAGAGATAAGTGTGTCTTAAAGCCGTCCTTCAAATAGCTTGTTGGGAACACAAAGTTTCTTTTCAGTTGCAAACTCCATTCCATACATATATATGGGGAGGTACAAGCTCCAACTCGGTTTTCCAGTGAAAACTGCAGGAACTTCAAACCGGCACTAGGAAACAGACTGAGAAAGCAGAGAAATAGTGTCTCCTGCAACCTGTTCCACCTGTGCTAGATGAACGAACGTCTCTCCACTTGCTCAGTTCTGAGAGATATGTGTGTGTGAAAGCCGTCCTTCACCTAGCTTTTTGGGAACACAAAGTTTCTTTTCAGTTGCAAACTCCATTCCATACATATATATGGGGTGGTACAAGCTCCAACTCGGTTTTACAGTGAAAACTGCAGGAACGTCAAACCGGCACTAGGAAAAAGACTGAGAAAGCAGAGAAAAAGTGTCTCCTGCAACCCGTTCCCTTGGTGCTAGATGAACGAACGTCTCTCCACTTGCTCAGTTCTGAGAGATAAGTGTGTGTGAAAGCCGTTCTTCAACTAGCTTGTTGGGAACACAAAGTTTCTTTTCAGTTGCCAACTCCATTCCATACATATATATGGTGAGGTACTAGCTCCAACTCGGTTTTAGAGTGAAAACTGCAGGAACTTCAAACCGGCACTAGGAAACAGCCTGAGAAATCAGGGAAAATGTGTCCCCTGCAACCCGTTCCCTTGGTGCTAGATGAAAGAACGTCTCTCCACTTCCTCAGATCTGAGAGAAATATGTGTGTGAAAGCCGTTCTTCAGCTAGATTGTTGGGAACACAAAGTTTCTTTTCAGTTGCAAACACCATTCCATACATATATATGGGGATGTAGAAGCTCAAACTCGGTTTTACAGTGAAAACTGCAGGAACTTCAAACCGGCACTAGGAAACAGCCTGAGAAAGCAGAGAAAAATTGTCTCCTGCAACCCATTCCCCCGGTGCTAGATGAACGAACGTCTCTCCACTTGCTCAGTTCTGAGAGATAAGTGTGTGTGAAAGCCGTCCTTCACCTAGCTTGTTGGGAACACAAAGTTTCTTTTCAGTTGCAAACTCCATTCCATACATATATAAGGGGAGGTACAGCTCCAACTCTGTTTTACAGTGAAAACTGCAGGAACTTCAAACCGGCACTAGGAAACAGACTGAGAAAGCAGAGAAAAAGTGTCTCCTGCAACCCGTTCCCTTGGTGCTAGATGAACGAACGTCTCTCCACTTGCTCAGTTCTGAGAGTTAAGTGTGTGTGAAAGCCGTCCTTCACGTAGCTTGTTGGGAACACAAAGTTTCTTTTCATTTGCAAACTCCATTCCATACATATATATGGGGAGGTACAAGCTCCAAATCGGTTTTACAGTGAAAACTGCAGGAACTTCAAACCGGCACTAGGAAACAGACTGAGAATGCAGAAAAAAAGTGTCTCCTGCAACCCGTTCCCTTGGTGCTAGATGAACGAACGTCTCTCCACTTGCTCAGTTCTGAGAGATAAGTGTGTGTGAAAGCCGTCCTTCACCTAGCTTGTTGGGAACACAAAGTTTCTTTTCAGTTGCAAACTCCATACCATTCATATATATGGGGAGGTACAAGCTCCAACTCGTTTTTACAGTGAAAACTGCAGGAACTTCAAACCGGCACTAGGAAACAGACTGAGAAAGCAGAGAAAAAGTATCTCCTGCAACCCGTTCCCTTGGTGCTAGATGAACAAACGTCTATCCACTTGCTCAGTTCCGAGTGAGAAGTGTGTGTGAAAGCCGTCCTTCAACTAGCTTGTTGGGAACACAAAGTTTCATTTCAGTTGCAAACTCCATTCCATACATATATATGGGGAGGTACAAGCTCCAACTCGGTTTTACAGTGAAAACTGCAGGAACATCAAAACGGCACTAGGAAACAGACTGAGAAAGCAGAGAATAAGTGTCTCCTGCAACCCGTTCCCTTGGTGCTAGATGAACGAACGTCTCTCCACTTGCTCAGTTCTGAGAGTTAAGTGTGTGTGAAAGCCGTCCTTCACCTAGCTTGTTGGGAACACAAAGTTTCTTTTCAGTTGCAAACTCCATTCCATACATATATATGGGTAGGTACAAGCTCCAATTCGGTTTTACAGTGAAAACTGCAGGAACTTCAAACCGGCACTAGGAAACAGACTGAGAATGCAGAGAAAAAGTGTCTCCTGCAACCCGTTCCCTTGGTGCTAGATGAACGAACGTCTCTCCACTTGCTCAGTTCTGAGAGATAAGTGTGTGTGAAAGCCGTCCTTCACCTAGCTTGTTGGGAACACAAAGTTTCTTTTCAGTTGCAAACTCCATACCATTCATATATATGGGGAGGTACAAGCTCCAACTCGTTTTTACAGTGAAAACTGCAGGAACTTCAAACCGGCACTAGGAAACAGACTGAGAAAGCAGAGAAAAAGTATCTCCTGCAACCCGTTCCCTTGGTGCTAGATGAACAAACGTCTATCCACTTGCTCAGTTCCGAGAGATAAGTGTGTGTGAAAGCCGTCCTTCAACTATCTTGTTGGGAACACAAAGTTTCATTTCAGTTGCAAACTCCATTCCATACATATATATGGGGAGGTACAAGCTCCAACTCGGTTTTACAGTGAAAACTGCAGGAACTTCAAACCGGCACTAGGAAACAGAATGAGAAAGCAGAGAAAAAGTGTCTCCTGCAACCCGTTCCCTTGGTGCTAGATGAACGAACGTCTCTCCACTTGCTCAGTTCTGAGAGATAAGTGTGTGTGAAAGCCGTCCTTCACCTAGCTTGTTGGGAACACAAAGTTTCTTTTCAGTTGCAAACTCCATTCCATACACATATATGGGTAGGTACAAGCTCCAAATCGGTTTTCCAGTGAAAACTGCAGGAACTTCAAACCGGCACTAGGAAACAGACTGAGAATACAGAGAAAAAGTGTATCCTGCAACCCGTTCCCTTGGTGCTAGATGAACGAACGTCTCTCCACTTGCTCAGTTCTGAGAGATAAGTGTGTGTGAAAGCCGTCCTACACCTAGCTTGTTGGGAACACAAAGTTTCTTTTCAGTTGCAAACTCCATACCATTCATATATATGGGGAGGTACTAGCTCCAACTCGGATTTACAGTGAAAACTGCAGGAAATTCAAACCGGCACTAGGAAACAGACTGAGAAAGCAGAGAAAAGGTGTCTCCTATAACCCGTTCCCTTGGTGCTAGATGAACGAAAGTCTCTCCACTTGCTCAGTTCTGAGAGATAATTGTGTGTGAAAGCCGCCCTTCACCTAGCTTGTTGGGAACACAAAGTTTCTTTTCAGTTTCAAACTCCATTCCATACATATATATGGGGTGGTACAAGCTCCAACTCGGGTTTACAGTGAAAACTGCAGGAACTTCAAACCGGCACTAGGAAACAGACTGAGAAAGCAGAGAAAAAGTGTCTCCTGCAACACGTTCCCTTCTTGCTAGATGAACGAAAGTCTCTCCAATTGCTCAGTTCTGAGACATAAGTGTGTGTGAAAGCCGTCCTTCAACTAGCTTATTGGGAACACAAAGTTTCTTTTCAGTTGCAAACTCCATTCCATACATATATATGGGGAGGTACAAGCTCCAACTCGGTTTTCCAGTGAAAACTGCAGGAACTTCAAACCGGCACTAGGAAACAGACTGAGAAAGCAGAGAAATAGTGTCTCCTGCAACCTGTTCCACCTGTGCTAGATGAACGAACGTCTCTCCACTTGCTCAGTTCTGAGAGATATGTGTTTGTGAAAGCCGTCCTTCACCTAGCTTTTTGGGAACACAAAGTTTCTTTTCAGTTGCAAACTCCATTCCATACATATATATGGGGTGGTACAAGCTCCAACTCGGTTTTACAGTGAAAACTGCAGGAACGTCAAACCGGCACTAGGAAAAAGACTGAGAAAGCAGAGAAAAAGTGTCTCCTGCAACCCGTTCCCTTGGTGCTAGATGAACGAACGTCTCTCCACTTGCTCAGTTCTGAGAGATAAGTGTGTGTGAAAGCCGTCCTTCAACTAGCTTGTTGGGAACACAAAGTTTCTTTTCAGTTGCCAACTCCATTCCATACATATATATGGTGAGGTACTAGCTCCAACTCGGTTTTAGAGTGAAAACTGCAGGAACTTCAAACCGGCACTAGGAAACAGGCTGAGAAATCAGGGAAAATGTGTCCCCTGCAACCCGTTCCCTTGGTGCTAGATGAAAGAACGTCTCTCCACTTGCTCAGATCTGAGAGAAATATGTGTGTGAAAGCCGTTCTTCAGCTAGATTGTTGGGAACACAAAGTTTCTTTTCAGTTGCAAACACCATTCCATACATATATATGGGGAGGTAGAAGCTCCAACTCGGTTTTACAGTGAAAACTGCAGGAACTTCAAACCGGCACTAGGAAACAGCCAGAGAAAGCAGAGAAAAAGTGTCTCCTGCAACCCGTTCCCCCGGTGCTAGATGAACGAACGTCTCTCCACTTGCTCAGTTCTGAGAGATAAGTGTGTGTGAAAGCCGTCCTTCACCTAGCTTGTTGGGAACACAAAGTTTCTTTTCAGTTGCAAACTCCATTCCATACATATATAAGGGGAGGTACAAGCTCCAACTCTGTTTTACAGTGAAAACTGCAGGAACTTCAAACCGGCACTAGGAAACAGACTGAGAAAGCAGAGAAAAAGTGTCTCCTGCAACCCGTTCCCTTGGTGCTAGATGAACGAACGTCTCTCCACTTGCTCAGTTCTGAGAGTTAAGTGTGTGTGAAAGCCGTCCTTCACCTAGCTTGTTGGGAACACAAAGTTTCTTTTCAGTTGCAAACTCCATTCCATACATATATATGGGGAGGTACAAGCTCCAAATCGGTTTTACAGTGAAAACTGCAGGAACTTCAAACCGGCACTAGGAAACAGACTGAGAATGCAGAGAAAAAGTGTCTCCTGCAACCCGTTCCCTTGGTGCTAGATGAACGAACGTCTCTCCACTTGCTCAGTTCTGAGAGATAAGTGTGTGTGAAAGCCGTCCTTCACCTAGCTTGTTGGGAACACAAAGTTTCTTTTCAGTTGCAAACTCCATACCATTCATATATATGGGGAGGTACAAGCTCCAACTCGGTTTTACAGTGAAAACTGCAGGAACATCAAAACGGCACTAGGAAACAGACTGAGAAAGCAGAGAAAAAGTGTCTCCTGCAACCCGTTCCCTTGGTGCTAGATGAACGAACGTCTCTCCACTTGCTCAGTTCTGAGAGATAAGTGTGTGTGAAAGCCGTCCTTCACCTAGCTTGTTGGGAACACAAAGTTTCTTTTCAGTTGCAAACTCCATTCCATACATATATATGGGTAGGTACAAGCTCCAAATCGGTTTTACAGTGAAAACTGCAGGAACTTCAAACCGGCACTAGGAAACAGACTGAGAATGCAGAGAAAAAGTGTCTCCTGCAACCCGTTCCCTTGGTGCTAGATGAACGAACGTCTCTCCACTTGCTCAGTTCTGAGAGATAAGTGTGTGTGAAAGCCGTCCTTCACCTAGCTTGTTGGGAACACAAAGTTTCTTTTCAGTTGCAAACTCCATACCATTCATATATATGGGGAGGTACAAGCTCCAACTCGTTTTTAAAGTGAAAACTGCAGGAACTTCAAACCGGCACTAGGAAACAGACTGAGAAAGCAGAGAAATAGTATCTCCTGCAACCCGTTCCCTTGGTGCTAGATGAACAAACGTCTATCCACTTGCTCAGTTCTGAGAGACAATTGTGTGTGAAAGCCGTCCTTAAACTAGCTTGTTGGGAACACAAAGTTTCTTTTCAGTTGCAAACTCCATTCCATACATATATATGGGGAGGTACAAGCTCCAACTCGGTTTTACAGTGAAAACTGCAGGAACTTCAAACCGGCACTAGGAAACAGACTGAGAAAGCAGAGAAAAAGTGTCTCCTGCAACCCGTTCCGTTGGTGCTAGATGAACGAACGTCTCTCCACTTGCTCAGTTCTGAGAGTTAAGTGTGTGTGAAAGCCGTCCTTCATCTAGCTTGTTGGGAACACAAAGTTTCTTTTCAGTTGCAAACTCCATTCCATACATATATATGGGGAGGTACTAGCTCCAACTCGGTTTTCCAGTGAAAACTGCATGAACTTCAAACCGGCACTAAGAAACAGACTGAGAAAGCAGGGAAAATGTGTCCCCTCCAACCCGTTCCCTTGGTGCTAGATGAACGAACGTCTCTCCACTTGCTCAGTTCTGAGAGAAATGTGTGTGTGAAAGCCGTCCTACACCTAGATTGCTGGGAACACAAAGTTTCTTTTCAGTTGCAAACTCCTTTCCATACATATATATGGGGAGGTACAAGCTCCAACTCGGTTTTACAGTGAAAACTGCAGGAACTTCAAACCGGCACTAGGAAACAGACTGTGAAATCAGAGAAATAGTGTCTCCTGCAACCTGTTCCACCGGTGCTAGATGAATGAACGTCTCTCCACTTGCTCAGTTCTGAGAGATATGTGTGTGTGAAAGCCGTCCTTCACCTAGCTTTTTGGGAACACAAAGTTTCTTTTCAGTTGCAAACTCCATTCCATACATATATATGGGGAGGTACTAGCTCCAACTCGGTTTTACAGTGAAAACTGCAGGAACGTCAAACCGGCACTAGGAAAAAGACTGAGAAAGCAGAGAAAAAGTGTCTCCTGCAACCCGTTCCCTTGGTGCTAGATGAACGAACGTCTCTCCACTTGCTCACTTCTGAGAGATAAGTGTGTGTGAAAGCCGTCCTTCACCTAGCTTGTTGGGAACACAAAATTTCTTTTCAGTTGCAAAATCCATTCCATACATATATATGGGGAGGTACTAGCTCCAACTCGGTTTTCCAGTGAAAACTGCAGGAACTTCAAACAGGCACTAAGAAACAGACTGAGAAAGCAGAGAAAATGTTTCTCCTGCAAACCGTTCCCTTGGTGCTAGATGAACGAACGTCTCTCCACTTGCTCCGTTCTGAGAGATAAGTGTGTGTGAAAGCCGTCCTTCAACTAGCTTGTTGGGAACACAAAGTTTCATTTCAGTTGCAAACTCCATTCCATACATATATATGGGGAGGTACAAGCTCCAACTCGGTTTTACAGTGAAAACTGCAGGAACTTCAAACCGGCACTAGGAAACAGACAGAGAATGCAGAGAAAAAGTGTCTCCTGCAACCCGTTCCCTTGGTGCTAGATGAACGAACGTCTCTCCACTTGCTCAGTTCAGAGAGTTAAGTGTGTGTGAAAGCCGTACTTCACCTAGCTTGCTGGGATCACAAAGTTTCTTTTCAGTTGCAAACTCCATTCCATACATATATATGGGTAGGTACAAGCTCCAAATCGGTTTTACAGTGAAAACTGCAGGAACTTCAAACCGGCACTAGGAAACAGACTGAGAATGCAGAGAAAAAGTGTCTCCTGCAATCCGTTCCCTTGGTGCTAGATGAACGAACGTCTCTCCACTTGCTCAGTTCTGAGAGATAAGTGTGTGTGAAAGCCGTCCTTCACCTAGCTTGTTGGGAACACAAAGATTCTTTTCAGTTGCAAACTCCATACCATTCATATATATGGGGAGGTACAAGCTCCAACTCGTTTTTACAGTGAAAACTGCAGGAACTTCAAACCGGCACTAGGAAACAGACTGAGAAAGCAGAGAAAAAGTATCTCCTGCAACCCGTTCCCTTGGTGCTAGATGAACAAACGTCTATCCACTTGCTCAGTTCCGAGAGTTAAGTGTGTGTGAAAGCCGTCCTTCAACTAGCTTGTTGGGAACACAAAGTTTCATTTCAGTTGCAAACTCCATTCCATCCATATATATGGGGAGGTACAAGCTCCAACTCGGTTTTACAGTGAAAACTGCAGGAACTTCAAACCGGCATTAGGAAACAGACTGAGAAAGCAGAGAAAAAGTGTCTCCTGCAACCCGTTCCGTTGGTGCTAGATGAACGAACGTCTCTCCACTTGCTCAGTTCTGAGAGTTAAGTGTGTGTGAAAGAAGTCCTTCATCTAGCTTGTTGGGAACACAAAGTTTCTTTTCAGTTGCAAACTCCATTCCATACATATATATGGGGAGGTACAAGCTCCAAATCGGTTTTACAGTGAAAACTGCAGGAACTTCAATCCGGCACTAGGAAACAGACTGAGAATGCAGAGAAAAAGTGTCTCCTGCAACCCGTTCCCTTGGTGCTAGATGAACGAACCTCTCTCCACTTGCTCAGTTCTGAGAGTTAAGTGTGTGTGAAAGCCGTCCTTCACCTAGCTTGTTGGGAACACAAAGTTTCTTTTCAGTTGCAAACTCCATTCCATACATATATATGGGGAGGTACTAGCTCCAACTCGTTTTTCCAGTGAAAACTGCAGGAACTTCAAACCGGCACTAGGAAACAGACTGAGAAAGCAGAGAAAAAGTGTCTCCTGCAACCCGTTCCCTTGGTGCTAGATGAACGAACGTCTCTCCACTTGCTCAGTTCTGAGAGTTAAGTGTGTGTGAAAGCCGTCCTTCACCTAGCTTGTTGGGAACACAAAGTTTCTTTTCAGTTGCAAACTCCATTCCATACATATATATGGGGAGGTACTAGCTCCAACTCGGTTTTCCAGAGAAAACTGCATGAACTTCAAACCGGCACTAGGAAACAGACTGAGAAAGCAGGGAAAATGTGTCCCCTGCAACCCGTTCCCTTGGTGCTAGATGAACGAACGTCTCTCCACTTGCTCATTTCTGAGAGAAATATGTGTGTGAAAGCCGTCCTACACCTAGATTGCTGGTAACACAAAGTTTCTTTTCAGTTGCAAACTCCATTCCTTACATATATATGGGGAGGTACAAGCTCCAAATCGGTTTTACAGTGAAAACTGCAGGAACTTCAATCCGGCACTAGGAAACAGACTGAGAATGCAGAGAAAAAGTGTCTCCTGAAACCCGTTCCCTTGGTGCTAGATGAACGAACCTCTCTCCACTTGCTCAGTTCTGAGAGTTAAGTGTGTGTGAAAGCCGTCCTTCACCTAGCTTGTTGGGAACACAAAGTTTCTTTTCAGTTGCCAACTCCATTCCATACATATATATGGGGAGGTACTAGCTCCAACTCGTTTTTCCAGTGAAAACTGCAGGAACTTCAAACCGGCACTAGGAAACAGACTGAGAAAGCAGAGAAAAAGTGTCTCCTGCAACCCGTTCCCTTGGTGTTAGATGAACGAACGTCTCTCCACTTGCTCAGTTCTGAGAGTTAAGTGTGTGTGAAAGCCGTCCTTCACGTAGCTTGTTGGGAACACAAAGTTTCTTTTCAGTTGCAAACTCCATTCCATACATATATATGGGGAGGTACTAGCTCCAACTCGGTTTTCCAGTGAAAACTGCATGAACTTCAAACCGGCACTAGGAAACAGACTGAGAAAGCAGGGAAAATGTGTCTCCTGCAACCCGTTCCCTTGGTTCTAGATGAACGAACGTCTCTCCACTTGCTCAATTCTGAGAGAAATGTGTGTGTGAAAGCCGTCCTACACCTAGATTGCTGGGAACACAAAGTTTCTTTTCAGTTGCAAACTCCATTCCATACATATATATGGGGAGGTACAAGCTCCAACTCGGTTTTACAGTGAAAACTGCAGGAACTTCAAACCGGCACTAGGAAACAGACTGAGAAAGCAGAGAATAAGTGTCTCCTGCAACCCGTTCCCTTGGTGCTAGATGAACGAACGTCTCTCCACTTGCTCAGTTCTGAGAGTTAAGTGTGTGTGAAAGCCGACCTTCACCTAGCTTGTTGGGAACACAAAGTTTCTTTTCAGTTGCAAACTCCATTCCATACATATATATGGGGAGGTACTAGCTCCAACTCGGTTTTCCAGTGAAAACTGCATGAACTTCAAACCGGCACTAGGAAACAGACTGAGAAAGCAGGGAAAATGTGTCTCCTGCAACCCGTTCCCTTGGTGCTAGATGAACGAACGTCTCTCCACTTGCTCAGTTCTGAGAGAAATATGTGTGTGAAAGCCGTCCTACACCTAGATTGCTGGGTACACAAAGTTTCTTTTCAGTTGCAAACTCCATTCCATACATATATATGGGGAGGTACAAGCTCCAACTCGGTTTTACAGTGAAAACTGCTGGAACTTCAAACCGGCACTAGGAAACAGACTGAGAAAGCAGAGAAAAAGTGTCTCCTGCAACCTGTTCCACCGGTGCTAGATGAACGAACGTCTCTCCACTTGCTCAGTTCTGAGAGATATGTGTGTGTGAAAGCCGTCCTTCACCTAGCTTTTTGGGAACACAAAGTTTCTTTTCAGTTGCAAACTCCATTCCATACATATATATGGGGAGGTACTAGCTCCAAGTCGGTTTTACAGTGAAAACTGCAGGAACGTCAAACCGGCACTAGGAAAAAGACTGAGAAAGCAGAGAAAAAGTGTCTCCTGCAACCCGTTCCCTTGGTGCTAGATGAACGAACGTCTCTCCACTTGCTCAGTTCTGAGAGATAAGTGTGTGTGAAAGCCGTACTTCAACTAGCTTGTTGGGAACACAAAGTTTCTTTTCAGTTGCCAACTCCATTCCATACATATATATGGTGAGGTACTAGCTCCAACTCGGTTTTAGAGTGAAAACTGCAGGAACTTCAAACCGGCACTAGGAAAAAGGCTGAGAAATCAGGGAAAATGTGTCCCCTGCAACCCGTTACCTTGGTGCTAGATGAAAGAACGTCTCTCCACTTGCTCAGATCTGAGAGAAATGTGTGTGTGAAAGCCGTTCTTCAGCTAGATTGTTGGGAACACAAAGTTTCTTTTCAGTTGCAAACACCATTCCATACATATATATGGGGAGGTAGAAGCTCCAACTCGGTTTTACAGTGAAAACTGCAGGAACTTCAAACCGGCACTAGGAAACAGCCTGAGAAAGCAGAGAAAAAGTGTCTCCTGCAACCCGTTCCCCCGGTGCTAGATGAACGAACGTCTCTCCACTTGCTCAGTTCTGAGAGATAAGTGTGTGTGAAAGCCGTCCTTCACCTAGCTTGTTGGGAACACAAAGTTTCTTTTCAGTTGCAAACTCCATACCATTCATATATATGGGGAGGTACAAGCTCCAACTCGTTTTTACAGTGAAAACTGCAGGAACTTCAAACCGGCACTAGGAAACAGACTGAGAAAGCAGAGAAACAGTATCTCCTGCAACCCGTTCCCTTGGTGCTAGATGAACAAACGTCTATCCACTTGCTCAGTTCCGAGAGATAAGTGTGTGTGAAAGCCGTTCTTCACCTAGCTTGTTGGGAAAACAAAGTTTCTTTTCAGTTGCCAACTCCATTCCATACATATATATGGTGAGGTACTAGCTCCAACTCTGTTTTAGATTGAAAACTACAGGAACTTCAAACCGGCACTAGGAAACAGGCTGAGAAAGCAGGGAAAATGTGTCCCCTGCAACCCGTTCCCTTGGTGCTAGATGAACGAAAGTCTCTCCACTTGCTCAGTTCTGAGAGATAAGTGTGTGTGAAAGCCGTCCTTCACCTAGCTTGTTGGGAACACAAAGTTTCTTTTCAGTTGCAAACTCCATTCCATACATATATATGGGGAGGTACTAGCTCCAACTCGGTTTTCCAGTGAAAACTGCAGGAACTTCAAACCGGCACTAGGAAACAGACTGAGAAAGCAGAGAAAATGTTTCTCCTGCAACCCGTTCCCTTGGTGCTAGATGAACGAACGTCTCTCCACTTGCTCCGTTCTGAGAGATAAGTGTGTGTGAAAGCCGTCCTTCAACTAGCTTGTTGGGAACACAAAGTTTCATTTCAGTTGCAAACTCCATTCCATACATATATATGGGGAGGTACAAGCTCCAACTCGGTTTTCCAGTGAAAACTGCAGGAACTTCAAACCGGCACTAGGAAACAGACTGAGAAAGCAGAGAAAAAGTGTCTCCTGCAACCCGTTCCCTTGGTGCTAGATGAACGAACGTCTCTCCACTTGCTCAGTTCTGAGAGTTAAGTGTGTGTGAAAGCCGTCCTTCACCTAGCTTGCTGGGAACACAAAGTTTCTTTTCAGTTGCAAACTCCATTCCATACATATATATGGGTAGGTACAAGCTCCAAATCGTTTTTACAGTGAAAACTGCTGGAACTTCAAACCGGCACTAGGAAACAGACTGAGAATGCAGAGAAAAAGTGTCTCCTGCAACCCGTTCCCTTGGTGCTAGATGAACGAACGTCTCTCCACTTGCTCAGTTCTGAGAGATAAGTGTGTGTGAAAGCCGTCCTTCACCTAGCTTGTTGGGAACACAAAGTTTCTTTTCAGTTGCAAACTCCATACCATTCATATATATGGGGAGGTACAAGCTCCAACTCGTTTTTACAGTGAAAACTGCAGGGACTTCAAACCGGCACTAGGAAACAGACTGAGAAAGCAGAGAAAAAGTGTCTCCTGCAACCCGTTCCGTTGGTGCTAGATGAACGAACGTCTCTCCACTTGCTCAGTTCTGAGAGTTAAGTGTGTGTGAAAGCCGTCCTTCATCTAGCTTGTTGGGAACACAAAGTTTCTTTTCAGTTGCAAACTCCATTCCATACATATATATGGGTAGGTACAAGCTCCAAATCGGTTTTACAGTGAAAACTGCAGGAACTTCAATCCGGCACTAGGAAACAGTCTGAGAATGCAGAGAAAAAGTGTCTCCTGCAACCCGTTCCCTTGGTGCTAGATGAACGAACCTCTCTCCACTTGCTCAGTTCTGAGAGTTAAGTGTGTGTGAAAGCCGTCCTTCAACTAGCTTGTTGGGAACACAAAGTTTCTTTTCAGTTGCAAACTCCATTCCATACATATATATGGGTAGGTACAAGCTCCAACTCGGTTTTACAGTGAAAACTACAGGAACTTCAAACCGGCACTAGGAAACAGACTGAGAATGCAGAGAAAAAGTGTCTCCTGCAACCCGTTCCCTTGTTGCTAGATGAACGAACGTCTCTCCACTTGCTCAGTTCTGAGAGATAAGTGTGTGTGAAAGCCGTCCTTCACCTAGCTTGTTGGGAACACAAAGTTTCTTTTCAGTTGCAAACTCCATACCATTCATATATATGGGTAGGTACAAGCTCCAACTCGTTTTTACAGTGAAAACTGCAGGAACTTCAAACCGGCACTAGGAAACATACTGAGAAATCAGAGAAAAAGTATCTCCTGCAACCCGTTCCCTTGGTGCTAGATGAACAAACGTCTATCCACTTGCTCAGTTCCGAGAGATAAGTGTGTGTGAAAGCCGTCCTTCAACTAGCTTGTTGGGAACACAAAGTTTCATTTCAGTTGCAAACTCCATTCCATACATATATATGGGGAGGTACAAGCTCCAACTCGGTTTTACAGTGAAAACTGCAGGAACTTCAAACCGGCACTAGGAAACAGACTGAGAAAGCAGAGAAAAAGTGTCTCCTGCAACCCGTTCCGTTGGTGCTAAATGAACGAACGTCTCTCCACTTGCTCAGTTCTGAGAGTTAAGTGTGTGTGAAAGCCGTCCTTCACCTAGCTTGTTGGGAACACAAAGTTCTTTTCAGTTGCAAACTCCATTCCATACATATATATGGGTAGGTACAAGCTCCAAATCGGTTTTACAGTGAAAACTGCAGGAACTTCAAACCGGCACTAGGAAACAGACTGAGAATGCAGAGAAAAAGTGTCTCCTGCAACCCGTTCCCTTGGTGCTAGATGAACGAACGTCTCTCCACTTGCTCAGTTCTGAGAGATAAGTGTGTGTGAAAGCCGTCCTTCACCTAGCTTGTTGGGAACACAAAGTTTCTTTTCAGTTGCAAACTCCATACCATTCATATATATGGGGAGGTACAAGCTCCAAATCGTTTTTACAGTGAAAACTGCAGGAACTTCAAACCGGCACTAGGAAACAGACTGAGAAAGCAGAGAAAAAGTATCTCCTGCAACCCGTTCCATTGGTGCTAGATGAACAAACGTCTATCCACTTGCTCAGTTCCGAGAGATAAGTGTGTTTGAAAGCCGTCCTTCAACTAGCTTGTTGGGAACACAAAGTTTCATTTCAGTTGCCAACTCCATTCCATACATATATATGGTGAGGTACTAGCTCCAACTCGGTTTTAGAGTGAAAACTGCAGGAACTTCAAACCGGCACTAGGAAAAAGGCTGAGAAATCAGGGAAAATGTGTCCCCTGCAACCCGTTCCCTTGGTGCTAGATGAAAGAACGTCTCTCCACTTGCTCAGATCTGAGAGAAATGTGTGTGTGAAAGCCGTTCTTCAGCTAGATTGTTGGGAACACAAAGTTTCTTTTCAGTTGCAAACACCATTCCATACATATATATGGGGAGGTAGAAGCTCCAACTCGGTTTTACAGTGAAAACTGCAGGAACTTCAAACCGGCACTAGGAAACAGCCTGAGAAAGCAGAGAAAAAGTTTCTCCTGCAACCCGTTCCCCCGGTGCTAGATGAACGAACGTCTCTCCACTTGCTCAGTTCTGAGAGATAAGTGTGTGTGAAAGCCGTCCTTCACCTAGCTTGTTGGGAACACAAAGTTTCTTTTCAGTTGCAAACTCCATTCCATACATATATAAGGGGAGGTACAAGCTCCAACTCTGTTTTACAGTGAAAACTGCAGGAACTTCAAACCGGCACTAGGAAACAGACTGAGAAAGCAGAGAAAAAGTGTCTCCTGCAACCCGTTCCCTTGGTGCTACATGAACGAACGTCTCTCCACTTGCTCAGTTCTGAGAGTTAATTGTGTGTGAAAGCCGTCCTTCAACTAGCTTGTTGGGAACACAAAGTTTCTTTTCAGTTGCAAACTCCATTCCATACATATATACGGGGAGGTACAAGCTCCAAATCGGTTTTACAGTGAAAACTACAGGAACTTCAAACCGGCACTAGGAAACAGACAGAGAATGCAGAGAAAAAGTGTCTCGTGCAACCCGTTCCCTTGTTGCTAGATGAACGAAAGTCTCTCCACTTGCTCAGTTCTGAGAGATAAGTGTGTGTGAAAGCCGTCCTTCACCTAGCTTGTTGGGAACACAAAGTTTCTTTTCAGTTGCAAACTCCATACCATTCATATATATGGGGAGGTAAAAGCTCCAACTCGTTTTTACAGTGAAAACTGCAGGAACTTCAAACCGGCACTAGGAAACAGACTGAGAAAGCAGAGAAAAAGTATCTCCTGCAACCCGTTCCCTTGGTGCTAGATGAACAAACGTCTATCCACTTGCTCAGTTCCGAGAGATAAGTGTGTGTGAAAGCCGTCCTTCAACAAGCTTGTTGGGAACACAAAGTTTCATTTCAGTTGCAAACTCCATTCCATACATATATATGGGGAGGTACAAGCTCCAACTCGGTTTTACAGTGAAAACTGCAGGAACTTCAAACCGGCACTAGGAAACAGACTGAGAAAGCAGAGAAAAAGTGTCTCCTGCAACCCGTTCCCTTGGTGCTAGATGAACGAACGTCTCTCCACTTGCTCAGATCTGAGAGAAATGTGTGTGTGAAAGCCGTTCTTCAGCTAGATTGTTGGGAACACAAAGTTTCTTTTCAGTTGCAAACACCATTCCATACATATATATGGGGAGGTAGAAGCTCCAACTCGGTTTTACAGTGAAAACTGCAGGAACTTCAAACCGGCACTAGGAAAAAGCCTGAGAAAGCAGAGAAAAAGTGTCTCCTGCAACCCGTTCCCCCGGTGCTAGATGAACGAACGTCTCTCCACTTGCTCAGTTCTGAGAGATAAGTGTGTGTGAAAGCCGTCCTTCACCTAGCTTGTTGGGAACACAAAGTTTCTTTTCAGTTGCAAACTCCATTCCATACATATATAAGGGGAGGTACAAGCTCCAACTCTGTTTTACAGTGAAAACTGCAGGAACATCAAACCGGCACTAGGAAACAGACTGAGAAAGCAGAGAAAAAGTGTCTCCTGCAACCCGTTCCCTTGGTGCTAGATGAACGAACGTCTCTCCACTTGCTCACTTCTGAGAGATAAGTGTGTGTGAAAGCCGTCCTTCACCAAGCTTGTTGGGAAAACAAAGTTTCTTTTCAGTTGCCAACTCCATTCCATACATATATATGGTGAGGTACTAGCTCCAACTCTATTTTAGAGTGAAAACTACAGGAACTTCAAACCGGCACTATGAAACAGGCTGAGAAAGCAGGGAAAATGTGTCCCCTGCAACCCGTTCCCTTGGTGCTAGATGAACGAACGTCTCTCCACTTGCTCAGTTCTGAGAGATAAGTGTGTGTGAAAGCCGTCCTTCACCTAGCTTGTTGGGAACACAAAGTTTCTTTTCAGTTGCAAACTCCATTCCATACATATATATGGGGAGGTACTAGCTCCAACTCGGTTTTCCAGTGAAAACTGCAGGAACTTCAAACCGGCACTAGGAAACAGACTGAGAAAGCAGAGAAAATGTTTCTCCTGCAACCCGTTCCCTTGGTGCTAGATGAACGAACGTCTCTCCACTTGCTCCGTTCTGAGAGATAAGTGTGTGTGAAAGCCGTCCTTCAACTAGCTTGTTGGGAACACAAAGTTTCTTTTCAGTTGCAAACTCCATACCATTCATATATATGGGGAGGTACAAGCTCCAACTCGTTTTTACAGTGAAAACTGCAGGAACTTCAAACCGGCACTAGGAAACAGACTGAGAAAGCAGAGAAAAAGTGTCTCCTGCAACCCGTTCCGTTGGTGCTAGATGAACGAACGTCTCTCCACTTGCTCAGTTCTGAGAGTTAATTGTGTGTGAAAGCCGTCCTTCATCTAGCTTGTTGGGAACACAAAGTTTCTTTTCAGTTGCAAACTCCATTCCATACATATATATGGGGAGGTACAAGCTCCAAATCGGTTTTACAGTGAAAACTGCAGGAACTTCAATCCGGCACTAGGAAACAGACTGAGAATGCAGAGAAAAAGTGTCTCCTGCAACCCGTTCCCTTGGTGCTAGATGAACGAACCTCTCTCCACTTGCTCAGTTCTGAGAGTTAAGTGTGTGTGAAAGCCGTCCTTCACCTAGCTTGTTGGGAACACAAAGTTTCTTTTCAGTTGCAAACTCCATTCCATACATATATATGGGGAGGTACTAGCTCCAACTCGTTTTTCCAGTGAAAACTGCAGGAACTTCAAACCGGCACTAGGAAACAGACTGAGAAAGCAGAGAATAAGTGTCTCCTGCAACCCGTTCCCTTGGTGCTAGATGAACGAACGTCTCTCCACTTGCTCAGTTCTGAGAGATAAGTGTGTGTGAAAGCCGTACTTCAACTAGCTTGTTGGGAACACAAAGTTTCTTTTCAGTTGCCAACTCCATTCCATACATATATATGGTGAGGTACTAGCTCCAACTCGGTTTTTGAGTGAAAACTGCAGGAACTTCAAACCGGCACTAGGAAAAAGCCTGAGAAATCAGGGAAAATGTGTCCCCTGCAACCCGGTCCCTTGGTGCTAGATGAAAGAACGTCTCTCCACTTGCTCAGATCTGAGAGAAATGTGTGTGTGAAAGCCGTTCTTCAGCTAGATTGTTGGGAACACAAAGTTTCTTTTCAGTTGCAAACACCATTCCATACATATATATGGGGAGGTAGAAGCTCCAACTCTGTTTTACAGTGAAAACTGCAGGAACTTCAAACCGGCACTAGGAAACAGACTGAGAAAGCAGAGAAAAAGTGTCTCCTGCAACCCGTTCCCTTGGTGCTAGATGAACGAACGTCTCTCCACTTGCTCAGTTCTGAGAGTTAAGTGTGTGTGAAAGCCGTCCTTCAACTAGCTTGTTGGGAACACAAAGTTTCTTTTCAGTTGCAAACTCCATTCCATACATATATATGGGTAGGTACAAGCTCCAAATCGGTTTTACAGTGAAAACTACAGGAACTTCAAACCGGCACTAGGAAACAGACTGAGAATGCAGAGAAAAAGTGTCTCCTGCAACCCGTTCCCTTGTTGCTAGATGAACGAACGTCTCTCCACTTGCTCAGTTCTGAGAGATAAGTGTGTGTGAAAGCCGTCCTTCACCTAGCTTGTTGGGAACACAAAGTTTCTTTTCAGTTGCAAACTCCATACCATTCATATATATGGGGAGGTACAAGCTCCAACTCGTTTTTACAGTGAAAACTGCAGGAACTTCAAACCGGCACTAGGAAACAGACTGAGAAAGCAGAGAAAAAGTATCTCCTGCAACCCGTTCCCTTGGTGCTAGATGAACAAACGTCTATCCACTTGCTCAGTTCCGAGAGATAAGTGTGTGTGAAAGCCGTCCTTCAACTAGCTTGTTGGGAACACAAAGCTTCATTTCAGTTGCAAACTCCATTCCATACATATATATGGGGAGGTACAAGCTCCAACTCGGTTTTACAGTGAAAACTGCAGGAACTTCAAACCGGCACTAGGAAACAGACTGAGAAAGCAGAGAAAAAGTGTTTCCTGCAACCCGTTCCGTTGGTGCTAGATGAACGAACGTCTCTCCACTTGCTCAGTTCTGAGAGTTAAGTGTGTGTGAAAGCCGTCCTTCACCTAGCTTGTTGGGAACACAAAGTTCTTTTCAGTTGCAAACTCCATTCCATACATATATATGGGTAGGTACAAGCTCCAAATCGGTTTTACAGTGAAAACTGCAGGAACTTCAAACCGGCACTAGGAAACAGACTGAGAATGCAGAGAAAAAGTGTCTCCTGCAACCCGTTCCCTTGGTGCTAGATGAACGAACGTCTCTCCACTTGCTCAGTTCTGAGAGATAAGTGTGTGTGAAAGCCGTCCTTCACCTAGCTTGTTGGGAACACAAAGTTTCTTTTCAGTTGCAAACTCCATACCATTCATATATATGGGGAGGTACAAGCTCCAAATCGTTTTTACAGTGAAAACTGCAGGAACTTCAAACCGGCACTAGGAAACAGACTGAGAAAGCAGAGAAAAAGTATCTCCTGCAACCCGTTCCATTGGTGCTAGATGAACAAACGTCTATCCACTTGCTCAGTTCCGAGAGATAAGTGTGTGTGAAAGCCGTCCTTCAACTAGCTTGTTGGGAACACAAAGTTTCATTTCAGTTGCAAACCCCATTCCATACATATATATGGGGAGGTACAAGCTCCAACTCGGTTTTACAGTGAAAACTGCAGGAACTTCAAACAGGCACTAGGAAACAGCCTGAGAAAGCAGAGAAAAAGTGTCTACTGCAACCCGTTCCGTTGGTGCTAGATGAACGAACGTCTCTCCACTTGCTCAGTTCTGAGAGTTAAGTGTGTGTGAAAGCCGTCCTTCATCTAGATTGTTGGGAACACAAAGTTTCTTTTAAGTTGCAAACTCCATTCCATACATATATATGGGGAGGTACAAGCTCCAAATCGGTTTTACAGTGAAAACTGCAGGAACTTCAATCCGGCACTAGGAAACAGACTGGGAATGCAGAGAAAAAGTGTCTCCTGCAACCCGTTCCCTTGGTGCTAGATGAACGAACGTCTATCCACTTCCTCAGTTCTGAGATTTAAGTGTGTGTGAAAGCCGTCCTTCACCTAGCTTGTTGGGAACACAAAGTTTCTTTTCAGTTGCAAACTCCATTCCATACATATATATGGGGAGGTACTAGCTCCAACTCGTTTTTCCAGTGAAAACTGCAGGAACTTCAAACCGGCACTAGGAAACAGACTGAGAAAGCAGAGAAAAAGTGTCTCCTGCAACCCGTTCCCTTGGTGCTAGATGAATGAACGTCTCTCCACTTGCTCAGTTCTAAGAGTTAAGTGTGTGTGAAAGCCGTCCTTCACCTAGCTTGTTGGGAACACAAAGTTTCTTTTCAGTTGCAAACTCCATTCCATACATATATATGGGGAGGTACTAGCTCCAACTCGGTTTTCCAGTGAAAACTGCATGAACTTCAAACCGGCACTAGGAAACAGACTGAGAAAGCAGGGAAAATGTGTCTCCTGCAACCCGTTCCCTTGGTGCTAGATGAACGAACGTCTCTCCACTTGCTCAGTTCTGAGAGAAATGTGTGTGTGAAAGCCGACCTACACCTAGATTGCTGGGAACACAAAGTTTCTTTTCAGTTGCAAACTCCATTCCATACATATATATGGGGAGGTACAAGCTCCAACTCGGTTTTACAGTGAAAACTGCAGGAACTTCAAACCGGCACTAGGAAACAGACTTAGAAAGCAGAGAAAAAGTGTCTCCTGCAACCCGTTCCGTTGGTGCTAGATGAACGAACGTCTCTCCACTTGCTCAGTTCTGAGAGTTAAGTGTGTGTGAAAGCCGTCCTTCACCTAGCTTGTTGGGAACACAAAGTTCTTTTCAGTTGCAAACTCCATTCCATACATATATATGGGTAGGTACAAGCTCCAAATCGGTTTTACAGTGAAAACTGCAGGAACTTCAAACCGGCACTAGGAAACAGACTGAGAATGCAGAGAAAAAGTGTCTCCTGCAACCCGTTCCCTTGGTGCTAGATGAACGAACGTCTCTCCACTTGCTCAGTTCTGAGAGATAAGTGTGTGTGAAAGCCGTCCTTCACCTAGCTTGTTGGGAACACAAAGTTTCTTTTCAGTTGCAAACTCCATACCATTCATATATATGGGGAGGTACAAGCTCCAACTCGTTTTTACAGTGAAAACTGCAGGAAATTCAAACCGGCACTAGGAAACAGACTGAGAAAGCAGAGAAAAATTATCTCCTGCAACCCGTTCCATTGGTGCTAGATGAACAAACGTCTATCCACTTGCTCAGTTCCGAGAGATAAGTGTGTGTGAAAGCCGTCCTTCATCTAGATTGTTGGGAACACAAAGTTTCTTTTAAGTTGCAAACTCCATTCCATACATATATATGGGGAGGTACAAGCTCCAAATCGGTTTTACAGTGAAAACTGCAGGAACTTCAATCCGGCACTAGGAAACAGACTGAGAATGCAGAGAAAAAGTGTCTCCTGCAACCCGTTCCCTTGGTGCTAGATGAACGAACGTCTATCCACTTGCTCAGTTCTGAGATTTAAATGTGTGTGAAAGCCGTCCTTCTCCTAGCTTGTTGGGAACACAAAGTTTCTTTTCAGTTGCAAACTCCATTCCATACATATATATGGGGAGGTACTAGCTCCAACTCGTTTTTCCAGTGAAAACTGCAGGAACTTCAAACCGGCACTGGGAAACAGACTGAGAAAGCAGAGAAAAAGTGTTTCCTGCAACCCGTTCCCTTGGTGCTAGATGAACGAACGTCTCTCCACTTGCTCAGTTCTGAGAGTTAAGTGTGTGTGAAAGCCGTCCTTCACCTAGCTTGTTGGGAACACAAAGTTTCTTTTCAGTTGCAAACTCCATTCCATACATATATATGGGGAGGTACTAGCTCCAACTCGGTTTTCCAGTGAAAACTGCATGAACTTCAAACCGGCACTAGGAAACAGACTGAGAAAGCAGGGAAAATGTGTCTCCTGCAACCCGTTCCCTTGGTGCTAGATGAACGAACGTCTCTCCACTTGCTCAGTTCTGAGAGAAATATGTGTGTGAAAGCCGTCCTACACCTAGATTGCTGGGAACACAAAGTTTCTTTTCAGTTGCAAACTCCATTCCATACATATATATGGGGAGGTACAAGCTCCAACTCGGTTTTACAGTGAAAACTGCAGGAACTTCAAACCGGCACTAGGAAAAAGACTGAGAAAGCAGAGAAAAAGTGTCTCCTGCAACACGTTCCCTTGGTGCTAGATGAACGAACGTCTCTCCACTTGCTCAGTTCTGAGAGATAAGTGTGTGTGAAAGCCGTCCTTCACCTAGCTTGTTGGGAACACAAAGTTTCTTTTCAGTTGCAAACTCCATACCATTCATATATATGGGGAGGTACAAGCTCCAAATCGTTTTTACAGTGAAAACTGCAGGAACTTCAAACCGGCACTAGGAAACAGACTGAGAAAGCAGAGAAAAAGTATCTCCTGCAACCCGTTCCATTGGTGCTAGATGAACAAACGTCTATCCACTTGCTCAGTTCCGAGAGATAAGTGTGTGTGAAAGCCGTCCTTCAACTAGCTTGTTGGGAACACAAAGTTTCATTTCAGTTGCAAACCCCATTCCATACATATATATGGGGAGGTACAAGCTCCAACTCGGTTTTACAGTGAAAACTGCAGGAACTTCAAACAGGCACTAGGAAACAGCCTGAGAAAGCAGAGAAAAAGTGTCTACTGCAACCCGTTCCGTTGGTGCTAGATGAACGAACGTCTCTCCACTTGCTCAGTTCTGAGAGTTAAGTGTGTGTGAAAGCCGTCCTTCATCTAGATTGTTGGGAACACAAAGTTTCTTTTAAGTTGCAAACTCCATTCCATACATATATATGGGGAGGTACAAGCTCCAAATCGGTTTTACAGTGAAAACTGCAGGAACTTCAATCCGGCACTAGGAAACAGACTGGGAATGCAGAGAAAAAGTGTCTCCTGCAACCCGTTCCCTTGGTGCTAGATGAACGAACGTCTATCCACTTCCTCAGTTCTGAGATTTAAGTGTGTGTGAAAGCCGTCCTTCACCTAGCTTGTTGGGAACACAAAGTTTCTTTTCAGTTGCAAACTCCATTCCATACATATATATGGGGAGGTACTAGCTCCAACTCGTTTTTCCAGTGAAAACTGCAGGAACTTCAAACCGGCACTAGGAAACAGACTGAGAAAGCAGAGAAAAAGTGTCTCCTGCAACCCGTTCCCTTGGTGCTAGATGAATGAACGTCTCTCCACTTGCTCAGTTCTAAGAGTTAAGTGTGTGTGAAAGCCGTCCTTCACCTAGCTTGTTGGGAACACAAAGTTTCTTTTCAGTTGCAAACTCCATTCAATACATATATATGGGGAGGTACTAGCTCCAACTCGGTTTTCCAGTGAAAACTGCATGAACTTCAAACCGGCACTAGGAAACAGACTGAGAAAGCAGGGAAAATGTGTCTCCTGCAACCCGTTCCCTTGGTGCTAGATGAACGAACGTCTCTCCACTTGCTCAGTTCTGAGAGAAATGTGTGTGTGAAAGCCGACCTACACCTAGATTGCTGGGAACACAAAGTTTCTTTTCAGTTGCAAACTCCATTCCATACATATATATGGGGAGGTACAAGCTCCAACTCGGTTTTACAGTGAAAACTGCAGGAACTTCAAACCGGCACTAGGAAACAGACTTAGAAAGCAGAGAAAAAGTGTCTCCTGCAACCCGTTCCGTTGGTGCTAGATGAACGAACGTCTCTCCACTTGCTCAGTTCTGAGAGTTAAGTGTGTGTGAAAGCCGTCCTTCACCTAGCTTGTTGGGAACACAAAGTTCTTTTCAGTTGCAAACTCCATTCCATACATATATATGGGTAGGTACAAGCTCCAAATCGGTTTTACAGTGAAAACTGCAGGAACTTCAAACCGGCACTAGGAAACAGACTGAGAATGCAGAGAAAAAGTGTCTCCTGCAACCCGTTCCTTTGGTGCTAGATGAACGAACGTCTCTCCACTTGCTCAGTTCTGAGAGATAAGTGTGTGTGAAAGCCGTCCTTCACCTAGCTTGTTGGGAACACAAAGTTTCTTTTCAGTTGCAAACTCCATACCATTCATATATATGGGGAGGTACAAGCTCCAACTCGTTTTTACAGTGAAAACTGCAGGAAATTCAAACCGGCACTAGGAAACAGACTGAGAAAGCAGAGAAAAATTATCTCCTGCAACCCGTTCCATTGGTGCTAGATGAACAAAAGTCTATCCACTTGCTCAGTTCCGAGAGATAAGTGTGTGTGAAAGCCGTCCTTCATCTAGATTGTTGGGAACACAAAGTTTCTTTTAAGTTGCAAACTCCATTCCATACATATATATGGGGAGGTACAAGCTCCAAATCGGTTTTACAGTGAAAACTGCAGGAACTTCAATCCGGCACTAGGAAACAGACTGAGAATGCAGAGAAAAAGTTTCTCCTGCAACCCGTTCCCTTGGTGCTAGATGAACGAACGTCTATCCACTTGCTCAGTTCTGAGATTTAAATGTGTGTGAAAGCCGTCCTTCTCCTAGCTTGTTGGGAACACAAAGTTTCTTTTCAGTTGCAAACTCCATTCCATACATATATATGGGGAGGTACTAGCTCCAACTCGTTTTTCCAGTGAAAACTGCAGGAACTTCAAACCGGCACTAGGAAACAGACTGAGAAAGCAGAGAAAAAGTGTTTCCTGCAACCCGTTCCCTTGGTGCTAGATGAACGAACGTCTCTCCACTTGCTCAGTTCTGAGAGTTAAGTGTGTGTGAAAGCCGTCCTTCACCTAGCTTGTTGGGAACACAAAGTTTCTTTTCAGTTGCAAACTCCATTCCATACATATATATGGGGAGGTACTAGCTCCAACTCGGTTTTCCAGTGAAAACTGCATGAACTTCAAACCGGCACTAGGAAACAGACTGAGAAAGCAGGGAAAATGTGTCTCCTGCAACCCGTTCCCTTGGTGCTAGATGAACGAACGTCTCTCCACTTGCTCAGTTCTGAGAGAAATATGTGTGTGAAAGCCGTCCTACACCTAGATTGCTGGGAACACAAAGTTTCTTTTCAGTTGCAAACTCCATTCCATACATATATATGGGGAGGTACAAGCTCCAACTCGGTTTTACAGTGAAAACTGCAGGAACTTCAAACCGGCACTAGGAAAAAGACTGAGAAAGCAGAGAAAAAGTGTCTCCTGCAACCCGTTCCCTTGGTGCTAGATGAACGAACGTCTCTCCACTTGCTCAGTTCTGAGAGATAAGTGTGTGTGAAAGCCGTACTTCAACTAGCTTGTTGGGAACACAAAGTTTCTTTTCAGTTGCCAACTCCATTCCATACATATATATGGTGAGGTATTAGCTCCAACTCGGTTTTAGAGTGAAAACTGCAGGAACTTCAAACCGGCACTAGGAAAAAGGCTGAGAAATCAGGGAAAATGTGTCCCCTGCAACCCGTTCCCTTGGTGCTAGATGAAAGAACGTCTCTCCACTTGCTCAGATCTGAGAGAAATGTGTGTGTGAAAGCTGTTCTTCAGCTAGATTGTTGGGAACACAAAGTTTCTTTTCAGTTGCAAACACCATTCCATACATATATATGGGGAGGTAGAAGCTCCAACTCGGTTTTACAGTGAAAACTGCAGGAACTTCAAACCGGCACTAGGAAACAGCCTGAGAAAGCAGAGAAAAAGTGTCTCCTGCAACCCGTTCCCCCGGTGCTAGATGAACGAACGTCTCTCCACTTGCTCAGTTCTGAGAGATAAGTGTGTGTGAAAGCCGTCCTTCACCTAGCTTGTTGGGAACACAAAGTTCTTTTCAGTTGCAAACACCATTCCATACATATATAAGGGGAGGTACAAGCTCCAACTCTGTTTTACAGTGTAAACTGCAGGAACTTCAAACCGGCACTAGGAAACAGACTGAGAAAGCAGAGAAAAAGTGTCTCCTGCAACCCGTTCCCTTGGTGCTAGATGAACGAACGTCTCTCCACTTGCTCAGTTCTGAGAGTTAAGTGTGTGTGAAAGCCGTCCTTCAACTAGCTTGTTGGGAACACAAAGTTTCTTTTCAGTTGCAAACTCCATTCCATACATATATATGGGGAGGTACTAGCTCCAACTCGTTTTTCCAGTGAAAACTGCAGGAACTTCAAACCGGCACTAGGAAACAGACTGAGAAAGCAGAGAAAAAGTGTCTCCTGCAACCCGTTCCCTTGGTGCTAGATGAACGAACGTCTCTCCACTTGCTCAGTTCTGAGAGTTAAGTGTGTGTGAAAGCCGTCCTTCAACTAGCTTGTTGGGAACACAAAGTTTCTTTTCGGTTGCAAATTCCATTCCATACATATATATGGGGAGGTACTAGCTCCAACTCGGTTTTCCAGTGAAAACTGCATGAACTTCAAACCGGCACTAGGAAACAGACTGAGAAAGCAGGGAAAATGTGTCTCCTGCAACCCGTTCCCTTGGTGCTAGATGAACGAACGTCTCTCCACTTGCTCAGTTCTGAGAGAAATGTGTGTGTGAAAGCCGTCCTACACCTAGATTGCTGGGAACACAAAGTTTCTTTTCAGTTGCAAACTCCATTCCATACATATATATGGGGAGGTACAAGCTCCAACTCGGTTTTACAGTGAAAACTGCAGGAACTTCAAACCGGCACTAGGAAACAGACTTAGAAAGCAGAGAAAAAGTGTCTCCTGCAACCCGTTCCGTTGGTGCTAGATGAACGAACGTCTCTCCACTTGCTCAGTTCTGAGAGTTAAGTGTGTGTGAAAGCCGTCCTTCACCTATCTTGTTGGGAACACAAAGTTCTTTTCAGTTGCAAACTCCATTCCATACATATATATGGGTAGGTACAAGCTCCAAATCGGTTTTACAGTGAAAACTGCAGGAACTTCAAACCGGCACTAGGAAACAGACTGAGAATGCAGAGAAAAAGTGTCTCCTGCAACCCGTTCCCTTGGTGCTAGATGAACGAACGTCTCTCCACTTGCTCAGTTCTGAGAGATAAGTGTGTGTGAAAGCCGTCCTTCACCTAGCTTGTTGGGAACACAAAGTTTCTTTTCAGTTGCAAACTCCATACCATTCATATATATGGGGAGGTACAAGCTCCAACTCGTTTTTACAGTGAAAACTGCAGGAACTTCAAACCGGCACTAGGAAACAGACTGAGAAAGCAGAGAAAAAGTATCTCCTGCAACCCGTTCCATTGGTGCTAGATGAACAAACGTCTATCCACTTGCTCAGTTCCGAGAGATAAGTGTGTGTGAAAGCCGTCCTTCATCTAGATTGTTGGGAACACAAAGTTTCTTTTAATTTGCAAACTCCATTCCATACATATATATGGGGAGGTACAAGCTCCAAATCGGTTTTACAGTGAAAACTGCAGGAACTTCAATCCTGCACTAGGAAACAGACTGAGAATGCAGAGAAAAAGTGTCTCCTGCAACCCGTTCCCTTGGTGCTAGATGAACGAACGTCTATCCACTTGCTCAGTTCTGAGATTTAAATGTGTGTGAAAGCCGTCCTTCTCCTAGCTTGTTGGGAACACAAAGTTTCTTTTCAGTTGCAAACTCCATTCCATACATATATATGGGGAGGTACTAGCTCCAACTCGTTTTTCCAGTGAAAACTGCAGGAACTTCAAACCGGCACTAGGAAACAGCCTGAGAAAGCAGAGAAAAAGTGTCTCCTGCAACCCGTTCCCTTGGTGCTAGATGAACGAACGTCTCTCCACTTGCTCAGTTCTGAGAGTTAAGTGTGTGTGAAAGCCGTCCTTCACCTAGCTTGTTGGGAACACAAAGTTTCTTTTCAGTTGCAAACTCCATTCCATACATATATATGGGGAGGTACTAGCTCCAACTCGGTTTTCCAGTGAAAACTGCATGAACTTCAAACCGGCACTAGGAAACAGACTGAGAAAGCAGGGAAAATGTGTCTCCTGCAACCCGTTCCCTTGGTGCTAGATGAACGAACGTCTCTCCACTTGCTCAGTTCTGAGAGAAATATGTGTGTGAAAGCCGTCCTACACCTAGATTGCTGGGAACACAAAGTTTCTTTTCAGTTGCAAACTCCATTCCATACATATATATGGGGAGGTACAAGCTCCAACTCGGTTTTACAGTGAAAACTGCAGGAACTTCAAACCGGCACTAGGAAAAAGACTGAGAAAGCAGAGAAAAAGTGTCTCCTGCAACCCGTTCCCTTGGTGCTAGATGAACGAACGTCTCTCCACTTGCTCAGTTCTGAGAGATAAGTGTGTGTGAAAGCCGTTCTTCAACTAGCTTGTTGGGAACACAAAGTTTCTTTTCAGTTGCCAACTCCATTCCATACATATATATGGTGAGGTATTAGCTCCAACTCGGTTTTAGAGTGAAAACTGCAGGAACTTCAAACCGGCACTAGGAAAAAGGCTGAGAAATCAGGGAAAATGTGTCCCCTGCAACCCGTTCCCTTGGTGCTAGATGAAAGAACGTCTCTCCACTTGCTCAGATCTGAGAGAAATGTGTGTGTGAAAGCTGTTCTTCAGCTAGATTGTTGGGAACACAAAGTTTCTTTTCAGTTGCAAACACCATTCCATACATATATATGGGGAGGTAGAAGCTCCAACTCGGTTTTACAGTGAAAACTGCAGGAACTTCAAACCGGCACTAGGAAACAGCCTGAGAAAGCAGAGAAAAAGTGTCTCCTGCAACCCGTTCCCCCGGTGCTAGATGAACGAACGTCTCTCCACTTGCTCAGTTCTGAGAGAAAAGTGTGTGTGAAAGCCGTCCTTCAACTAGCTTGTTGGGAACACAAAGTTTCTTTTCAGTTGCAAACTCCATTCCATACATATATATGGGTAGGTACAAGCTCCAAATCGGTTTTACAGTGAAAACTACAGGAACTTCAAACCGGCACTAGGTAACAGACTGAGAATGCAGATAAAAAGTGTCTCCTGCAACCCGTTCCCTTGTTGCTAGATGAACGAACGTCTCTCCACTTGCTCAGTTCTGAGAGATAAGTGTGTGTGAAAGCCGTCCTTCACCTAGCTTGTTGGGAACACAAAGTTTCTTTTCAGTTGCAAACTCCATACCATTCATATATATGGGGAGTTACAAGCTCCAAATCGTTTTTACAGTGAAAACTGCAGGAACTTCAAACCGGCACTAGGAAACAGACTGAGAAAGCAGAGAAAAAGTATCTCCTGCAACCCGTTCCCTTGGTGCTAGATGAACAAACGTCTATCCACTTGCTCAGTTCCGAGAGATAAGTGTGTGTGAAAGCCGTCCTTCAACTAGCTTGTTGGGAACACAAAGTTTCATTTCAGTTGCAAACTCCATTCCATACATATATATGGGGAGGTACAAGCTCCAACTCGGTTTTACAGTGAAAACTGCAGGAACTTCAAACCGGCACTAGGAAACAGCCTGAGAAAGCAGAGAAAAAGTGTCTCCTGCAACCCGTTCCGTTGGTGCTAGATGAACGAACGTCTCTCCACTTGCTCAGTTCTGAGAGTTAAGTGTGTGTGAAAGCCGTCCTTCACCTAGCTTGTTGGGAACACAAAGTTTCTTTTCAGTTGCAAACTCCATTCCATACATATATATGGGTAGGTACAAGCTCCAAATCGGTTTTACAGTGAAAACTGCAGGAACTTCAAACCGGCACTAGGAAACAGACTGAGAAAGCAGAGAAAAAGTGTCTCCTGCAACCCGTTCCCTTGGTGCTAGATGAACGAACGTCTCTCCACTTGCTCAGTTCTGAGAGATAAGTGTGTGTGAAAGCCGTCCTTCACCTAGCTTGTTGGGAACACAAAGTTTCTTTTCAGTTGCAAACTCCATACCATTCATATATATGGGGAGGTACAAGCTCCAACTCGTTTTTACAGTGAAAACTGCAGGAACTTCAAACCGGCACTAGGAAACAGACTGAGAAAGCAGAGAAAAAGTATCTCCTGCAACCCGTTCCATTGGTGCTAGATGAACAAACGTCTATCCACTTGCTCAGTTCCGAGAGATAAGTGTGTGTGAAAGCCGTCCTTCAACTAGCTTGTTGGGAACACAAAGTTTCATTTCAGTTGCAAACTCCATTCCATACATATATATGGGGAGGTACAAGCTCCAACTCGGTTTTACAGTGAAAACTGCATGAACTTCAAACCGGCACTAGGAAACAGACTGTGAAAGCAGGGAAAATGTGTCTCCTGCAACCCGTTCCCTTGGTGCTAGATGAACGAACGTCTCTCCACTTGCTCAGTTCTGAGAGAAATATGTGTGTGAAAGCCGTCCTACACTTAGATTGCTGGGAACACAAAGTTTCTTTTCAGTTGCAAACTCCATTCCATACATATATATGGGGAGGTACAAGCTCCAACTCGGTTTTACAGTGAAAACTGCAGGAACTTCAAACCGGCACTAGGAAACAGACTGAGAAAGCAGAGAAAAAGTGTCTCCTGCAACCAGTTCCACCGGTGCTAGATGAACGTACGTCTCTCCACTTGCTCAGTTCTGAGAGATATGTGTGTGTGAAAGCCGTCCTTCACCTAGCTTTTTGGGAACCCAAAGTTTCTTTTCAGTTGCAAACTCCATTCCATACATATATATGGGGAGGTACTAGCTCCAACTCGGTTTTACAGTGAAAACTGCAGGAACGTCAAACCGGCACTAGGAAACAGACTGAGAATGCAGAGAAAAAGTGTCTCCTGCAACCCGTTCCCTTGGTGCTAGATGAACGAACGTCTCTCCACTTGCTCAGTTCTGAGAGATAAGTGTGTGTGAAAGCCGTCCTTCAACTAGCTTGTTGGGAACACAAAGTTTCTTTTCAGTTGCCAACTCCATTCCATACATATATATGGTGAGGTACTAGCTCCAACTCGGTTTTAGAGTGAAAACTGCAGGAACTTCAAACCGGCACTAGGAAACAGGCTGAGAAATCAGGGAAAATGTGTCCCCTGCAACCCGTTCCCTTGGTGCTAGATGAAAGAAGGTCTCTCCACTTGCTCAAATCTGAGAGAAATGTGTGTGTGAAAGCCGTTCTTCAGCTAGATTGTTGGGAACACAAAGTTTCTTTTCAGTTGCAAACACCATTCCATACATATATATGGGGATGTAGAAGCTCCAACTCGGTTTTACAGTGAAAACTGCAGGAACTTCAAACCGGCACTAGGAAACAGCCTGAGAAAGCAGAGAAAAATTGTCTCCTGCAACCCTTTCCCCCGGTGCTAGATGAACGAACGTCTCTCCACTTGCTCAGTTCTGAGAGATAAGTGTGTGTGAAAGCCGTCCTTCACCTAGCTTGTTGGGAACACAAAGTTTCTTTTCAGTTGCAAACTCCATTCCATACATATATAAGGGGAGGTACAATCTCCAACTCTGTTTTACAGTGAAAACTGCAGGAACTTCAAACCGGCACTAGGAAACAGACTGAGAAAGCAGAGAAAAAGTGTCTCCTGCAACCCGTTCCCTTGGTGCTAGATGAACGAACGTCTCTCCACTTGCTCACTTCTGAGAGATAAGTGTGTGTGAAAGCCGTCCTTCACCTAGCTTGTTGGGAAAACAAAGTTTCTTTTCAGTTGCCAACTCCATTCCATACATATATATGGTGAGGTACTAGCTCCAACTCGGTTTTAGAGTGAAAACTACAGGAACTTCAAACCGGCACTAGGAAACAGGCTGAGAAAGCAGAGAAAAAGTGTCTCCTGCAACCCGTTCCCTTGGTGCTAGATGAACGAACGTCTCTCCACTTGCTCAGTTCTGAGAGATAAGTGTGTGTGAAAGCCGTCCTTCACCTAGCTTGTTGGGAACACAAAGTTTCTTTTCAGTTGCAAACTCCATACCATTCATATATATGGGGAGGTACAAGCTCCAACTCGTTTTTACAGTGAAAACTGCAGGAACTTCAAACCGGCACTAGGAAACAGACTGAGAAAGCAGAGAAAAAGTATCTCCTGCAACCCGTTCCCTTGGTGCTAGATGAACAAACGTCTATCCACTTGCTCAGTTCCGAGAGATAAGTGTGTGTGAAAGCCGTCCTTCAACTAGCTTGTTGGGAACACAAAGTTTCATTTCAGTTGCAAACTCCATTCCATACATATATATGGGGAGGTACAAGCTCCAACTCGGTTTTACAGTGAAAACTGCAGGAACTTCAAACCGGCACTAGGAAACAGACTGAGAAAGCAGAGAAAAAGTGTCTCCTGCAACCCGTTCCGTTGGTGCTAGATGAACGAACGTCTCTCCACTTGCTCAGTTCTGAGAGTTAAGTGTGTGTGAAAGCCGTCCTTCACCTAGCTTGTTGGGAACACAAAGTTCTTTTCAGTTGCAAACTCCATTCCATACATATATATGGGTAGGTACAAGCTCCAAATCGGTTTTACAGTGAAAACTGCAGGAACTTCAAACCGGCACTAGGAAACAGACTGAGAATGCAGAGAAAAAGTGTCTCCTGCAACCCGTTCCCTTGGTGCTAGATGAACGAACGTCTCTCCACTTGCTCAGTTCTGAGAGATAAGTGTGTGTGAAAGCCGTCCTTCACCTAGCTTGTTGGGAACACAAAGTTTCTTTTCAGTTGCAAACTCCATACCATTCATATATATGGGGAGGTACAAGCTCCAAATCGTTTTTACAGTGAAAACTGCAGGAACTTCAAACCGGCACTAGGAAACAGACTGAGAAAGCAGAGAAAAAGTATCTCCTGCAACCCGTTCCATTGGTGCTAGATGAACAAACGTCTATCCACTTGCTCAGTTCCGAGAGATAAGTGTGTGTGAAAGCCGTCCTTCAACTAGCTTGTTGGGAACACAAAGTTTCATTTCAGTTGCAAACCCCATTCCATACATATATATGGGGAGGTACAAGCTCCAACTCGGTTTTACAGTGAAAACTGCAGGAACTTCAAACAGGCACTAGGAAACAGCCTGAGAAAGCAGAGAAAAAGTGTCTACTGCAACCCGTTCCGTTGGTGCTAGATGAACGAACGTCTCTCCACTTGCTCAGTTCTGAGAGTTAAGTGTGTGTGAAAGCCGTCCTTCATCTAGATTGTTGGGAACACAAAGTTTCTTTTAAGTTGCAAACTCCATTCCATACATATATATGGGGAGGTACAAGCTCCAAATCGGTTTTACAGTGAAAACTGCAGGAACTTCAATCCGGCACTAGGAAACAGACTGGGAATGCAGAGAAAAAGTGTCTCCTGCAACCCGTTCCCTTGGTGCTAGATGAACGAACGTCTATCCACTTGCTCAGTTCTGAGATTTAAGTGTGTGTGAAAGCCGTCCTTCACCTAGCTTGTTGGGAACACAAAGTTTCTTTTCAGTTGCAAACTCCATTCCATACATATATATGGGGAGGTACTAGCTCCAACTCGTTTTTCCAGTGAAAACTGCAGGAACATCAAACCGGCACTTGGAAACAGACTGAGAAAGCAGAGAAAAAGTGTCTCCTGCAACCCGTTCCCTTGGTGCTAGATGAATGAACGTCTCTCCACTTGCTCAGTTCTGAGAGTTAAGTGTGTGTGAAAGCCGTCCTTCACCTAGCTTGTTGGGAACACAAAGTTTCTTTTCAGTTGCAAACTCCATTCCATACATATATATGGGGAGGTACTAGCTCCAACTCGGTTTTCCAGTGAAAACTGCATGAACTTCAAACCGGCACTAGGAAACAGACTGAGAAAGCAGGGAAAATGTGTCTCCTGCAACCCGTTCCCTTGGTGCTAGTTGAACGAACGTCTCTCCACTTGCTCAGTTCTGAGAGAAATGTGTGTGTGAAAGCCGTCCTACACCTAGATTGCTGGGAACACAAAGTTTCTTTTCAGTTGCAAACTCCATTCCATACATATATATGGGGAGGTACAAGCTCCAACTCGGTTTTACAGTGAAAACTGCAGGAACTTCAAACCGGCACTAGGAAACAGACTTAGAAAGCAGAGAAAAAGTGTCTCCTGCAACCCGTTCCGTTGGTGCTAGATGAACGAACGTCTCTCCACTTGCTCAGTTCTGAGAGTTAAGTGTGTGTGAAAGCCGTCCTTCACCTAGCTTGTTGGGAACACAAAGTTCTTTTCAGTTGCAAACTCCATTCCATACATATATATGGGTAGGTACAAACTCCAAATCGGTTTTACAGTGAAAACTGCAGGAACTTCAAACCGGCACTAGGAAACAGACTGAGAATGCAGAGAAAAAGTGTCTCCTGCAACCCGTTCCCTTGTTGCTAGATGAACGAACGTCTCTCCACTTGCTCAGTTCTGAGAGATAAGTGTGTGTGAAAGCCGTCCTTCACCTAGCTTGTTGGGAACACAAAGTTTCTTTTCAGTTTCAAACTCCATACCATTCATATATATGGGGAGGTACAAGCTCCAACACGTTTTTACAGTGAAAACTGCAGGAACTTCAAACCGGCACTGGGAAACAGACTGAGAAAGCAGAGAAAAAGTATCTCCTGCAACCCGTTCTATTGGTGCTAGATGAACAAACGTCTATCCACTTGCTCAGTTCCGAGAGATAAGTGTGTGTGAAAGCCGTCCTTCAACTAGCTTGTTGGGAACACAAAGTTTCATTTCAGTTGCAAACTCCATTCCATACATATATATGGGGAGGTACAAGCTCCAACTCGGTTTTACAGTGAAAACTGCAGGAACTTCAAACCGGCACTAGGAAACAGCCTGAGAAAGCAGAGAAAATGTGTCTCCTGCAACCCGTTCCGTTGGTGCTAGATGAACGAACGTCTCTCCACTTGCTCAGTTCTGAGAGTTAAGTGTGTGTGAAAGCCGTCCTTCATCTAGATTGTTGGGAACACAAAGTTTCTTTTAAGTTGCAAACTCCATTCCATACATATATATGGGGAGGTACAAGCTCCAAATCGGTTTTACAGTGAAAACTGCAGGAACTTCAATCCGGCACTAGGAAACAGACTGAGAATGCAGAGAAAAAGTGTCTCCTGCAACCCGTTCCCTTGGTGCTAGATGAACGAACGTCTATCCACTTGCTCAGTTCTGAGATTTAAATGTGTGTGAAAGCCGTCCTTCTCCTAGCTTGTTGGGAAAACAAAGTTTCTTTTCAGTTGCAAACTCCATTCCATACATATATATGGTGAGGTATTAGCTCCAACTCGGTTTTAGAGTGAAAACTGCAGGAACTTCAAACCGGCACTAGGAAAAAGGCTGAGAAATCAGGGAAAATGTGTCCCCTGCAACCCGTTCCCTTGGTGCTAGATGAAAGAACGTCTCTCCACTTGCTCAGATCTGAGAGAAATGTGTGTGTGAAAGCTGTTCTTCAGCTAGATTGTTGGGAACACAAAGTTTCTTTTCAGTTGAAAACACCATTCCATACATATATATGGGGAGGTAGAAGCTCCAACTCGGTTTTACAGTGAAAACTGCAGGAACTTCAAACCGGCACTAGGAAACAGCCTGAGAAAGCAGAGAAAAAGTGTCTCCTGCAACCCGTTCCCCCGGTGCTAGATGAACGAACGTCTCTCCACTTGCTCAGTTCTGAGAGATAAGTGTGTGTGAAAGCCGTCCTTCACCTAGCTTGTTGGGAACACAAAGTTTCTTTTCAGTTGCAAACTCCATTCCATACATATATAAGGGGAGGTACAAGCTCCAACTCTGTTTTACAGTGAAAACTGCAGGAACTTCAAACCGGCACTAGGAAACAGACTGAGAAAGCAGAGAAAAAGTGTCTCCTGCAACCCGTTCCCTTGGTGCTAGATGAACGAACGTCTCTCCACTTGCTCAGTTCTGAGAGTTAAGTGTGTGTGAAAGCCGTCCTTCACCTAGCGTGTTGGGAACACAAAGTTTCTTTTCAGTTGCAAACTCCATTCCATACATATATATGGGTAGGTACAAGCTCCAAATCGGTTTTACAGTGAAAACTACAGGAACTTCAAACCGGCACTAGGTAACAGACTGAGAATGCAGAGAAAAAGTGTCTCCTGCAACCCGTTCCCTTGTTGCTAGATGAACGAACGTCTCTCCACTTGCTCACTTCTGAGAGATAAGTGTGTGTGAAAGCCGTCCTTCACCTAGCTTGTTGGGAACACAAAGTTTCTTTTCAGTTGCAAACTCCATACCATTCATATATATGGGGAGTTACAAGCTCCAACTCGTTTTTACAGTGAAAACTGCAGGAACTTCAAACCGGCACTAGGAAACAGACTGAGAAAGCAGAGAAAAAGTATCTCCTGCAACCCGTTCCCTTGGTGCTAGATGAACAAACGTCTATCCACTTGCTCAGTTCCGAGAGATAAGTGTGTGTGAAAGCCGTCCTTCAACTAGCTTGTTGGGAACACAAAGTTTCATTTCAGTTGTAAACTCCATTCCATACATATATATGGGGAGGTACAAGCTCCAACTCGGTTTTACAGTGAAAACTGCAGGAACTTCAAACCGGCACTAGGAAACAGCCTGAGAAAGCAGAGAAAAAGTGTCTCCTGCAACCCGTTCCGTTGGTGCTAGATGAACGAACGTCTCTCCACTTGCTCAGTTCTGAGAGTTAAGTGTGTGTGAAAGCCGTCCTTCACCTAGCTTGTTGGGAACACAAAGTTCTTTTCAGTTGCAAACTCCATTCCATACATATATATGGGTAGGTACAAGCTCCAAATCGGTTTTACAGTGAAAACTGCAGGAACTTCAAACCGGCACTAGGAAACAGACTGAGAATGCAGAGAAAAAGTGTCTCCTGCAACCCGTTCCCTTGGTGCTAGATGAACGAACGTCTCTCCACTTGCTCAGTTCTGAGAGATAAGTGTGTGTGAAAGCCGTCCTTCACCTAGCTTGTTGGGAACACAAAGTTTCTTTTCAGTTGCAAACTCCATACCATTCATATATATGGGGAGGTACAAGCTCCAACTCGTTTTTACAGTGAAAACTGCAGGAACTTCAAACCGGCACTAGGAAACAGACTGAGAAAGCAGAGAAAAAGTATCTCCTGCAACCCGTTCCATTGGTGCTAGATGAACAAACGTCTATCCACTTGCTCAGTTCCGAGAGATAAGTGTGTGTGAAAGCCGTCCTTCAACTAGCTTGTTGGGAACACAAAGTTTCATTTCAGTTGCAAACTCCATTCCATACATATATATGGGGAGGTACAAGCTCCAACTCGGTTTTACAGTGAAAACTGCAGGAACTTCAAACTGGCACTAGGAAACAGCCTGAGAAAGCAGAGAAAAAGTGTCTCCTGCAACCCGTTCCGTTGGTGCTAGATGAACGAACGTCTCTCCACTTGCTCAGTTCTGAGAGTTAAGTGTGTGTGAAAGCCGTCCTTCATCTAGATTGTTGGGAACACAAAGTTTCTTTTAAGTTGCAAACTCCATTCCATACATATATATGGGGAGGTACAAGCTCCAAATCGGTTTTACAGTGAAAACTGCAGGAACTTCAATCCGGCACTAGGAAACAGACTGAGAATGCAGAGAAAAAGTGTCTCCTGCAACCCGTTCCCTTGGTGCTAGATGAACGAACGTCTCTCCACTTGCTCAGTTCTGAGATTTAAGTGTGTGTGAAAGCCGTCCTTCACCTAGCTTGTTGGGAACACAAAGTTTCTTTTCAGTTGCAAACTCCATTCCATACATATATATGGGGAGGTACTAGCTCCAACTCGTTTTTCCAGTGAAAACTGCAGGAACTTCAAACCGGCACTAGGAAACAGACTGAGAAAGCAGGGAAAATGTGTCTCCTGCAACCCGTTCCCTTGGTGCTAGATGAACGAACGTCTCTCCACTTGCTCAGTTCTGAGAGAAATGTGTGTGTGAAAGCCGTCCAACACCTAGATTGCTGGGAACACAAAGTTTCTTTTCAGTTGCAAACTCCATTCCATACATATATATGGGGAGGTACAAGCTCCAACTCGGTTTTACAGTGAAAACTGCAGGAACTTCAAACCGGCACTAGGAAACAGACTGAGAAAGCAGAGAAAAAGTATCTCCTGCAACCCGTTCCCTTGGTGCTAGATGAACAAACGTCTATCCACTTGCTCAGTTCCGAGAGATAAGTGTGTGTGAAAGCCGTCCTTCAACTAGCTTGTTGGGAACACAAAGTTTCATTTCAGTTGTAAACTCCATTCCATACATATATATGGGGAGGTACAAGCTCCAACTCGGTTTTACAGTGAAAACTGCAGGAACTTCAAACCGGCACTAGGAAACAGCTTGAGAAAGCAGAGAAAAAGTGTCTCCTGCAACCCGTTCCGTTGGTGCTAGATGAACGAACGTCTCTCCACTTGCTCAGTTCTGAGAGTTAAGTGTGTGTGAAAGCCGTCCTTCACCTAGCTTGTTGGGAACACAAAGTTCTTTTCAGTTGCAAACTCCATTCCATACATATATATGGGGAGGTACAAGCTCCAAATCGGTTTTACAGTGAAAACTGCAGGAACTTCAATCCGGCACTAGGAAACAGACTGAGAATGCAGAGAAAAAGTGTCTCCTGCAACCCGTTCCCTTGGTGCTAGATGAACGAACGTCTCTCCACTTGCTCAGTTCTGAGATTTAAGTGTGTGTGAAAGCCGTCCTTCACCTAGCTTGTTGGGAACACAAAGTTTCTTTTCAGTTGCAAACTCCATTCCATACATATATATGGGGAGGTACTAGCTCCAACTCGTTTTTCCAGTGAAAACTGCAGGAACTTCAAACCGGCACTAGGAAACAGACTGAGAAAGCAGGGAAAATGTGTCTCCTGCAACCCGTTCCCTTGGTGCTAGATGAACGAACGTCTCTCCACTTGCTCAGTTCTGAGAGAAATGTGTGTGTGAAAGCCGTCCAACACCTAGATTGCTGGGAACACAAAGTTTCTTTTCAGTTGCAAACTCCATTCCATACATATATATGGGGAGGTACAAGCTCCAACTCGGTTTTACAGTGAAAACTGCAGGAACTTCAAACCGGCACTAGGAAACAGACTGAGAAAGCAGAGAAAAAGTGTCTCCTGCAAACCGTTCCCTTGGTGCTAGATGAACGAACGTGTCTCCACTTGCTCAGTTCTGAGAGATAAGTGTGTGTGAAAGCCGTCCTTCACCCAGCTTGTTGGGAACACAAAGTTTCTTTTCAGTTGCAAACTCCATACCATTCATATATATGGGGAGGTACAAGCTCCAACTCGTTTTTACAGTGAAAACTGCAGGAACTTCAAACCGGCACTAGGAAACAGACTGAGAAAGCAGAGAAAAAGTATCTCCTGCAACCCGTTCCATTGGTGCTAGATGAACAAACGTCTATCCACTTGCTCAGTTCCGAGAGATAAGTGTGTGTGAAAGCCGTCCTTCAACTAGCTTGTTGGGAACACAAAGTTTCATTTCAGTTGCAAACTCCATTCCATACATATATATGGGGAGGTACAAGCTCCAACTCGGTTTTACAGTGAAAACTGCAGGAACTTCAAACCGGCACTAGGAAACAGCCTGAGAAAGCAGAGAAAAAGTGTCTCCTGCAACCCGTTCCGTTGGTGCTAGATGAACGAACGTCTCTCCACTTGCTCAGTTCTGAGAGTTAAGTGTGTGTGAAAGCCGTCCTTCATCTAGATTGTTGGGAACACAAAGTTTCTTTTAAGTTGCAAACTCCATTCCATACATATATATGGGGAGGTACAAGCTCCAAATCGGTTTTACAGTGAAAACTGCAGGAACTTCAATCCGGCACTAGGAAACAGACTGAGAATGCAGAGAAAAAGTGTCTCCTGCAACCCGTTCCCTTGGTGCTAGATGAACGAACGTCTATCCACTTGCTCAGTTCTGAGATTTAAGTGTGTGTGAAAGCCGTCCTTCACCTAGCTTGTTGGGAACACAAAGTTTCTTTTCAGTTGCAAACTCCATTCCATACATATATATGGGGAGGTACTACCTCCAACTCGTTTTTCCAGTGAAAACTGCAGGAACTTCAAACCGGCACTAGGAAACAGACTGAGAAAGCAGAGAAAAAGTGTCTCCTGCAACCCGTTCCCTTGGTGCTAGATGAACGAACGTCTCTCCACTTGCTCAGTTCTGAGAGATAAGTGTGTGTGAAAGCCGTCCTTCACCTAGCTTGTTGGGAACACAAAGTTTCTTTTCAGTTGCAAACTCCATTCCATACATATATATGGGGAGGTAGTAGCTCCAACTCGGTTTTCCAGTGAAAACTGCATGAACTTCAAACCGGCACTAGGAAACAGACTGAGAAAGCAGGGAAAATGTGTCTCCTGCAACCCGTTCCCTTGGTGCTAGATGAACGAACGTCTCTCCACTTGCTCAGTTCTGAGAGAAATGTGTGTGTGAAAGCCGTCCTACACCTAGATTGCTGGGAACACAAAGTTTCTTTTCAGTTGCAAACTCCATTCCATACATATATATGGGGAGGTACAAGCTCCAACTCGGTTTTACAGTGAAAACTGCAGGAACGTCAAACCGGCACTAGGAAACAGACTGAGAAAGCAGAGAAAAAGTGTCTCCTGCAACCTGTTCCACCGGTGCTAGATGAACGAACGTCTCTCCACTTGCTCAGTTCTGAGAGATATGTGTGTGTGAAAGCCGTCCTTCACCTAGCTTTTTGTGAACACAAAGTTTCTTTTCAGTTGCAAACTCCATTCCATACATATATATGGGGAGGTACTAGCTCCAACTCGGTTTTACAGTGAAAACTGCAGGAACGTCAAACCGGCACTAGGAAACAGACTGAGAAAGCAGAGATAAAGTGTCTCCTGCAACCCGTTCCCTTGGTGCTAGATGAACGAACGTCTCTCCACTTGCTCAGTTCTGAGAGCTAAGTGTGTGTGAAAGCCGTCATTCACCTAGCTTGTTGGGAATACAAAGTTTCTTTTCAGTTGCCAACTCCATTCCATACATATATATGGTGAGGTACTAGCTCCAACTCGGTTTTAGAGTGAAAACTGCAGGAACGTCAAACCGGCACTAGGAAACAGACTGAGAAAGCAGAGAAAAAGTATCTCCTGCAACCCGTTCCCTTGGTGCTAGATGAACAAACGTCTATCCACTTGCTCAGTTCCGAGAGATAAGTGTGTGTGAAAGCCGTCCTTCAACTAGCTTGTTGGGAACACAAAGTTTCATTTCAGTTGCAAACTCCATTCCATACATATATATGGTGAGGTACAAGCTCCAACTCGGTTTTACAGTGAAAATTGCAGGAACTTCAAACCGGCACTAGGAAACAGCCTGAGAAAGCAGAGAAAAAGTGTCTCCTGCAACCCGTTCCGTTGGTGCTAGATGAACGAACGTCTCTCCACTTGCTCAGTTCTGAGAGTTAAGTGTGTGTGAAAGCCGTCCTTCACCTAGCTTGTTGGGAACACAAAGTTCATTTCAGTTGCAAACTCCATTCCATACATATATATGGGTAGGTACAAGCTCCAAATCGGTTTTACAGTGAAAACTGCAGGAACTTCAAACCGGCACTAGGAAACAGACTGAGAATGCAGAGAAAAAGTGACTCCTGCAACCCGTTCCCTTGGTGCTAGATGAACGAACGTCTCTCCACTTGCTCAGTTCTGAGAGATAAGTGTGTGTGAAAGCCGTCCTTCACCTAGCTTGTTGGGAACACAAAGTTTCTTTTCAGTTGCAAACTCCATACCATTCATACATATGGGGAGGTACAAGCTCCAACTCGTTTTTACAGTGAAAACTGCAGGAACTTCAAACCGGCACTAGGAAACAGACTGAGAAAGCAGAGAAAAAGTATCTCCTGCAACCCGTTCCATTGGTGCTAGATGAACAAACGTCTATCCACTTGCTCAGTTCCGAGAGATAATTGTGTGTGAAAGCCGTCCTTCAACTAGCTTGTTGGGAACACAAACTTTCATTTCAGTTGCAAACTCCATTCCATACATATATATGGGGAGGTACAAGCTCCAACTCGGTTTTACAGTGAAAACTGCAGGAACTTCAAACCGGCACTAGGAAACAGCCTGAGAAAGCAGAGAAAAAGTGTCTCCTGCAACCCGTTCCGTTGGTGCTAAATGAACGAACGTGTCTCCACTTGCTCAGTTTTGAGAGTTAAGTGTGTGTGAAAGCCGTCCTTCATCTAGATTGTTGGGAACACAAAGTTTCTTTTAAGTTGCAAACTCCATTCCATACATATATATGGGGAGGTACAAGCTCCAAATCGGTTTTACAGTGAAAACTGCAGGAACTTCAATCCGGCACTAGGAAACAGACTGAGAATGCAGAGAAAAAGTGTCTCCTGCAACCCGTTCCCTTGGTGCTAGATGAACGAACGTCTATCCACTTGCTCAGTTCTGAGATTTAAGTGTGTGTGAAAGCCGTCCTTCACCTAGCTTGTTGGGAACACAAAGTTTCTTTTCAGTTGCAAACTCCATTCCATACATATATATGGGGAGGTACTAGCTCCAACTCGTTTTTCCAGTGAAAACTGCAGGAACTTCAAACCGGCACTAGGAAACAGACTGAGAAAGCAGAGAAAAAGTGTCTCCTGCAACCCGTTCCTTTGGTGCTAGATGAACGAACGTCTCTCCACTTGCTCAGTTCTGAGAGATAAGTGTGTGTGAAAGCCGTCCTTCACCTAGCTTGTTGGGAACACAAAGTTTCTTTTCAGTTGCAAACTCCATTCCATACATATATATGGGGAGGTAGTAGCTCCAACTCGGTTTTCCAGTGAAAACTGCATGAACTTCAAACCGGCACTAGGAAACAGACTGAGAAAGCAGGGAAAATGTGTCTCCTGCAACCCGTTCCCTTGGTGCTAGATGAACGAACGTCTCTCCACTTGCTCAGTTCTGAGAGAAATGTGTGTGTGAAAGCCGTCCTACACCTAGATTGCTGGGAACACAAAGTTTCTTTTCAGTTGCAAACTCCATTCCATACATATATATGGGGAGGTACAAGCTTCAACTCGGTTTTACAGTGAAAACTGCAGGTACTTCAAACCGGCACTAGGAAACAGACTGAGAAAGCAGAGAAAAAGTGTCTCCTGCAAACCGTTCCCTTGGTGCTAGATGAACGAACGTCTCTCCACTTGCTCAGTTCTGAGAGATAAGTGTGTGTGAAAGCCGTCCTTCACCCAGCTTGTTGGGAACACAAAGTTTCTTTTCAGTTGCAAACTCCATACCATTCATATATATGGGGAGGTACAAGCTCCAACTAGTTTTTACAGTGAAAACTGCAGGAACTTCAAACCGGCACTAGGAAACAGACTGAGAAAGCAGAGAAAAAGTATCTCCTGCAACCCGTTCCATTGGTGCTAGATGAACAAACTTCTATCCACTTGCTCAGTTCCGAGAGATAAGTGTGTGTGAAAGCCGTCCTTCAACTAGCTTGTTGGGAACACAAAGTTTCATTTCAGTTGCAAACTCCATTCCATACATATATATGGGGAGGTACAAGCTCCAACTCGGTTTTACAGTGAAAACTGCAGGAACTTCAAACCGGCACTAGGAAACAGCCTGAGAAAGCAGAGAAAAAGTGTCTCCTGCAACCCGTTCCGTTGGTGCTATATGAACGAACGTCTCTCCACTTGCTCAGTTCTGAGAGTTAAGTGTGTGTGAAAGCCGTCCTTCATCTAGATTGTTGGGAACACAAAGTTTCTTTTAAGTTGCAAACTCCATTCCATACATATATATGGGGAGGTACAAGCTCCAAATCGGTTTTACAGTGAAAACTGCAGGAACTTCAATCCGGCACTAGGAAACAGACTGAGAATGCAGAGAAAAAGTGTCTCCTGCAACCCGTTCCCTTGGTGCTAGATGAACGAACGTCTATCCACTTGCTCAGTTCTGAGATTTAAGTGTGTGTGAAAGCCGTCCTTCACCTAGCTTGTTGGGAACACAAAGTTTCTTTTCAGTTGCAAACTCCATTCCATACATATATATGGGGAGGTACTAGCTCCAACTCGTTTTTCCAGTGAAAACTGCAGGAACTTCAAACCGGCACTAGGAATCAGACTGAGAAAGCAGAGAAAAAGTGTCTCCTGCAACCCGTTCTCTTGGTGCTAGATGAACGAACGTCTCTCCACTTGCTCAGTTCTGAGAGATAAGTGTGTGTGAAAGCCGTCCTTCACCTAGCTTGTTGGGAACACAAAGTTTCTTTTCAGTTGCAAACTCCATTCCATACATATATATGGGGAGGTCGTAGCTCCAACTCGGTTTTCCAGTGAAAACTGCATGAACTTCAAACCGGCACTAGGAAACAGACTGAGAAAGCAGAGAAAAAGTGTCTCCTGCAACCTGTTCCACCGGTGCTAGATGAACGAACGTCTCTCCACTTGCTCAGTTCTGAGAGATATGTGTGTGTGAAAGCCGTACTTCACCTAGCTTTTTGGGAACACAAAGATTCTTTTCAGTTGCAAACTCCATTCCATACATATATATGGGGAGGTACTAGCTCCAACTCGGTTTTACAGTGAAAACTGCAGGAACGTCAAAGCGGCACTAGGAAACAGACTGAGAAAGCAGAGATAAAGTGTCTCCTGCAACCCGTTCCCTTGGTGCTAGATGAACGAACGTCTCTCCACTTGCTCAGTTCTGAGAGCTAAGTGTGTGTGAAAGCCGTCCTTCACCTAGCTTGTTGGGAACACAAAGTTTCTTTTCAGTTGCCAACTCCATTCCATACATATATATGGTGAGGTACTAGCTCCAACTCGGTTTTAGAGTGAAAACTGCAGGAACTTCAAACCGGCACTAGGAAACAGGCTGAGAAATCAGGGAAAATGTGTCCCCTGCAACCCGTTCCCTTGGTGCTAGATGAAAGAAGGTCTCTCCACTTGCTCAGATCTGAGAGAAATGTGTGTGTGAAAGCCGTTCTTCAGCTAGATTGTTGGGAACACAAAGTTTCTTTTCAGTTGCAAACACCATTCCATACATATATATGGGGAGGTAGAAGCTCCAACTCGGTTTTACAGTGAAAACTGCAGGAACTTCAAACCGGCACTAGGAAACAGCCTGAGAAAGCAGAGAAAAAGTTTCTCCTGCAACCCGTTCCCCCAGTGCTAGATGAACGAACGTCTCTCCACTTGCTCAGTTCTGAGAGATAAGTGTGTGTGAAAGCCGTCCTTCACCTAGCTTGTTGGGAACACAAAGTTTCTTTTCAGTTGCCAACTCCATTCCATACATATATATGGGGAGGTACTAGCTCCAACTCTGTTTTCCAGTGAAAACTGCATGAACTTCAAACCGGCACTAGGAAACAGACTGAGAAAGCAGGGAAAATGTGTCTCCTGCAACCCGTTCCCTTGGTGCTAGATGAACGATCGTCTCTCCACTTGCTCAGTTCTGAGAGAAATATGTGTGTGAAAGCCGTCCTACACTTAGATTGCTGGGAACACAAAGTTTCTTTTCAGTTGCAAACTCCATTCCATACATATATATGGGGAGGTACAAGCTCCAACTCGGTTTTACAGTGAAAACTGCAGGAACTTCAAACCGGCACTAGGAAACAGACTGAGAAAGCAGAGAAAAAGTGTCTCCTGCAACCAGTTCCACCGGTGGTAGATGAACGTACGTCTCTCCACTTGCTCAGTTCTGAGAGATAAGTGTGTGTGAAAGCCGTCCTTCACCCAGCTTGTTGGGAACACAAAGTTTCTTTTCAGTTGCAAACTCCATACCATTCATATATATGGGGAGGTACAAGCTCCAACTCGTTTTTACAGTGAAAACTGCAGGAACTTCAAACAGGCACTAGGAAACAGACTGAGAAAGCAGAGAAAAAGTATCTCCTGCAACCCGTTCCATTGGTGCTAGATGAACAAACGTCTATCCACTTGCTCAGTTCCGAGAGATAAGTGTGTGTGAAAGCCGTCCTTCAACTAGCTTGTTGGGAACACAAAGTTTCATTTCAGTTGCAAACTCCATTCCATACATATATATGGGGTGGTACAAGCTCCAACTCGGTTTTACAGTGAAAACTGCAGGAACTTCAAACCGGCACTAGGAAACAGCCTGAAAAAGCAGAGAAAAAGTGTCTCCTGCAACCCGTTCCGTTGGTGCTAGATGAACGAACGTCTCTCCACTTGCTCAGTTCTGACAGTTAAATGTGTGTGAAAGCCGTCCTTCATCTAGATTGTTGGGAACACAAAGTTTCTTTTAAGTTGCAAACTCCATTCCATACATATATATTTGGAGGTACAAGCTCCAAATCGGTTTTACAGTGAAAACTGCAGGAACTTCAATCCGGCACTAGGAAACAGACTGAGAATGCAGAGAAAAAGTGTCTCCTGCAACCCGTTCCCTTGGTGCTAGATGAACGAACGTCTATCCACTTGCTCAGTTCTGAGATTTAAGTGTGTGTGAAAGCCGTACTTCACCTAGCTTGTTGGGAACACAAAGTTTCTTTTCAGTTGCAAACTCCATTCCATACATATATATGGGGAGGTACTAGCACCAACTCGTTTTTCCAGTGAAAACTGCAGGAACTTCAAACCGGCACTAGGAATCAGACTGAGAAAGCAGAGAAAAAGTGTCTCCTGCAACCCGTTCCCTTGGTGCTAGATGAACGAACGTCTCTCCACTTGCTCAGTTCTGAGAGATAAGTGTGTGTGAAAGCCGTCCTTCACCTAGCTTGTTGGGAACACAAAGTTTCTTTTCAGTTGCAAACTCCATTCCATACATATATATGGGGAGGTAGTAGCTCCAACTCGGTTTTCCAGTGAAAACTGCATGAACTTCAAACCGGCACTAGGAAACAGACTGAGAAAGCAGGGAAAATGTGTCTCCTGCAACCCGTTCCCTTGGTGCTAGATGAACGAACGTCTCTCCACTTGCTCAGTTCTGAGAGATATGTGTGTGTGAAAGCCGTACTTCACCTAGCTTTTTGGGAACACAAAGTTTCTTTTCAGTTGCAAACTCCATTCCATACATATATATGGGGAGGTACTAGCTCCAACTCGGTTTTACAGTGAAAACTGCAGGAACGTCAAACCGGCACTAGGAAACAGACTGAGAAAGCAGAGATAAAGTGTCTCCTGCAACCCGTTCCCTTGGTGCTAGATGAACGAACGTCTCTCCACTTGCTCAGTTCTGAGAGATAAGTGTGTGTGAAAGCCGTCCTTCACCTAGCTTGTTGGGAACACAAAGTTTCTTTTCAGTTGCCAACTCCATTCCATACATATATATGGTGAGGTACTAGCTCCAACTCGGTTTTAGAGTGAAAACTGCAGGAACTTCAAACCGGCACTAGGAAACAGGCTGAGAAATCAGGGAAAATGTGTCCCCTGCAACCCGTTCCCTTGGTGCTAGATGAAAGAAGGTCTCTCCACTTGCTCAGATCTGAGAGAAATGTGTGTGTGAAAGCCGTTCTTCAGCTAGATTGTTGGGAACACAAAGTTTCTTTTCAGTTGCAAACACCATTCCATACATATATATGGGGAGGTAGAAGCTCCAACTCGGTTTTACAGTGAAAACTGCAGGAACTTCAAACCGGCACTAGGAAACAGCCTGAGAAAGCAGAGAAAAAGTTTCTCCTGCAACCCGTTCCCCCGGTGCTAGATGAACGAACGTCTCTCCACTTGCTCAGTTCTGAGAGATAAGTGTGTGTGAAAGCCGTCCTTCACCTAGCTTGTTGGGAACACAAAGTTTCTTTTCAGTTGCCAACTCCATTCCATACATATATATGGGGAGGTACTAGCTCCAACTCTGTTTTCCAGTGAAAACTGCATGAACTTCAAACCGGCACTAGGAAACAGACTGAGAAAGCAGGGAAAATGTGTCTCCTGCAACCCGTTCCCTTGGTGCTAGATGAACGAACGTCTCTCCACTTGCTCAGTTCTGAGAGAAATATGTGTGTGAAAGCCGTCCTACACTTAGATTGCTGGGAACACAAAGTTTCTTTTCAGTTGCAAACTCCATTCCATACAAATATATGGGGAGGTACAAGCTCCAACTCGGTTTTACAGTGAAAACTGCAGGAACTTCAAACCGGCACTAGGAAACAGACTGAGAAAGCAGAGAAAAATTGTCTCCTGCAAAAAGTTCCACCGGTGATAGATGAACGTACGTCTCTCCACTTGCTCAGTTCTGAGAGATATGTGTGTGTGAAAGCCGTCCTTCACCTAGCTTTTTGGGAACACAAAGTTTCTTTTCAGTTGCAAACTCCATTCCATACATATATATGGGGAGGTACTAGCTCCAACTCGGTTTTACAGTGAAAAGTGCAGGAACGTCAAACCGGCACTAGGAAACAGACTGAGAAAGCAGAGAAAAAGTGTCTCCTGCAACCCGTTCCCTTGGTGCTAGATGAACGAACGTCTCTCCACTTGCTCAGTTCTGAGAGATAAGTGTGTGTGAAAGCCGTCCTTCAACTAGCTTGTTGGGAACACAAAGTTTCTTTTCAGTTGCCAACTCCATTCCATACATATATATGGTGAGGTACTAGCTCCAACTCGGTTTTAGAGTGAAAACTGCAGGAACTTCAAACCGGCACTAGGAAACAGGCTGAGAAATCAGGGAAAATGTGTCCCCTGCAACCCGTTCCCTTGGTGCTAGATGAAAGAAGGTCTCTCCACTTGCTCAGATCTGAGAGAAATGTGTGTGTGAAAGCCGTTCTTCAGCTAGATTGTTGGGAACACAAAGCTTCTTTTCAGTTGCAAACACCATTCCATACATATATATGGGGAGGTAGAAGCTCCAACTCGGTTTTACAGTGAAAACTGCAGGAACTTCAAACCGGCACTAGGAAACAGCCTGAGAAAGCAGAGAAAAATTGTCTCCTGTAACCCGTTCCCCCGGTGCTAGATGAACGAACGTCTCTCCACTTGCTCAGTTCTGAGAGATAAGTGTGTGTGAAAGCCGTCCTTCACCTAGCTTGTTGGGAACACAAAGTTTCTTTTCAGTTGCAAACTCCATTCCATACATATATAAGGGGAGGTACAATCTCCAACTCTGTTTTACAGTGAAAACTGCAGGAACTTCAAACCGGCACTAGGAAACAGACTGAGAAAGCAGAGAAAAAGTGTCTCCTGCAACCCGTTCCCTTGGTGCTAGATGAACGAACGTCTCTCCACTTGCTCACTTCTGAGAGATAAGTGTGTGTGAAAGCCGTCCTTCACCTAGCTTGTTGGGAAAACAAAGTTTCTTTTCAGTTGCCAACTCCATTCCATACATATATATGGTGAGGTACTAGCTCCAACTCGGTTTTAGAGTGAAAACTACAGGAACTTCAAACCGGCACTAGGAAACAGGCTGAGAAAGCAGGGAAAATGTGTCCCCTGCAACCCGTTCCCTTGGTGCTAGATGAACGAACGTCTCTACACTTGCTCAGTTCTGAGAGATAAGTGTGTGTGAAAGCCGTCCTTCACCTAGCTTGTTGGGAACACAAAGTTTCTTTTCAGTTGCAAACTCCTTTCCATACATATATATGGGGAGGTACTAGCTCCAACTCGGTTTTCCAGTGAAAACTGCAGGAACTTCAAACCGGCACTAGGAAACAGACTGAGAAAGCAGAGAAATTGTTTCTCCTGCAACCTGTTCCCTTGGTGCTAGATGAACGAACGTCTCTCCACTTGCTCCGTTCTGAGAGATAAGTGTGTGTGAAGCCGTCCTTCACCTAGCTTGTTGGGAACACAAAGTTCTTTTCAGTTGCAAACTCCATTCCATTCATATATATGGGGAGGTACAAGCTCCAACTAGGTTTTACAGTGAAAACTGCAGGAACTGCAAAACGGCACTAGGAATCAGACTGAGAAAGCAGAGAAAAAGTGTCTCCTGCAACCCGTTCCCTTGGTGCTAGATGAACGAACGTCTCTCCACTTGCTCACTTCTGAGAGATAAGTGTGTGTGAAAGCCGTCCTTCAACTAGCTTGTTGGGAACACAAAGTTTCTTTTCAGTTGCAAACCCCATTCCATAAATATATATTGGGAGGTACTAGCTCCAAATCGGTTTTACAGTGAAAACTGCAGGAACTTCAAACCGGCACTAGGAAAGAGACTGAGAAAGCAGAGAAAAAGTGTCTCCTGCAACCCGTTCCTTTGGTGCTAGATGAACGAACGTCTCTCCACTTGCTCAGTTCTGAGAGATAAGTGTGTGTGAAAGCCGTCCTTCACCTAGCTTGTTGGGAACACAAAGTTTCTTTTCAGTTGCCAACTCCATTCCATACATATATATGGGGAGGTACTAGCTCCAACTCTGTTTTCCAGTGAAAACTGCATGAACTTCAAACCGGCACTAGGAAACAGACTGAGAAAGCAGGGAAAATGTGTCTCCTGCAACCCGTTCCCTTGGTGCTAGATGAACGAACGTCTCTCCACTTGCTCAGTTCTGAGAGAAATATGTGTGTGAAAGCCGTCCTACACTTAGATTGCTGGGAACACAAAGTTTCTTTTCAGTTGCAAACTCCATTCCATACATATATATGGGGAGGTACAAGCTCCAACTCGGTTTTACAGTGAAAACTGCAGGAACTTCAAACCGGCACTAGGAAACAGACTGAGAAAGCAGAGAAAAAGTGTCTCCTGCAACCTGTTCCACCGGTGCTAGATGAACGAACGTCTCTCCACTTGCTCAGTTCTGAGAGATATGTGTGTGTGAAAGCCGTACTTCACCTAGCTTTTTGGGAACACAAAGATTCTTTTCAGTTGCAAACTCCATTCCATACATATATATGGGGAGGTACTAGCTCCAACTCGGTTTTACAGTGAAAACTGCAGGAACGTCAAAGCGGCACTAGGAAACAGACTGAGAAAGCAGAGATAAAGTGTCTCCTGCAACCCGTTCCCTTGGTGCTAGATGAACGAACGTCTCTCCACTTGCTCAGTTCTGAGAGCTAAGTGTGTGTGAAAGCCGTCCTTCACCTAGCTTGTTGGGAACACAAAGTTTCTTTTCAGTTGCCAACTCCATTCCATACATATATATGGTGAGGTACTAGCTCCAACTCGGTTTTAGAGTGAAAACTGCAGGAACTTCAAACCGGCACTAGGAAACAGGCTGAGAAATCAGGGAAAATGTGTCCCCTGCAACCCGTTCCCTTGGTGCTAGATGAAAGAAGGTCTCTCCACTTGCTCAGATCTGAGAGAAATGTGTGTGTGAAAGCCGTTCTTCAGCTAGATTGTTGGGAACACAAAGTTTCTTTTCAGTTGCAAACACCATTCCATACATATATATGGGGAGGTAGAAGCTCCAACTCGGTTTTACAGTGAAAACTGCAGGAACTTCAAACCGGCACTAGGAAACAGCCTGAGAAAGCAGAGAAAAAGTTTCTCCTGCAACCCGTTCCCCCGGTGCTAGATGAACGAACGTCTCTCCACTTGCTCAGTTCTGAGAGATAAGTGTGTGTGAAAGCCGTCCTTCACCTAGCTTGTTGGGAACACAAAGTTTCTTTTCAGTTGCCAACTCCATTCCATACATATATATGGGGAGGTACTAGCTCCAACTCTGTTTTCCAGTGAAAACTGCATGAACTTCAAACCGGCACTAGGAAACAGACTGAGAAAGCAGAGAAAATGTGTCTCCTGCAACCCGTTCCCTTGGTGCTAGATGAACGATCGTCTCTCCACTTGCTCAGTTCTGAGAGAAATATGTGTGTGAAAGCCGTCCTACACTTAGATTGCTGGGAACACAAAGTTTCTTTTCAGTTGCAAACTCCATTCCATACATATATATGGGGAGGTACAAGCTCCAACTCGGTTTTACAGTGAAAACTGCAGGAACTTCAAACCGGCACTAGGAAACAGACTGAGAAAGCAGAGAAAAAGTGTCTCCTGCAACCAGTTCCACCGGTGGTAGATGAACGTACGTCTCTCCACTTGCTCAGTTCTGAGAGATAAGTGTGTGTGAAAGCCGTCCTTCACCCAGCTTGTTGGGAACACAAAGTTTCTTTTCAGTTGCAAACTCCATACCATTCATATATATGGGGAGGTACAAGCTCCAACTCGTTTTTACAGTGAAAACTGCAGGAACTTCAAACAGGCACTAGGAAACAGACTGAGAAAGCAGAGAAAAAGTATCTCCTGCAACCCGTTCCATTGGTGCTAGATGAACAAACGTCTATCCACTTGCTCAGTTCCGAGAGATAAGTGTGTGTGAAAGCCGTCCTTCAACTAGCTTGTTGGGAACACAAAGTTTCATTTCAGTTGCAAACTCCATTCCATACATATATATGGGGTGGTACAAGCTCCAACTCGGTTTTACAGTGAAAACTGCAGGAACTTAAAACCGGCACTAGGAAACAGCCTGAAAAAGCAGAGAAAAAGTGTCTCCTGCAACCCGTTCCGTTGGTGCTAGATGAACGAACGTCTCTCCACTTGCTCAGTTCTGACAGTTAAATGTGTGTGAAAGCCGTCCTTCATCTAGATTGTTGGGAACACAAAGTTTCTTTTAAGTTGCAAACTCCATTCCATACATATATATTTGGAGGTACAAGCTCCAAATCGGTTTTACAGTGAAAACTGCAGGAACTTCAATCCGGCACTAGGAAACAGACTGAGAATGCAGAGAAAAAGTGTCTCCTGCAAACCGTTCCCTTGGTGCTAGATGAACGAACGTCTATCCACTTGCTCAGTTCTGAGATTTAAGTGTGTGTGAAAGCCGTCCTTCACCTAGCTTGTTGGGAACACAAAGTTTCTTTTCAGTTGCAAACTCCATTCCATACATATATATGGGGAGGTACTAGCACCAACTCGTTTTTCCAGTGAAAACTGCAGGAACTTCAAACCGGCACTAGGAATCAGACTGAGAAAGCAGAGAAAAAGTGTCTCCTGCAACCCGTTCCCTTGGTGCTAGATGAACGAACGTCTCTCCACTTGCTCAGTTCTGAGAGATAAGTGTGTGTGAAAGCCGTCCTTCACCTAGCTTGTTGGGAACACAAAGTTTCTTTTCAGTTGCAAACTCCATTCCATACATATATATGGGGAGGTAGTAGCTCCAACTCGGTTTTCCAGTGAAAACTGCATGAACTTCAAACCGGCACTAGGAAACAGACTGAGAAAGCAGGGAAAATGTGTCTCCTGCAACCCGTTCCCTTGGTGCTAGATGAACGAACGTCTCTCCACTTGCTCAGTTCTGAGAGATATGTGTGTGTGAAAGCCGTACTTCACCTAGCTTTTTGGGAACACAAAGTTTCTTTTCAGTTGCAAACTCCATTCCATACATATATATGGGGAGGTACTAGCTCCAACTCGGTTTTACAGTGAAAACTGCAGGAACGTCAAACCGGCACTAGGAAACAGACTGAGAAAGCAGAGATAAAGTGTCTCCTGCAACCCGTTCCCTTGGTGCTAGATGAACGAACGTCTCTCCACTTGCTCAGTTCTGAGAGATAAGTGTGTGTGAAAGCCGTCCTTCACCTAGCTTGTTGGGAACACAAAGTTTCTTTTCAGTTGCCAACTCCATTCCATACATATATATGGTGAGGTACTAGCTCCAACTCGGTTTTAGAGTGAAAACTGCAGGAACTTCAAACCGGCACTAGGAAACAGGCTGAGAAATCAGGGAAAATGTGTCCCCTGCAACCCGTTCCCTTGGTGCTAGATGAAAGAAGGTCTCTCCACTTGCTCAGATCTGAGAGAAATGTGTGTGTGAAAGCCGTTCTTCAGCTAGATTGTTGGGAACACAAAGTTTCTTTTCAGTTGCAAACACCATTCCATACATATATATGGGGAGGTAGAAGCTCCAACTCGGTTTTACAGTGAAAACTGCAGGAACTTCAAACCGGCACTAGGAAACAGCCTGAGAAAGCAGAGAAAAAGTTTCTCCTGCAACCCGTTCCCCCGGTGCTAGATGAACGAACGTCTCTCCACTTGCTCAGTTCTGAGAGATAAGTGTGTGTGAAAGCCGTCCTTCACCTAGCTTGTTGGGAACACAAAGTTTCTTTTCAGTTGCCAACTCCATTCCATACATATATATGGGGAGGTACTAGCTCCAACTCTGTTTTCCAGTGAAAACTGCATGAACTTCAAACCGGCACTAGGAAACAGACTGAGAAAGCAGGGAAAATGTGTCTCCTGCAACCCGTTCCCTTGGTGCTAGATGAACGAACGTCTCTCCACTTGCTCAGTTCTGAGAGAAATATGTGTGTGAAAGCCGTCCTACACTTAGATTGCTGGGAACACAAAGTTTCTTTTCAGTTGCAAACTCCATTCCATACATATATATGGGGAGGTACAAGCTCCAACTCGGTTTTACAGTGAAAACTGCAGGAACTTCAAACCGGCACTAGGAAACAGACTGAGAATGCAGAGAAAAATTGTCTCCTGCAAAAAGTTCCACCGGTGATAGATGAACGTACGTCTCTCCACTTGCTCAGTTCTGAGAGATATGTGTGTGTGAAAGCCGTCCTTCACCTAGCTTTTTGGGAACACAAAGTTTCTTTTCAGTTGCAAACTCCATTCCATACATATATATGGGGAGGTACTAGCTCCAACTCGGTTTTACAGTGAAAAGTGCAGGAACGTCAAACCGGCACTAGGAAACAGACTGAGAAAGCAGAGAAAAAGTGTCTCCTGCAACCCGTTCCCTTGGTGCTAGATGAACGAACGTCTCTCCACTTGCTCAGTTCTGAGAGATAAGTGTGTGTGAAAGCCGTCCTTCAACTAGCTTGTTGGGAACACAAAGTTTCTTTTCAGTTGCCAACTCCATTCCATACATATATATGGTGAGGTACTAGCTCCAACTCGGTTTTAGAGTGAAAACTGCAGGAACTTCAAACCGGCACTAGGAAACAGGCTGAGAAATCAGGGAAAATGTGTCCCCTGCAACCCGTTCCCTTGGTGCTAGATGAAAGAAGGTCTCTCCACTTGCTCAGATCTGAGAGAAATGTGTGTGTGAAAGCCGTTCTTCAGCTAGATTGTTGGGAACACAAAGCTTCTTTTCAGTTGCAAACACCATTCCATACATATATATGGGGAGGTAGAAGCTCCAACTCGGTTTTACAGTGAAAACTGCAGGAACTTCAAACCGGCACTAGGAAACAGCCTGAGAAAGCAGAGAAAAATTGTCTCCTGTAACCCGTTCCCCCGGTGCTAGATGAACGAACGTCTCTCCACTTGCTCAGTTCTGAGAGATAAGTGTGTGTGAAAGCCGTCCTTCACCTAGCTTGTTGGGAACACAAAGTTTCTTTTCAGTTGCAAACTCCATTCCATACATATATAAGGGGAGGTACAATCTCCAACTCTGTTTTACAGTGAAAACTGCAGGAACTTCAAACCGGCACTAGGAAACAGACTGAGAAAGCAGAGAAAAAGTGTCTCCTGCAACCCGTTCCCTTGGTGCTAGATGAACGAACGTCTCTCCACTTGCTCACTTCTGAGAGATAAGTGTGTGTGAAAGCCGTCCTTCACCTAGCTTGTTGGGAAAACAAAGTTTCTTTTCAGTTGCCAACTCCATTCCATACATATATATGGTGAGGTACTAGCTCCAACTCGGTTTTAGAGTGAAAACTACAGGAACTTCAAACCGGCACTAGGAAACAGGCTGAGAAAGCAGGGAAAATGTGTCCCCTGCAACCCGTTCCCTTGGTGCTAGATGAACGAACGTCTCTACACTTGCTCAGTTCTGAGAGATAAGTGTGTGTGAAAGCCGTCCTTCACCTAGCTTGTTGGGAACACAAAGTTTCTTTTCAGTTGCAAACTCCTTTCCATACATATATATGGGGAGGTACTAGCTCCAACTCGGTTTTCCAGTGAAAACTGCAGGAACTTCAAACCGGCACTAGGAAACAGACTGAGAAAGCAGAGAAATTGTTTCTCCTGCAACCTGTTCCCTTGGTGCTAGATGAACGAACGTCTCTCCACTTGCTCCGTTCTGAGAGATAAGTGTGTGTGAAGCCGTCCTTCACCTAGCTTGTTGGGAACACAAAGTTCTTTTCAGTTGCAAACTCCATTCCATTCATATATATGGGGAGGTACAAGCTCCAACTAGGTTTTACAGTGAAAACTGCAGGAACTGCAAAACGGCACTAGGAATCAGACTGAGAAAGCAGAGAAAAAGTGTCTCCTGCAACCCGTTCCCTTGGTGCTAGATGAACGAACGTCTCTCCACTTGCTCACTTCTGAGAGATAAGTGTGTGTGAAAGCCGTCCTTCAACTAGCTTGTTGGGAACACAAAGTTTCTTTTCAGTTGCAAACCCCATTCCATAAATATATATTGGGAGGTACTAGCTCCAAATCGGTTTTACAGTGAAAACTGCAGGAACTTCAAACCGGCACTAGGAAAGAGACTGAGAAAGCAGAGAAAAAGTGTCTCCTGCAACCTGTTCCACCGGTGCTAGATGAACGAACGTCTCTCCACTTGCTCAGTTCTGAGAGATATGTGTGTGTGAAAGCCGTACTTCACCTAGCTTTTTGGGAACACAAAGATTCTTTTCAGTTGCAAACTCCATTCCATACATATATATGGGGAGGTACTAGCTCCAACTCGGTTTTACAGTGAAAACTGCAGGAACGTCAAAGCGGCACTAGGAAACAGACTGAGAAAGCAGAGATAAAGTGTATCCTGCAACCCGTTCCCTTGGTGCTAGATGAACGAACGTCTCTCCACTTGCTCAGTTCTGAGAGCTAAGTGTGTGTGAAAGCCGTCCTTCACCTAGCTTGTTGGGAACACAAAGTTTCTTTTCAGTTGCCAACTCCATTCCATACATATATATGGTGAGGTACTAGCTCCAACTCGGTTTTAGAGTGAAAACTGCAGGAACTTCAAACCGGCACTAGGAAACAGGCTGAGAAATCAGGGAAAATGTGTCCCCTGCAACCCGTTCCCTTGGTGCTAGATGAAAGAAGGTCTCTCCACTTGCTCAGATCTGAGAGAAATGTGTGTGTGAAAGCCGTTCTTCAGCTAGATTGTTGGGAACACAAAGTTTCTTTTCAGTTGCAAACACCATTCCATACATATATATGGGGAGGTAGAAGCTCCAACTCGGTTTTACAGTGAAAACTGCAGGAACTTCAAACCGGCACTAGGAAACAGCCTGAGAAAGCAGAGAAAAAGTTTCTCCTGCAACCCGTTCCCCCGGTGCTAGATGAACGAACGTCTCTCCACTTGCTCAGTTCTGAGAGATAAGTGTGTGTGAAAGCCGTCCTTCACCTAGCTTGTTGGGAACACAAAGTTTCTTTTCAGTTGCCAACTCCATTCCATACATATATATGGGGAGGTACAAGCTCCAACTCTGTTTTCCAGTGAAAACTGCATGAACTTCAAACCGGCACTAGGAAACAGACTGAGAAAGCAGAGAAAATGTGTCTCCTGCAACCCGTTCCCTTGGTGCTAGATGAACGATCGTCTCTCCACTTGCTCAGTTCTGAGAGAAATATGTGTGTGAAAGCCGTCCTACACTTAGATTGCTGGGAACACAAAGTTTCTTTTCAGTTGCAAACTCCATTCCATACATATATATGGGGAGGTACAAGCTCCAACTCGGTTTTACAGTGAAAACTGCAGGAACTTCAAACCGGCACTAGGAAACAGACTGAGAAAGCAGAGAAAAAGTGTCTCCTGCAACCAGTTCCACCGGTGGTAGATGAACGTACGTCTCTCCACTTGCTCAGTTCTGAGAGATAAGTGTGTGTGAAAGCCGTCCTTCACCCAGCTTGTTGGGAACACAAAGTTTCTTTTCAGTTGCAAACTCCATACCATTCATATATATGGGGAGGTACAAGCTCCAACTCGTTTTTACAGTGAAAACTGCAGGAACTTCAAACAGGCACTAGGAAACAGACTGAGAAAGCAGAGAAAAAGTATCTCCTGCAACCCGTTCCATTGGTGCTAGATGAACAAACGTCTATCCACTTGCTCAGTTCCGAGAGATAAGTGTGTGTGAAAGCCGTCCTTCAACTAGCTTGTTGGGAACACAAAGTTTCATTTCAGTTGCAAACTCCATTCCATACATATATATGGGGTGGTACAAGCTCCAACTCGGTTTTACAGTGAAAACTGCAGGAACTTCAAACCGGCACTAGGAAACAGCCTGAAAAAGCAGAGAAAAAGTGTCTCCTGCAACCCGTTCCGTTGGTGCTAGATGAACGAACGTCTCTCCACTTGCTCAGTTCTGACAGTTAAATGTGTGTGAAAGCCGTCCTTCATCTAGATTGTTGGGAACACAAAGTTTCTTTTAAGTTGCAAACTCCATTCCATACATATATATTTGGAGGTACAAGCTCCAAATCGGTTTTACAGTGAAAACTGCAGGAACTTCAATCCGGCACTAGGAAACAGACTGAGAATGCAGAGAAAAAGTGTCTCCTGCAACCCGTTCCCTTGGTGCTAGATGAACGAACGTCTATCCACTTGCTCAGTTCTGAGATTTAAGTGTGTGTGAAAGCCGTCCTTCACCTAGCTTGTTGGGAACACAAAGTTTCTTTTCAGTTGCAAACTCCATTCCATACATATATATGGGGAGGTACTAGCACCAACTCGTTTTTCCAGTGAAAACTGCAGGAACTTCAAACCGGCACTAGGAATCAGACTGAGAAAGCAGAGAAAAAGTGTCTCCTGCAACCCGTTCCCTTGGTGCTAGATGAACGAACGTCTCTCCACTTGCTCAGTTCTGAGAGATAAGTGTGTGTGAAAGCCGTCCTTCACCTAGCTTGTTGGGAACACAAAGTTTCTTTTCAGTTGCAAACTCCATTCCATACATATATATGGGGAGGTAGTAGCTCCAACTCGGTTTTCCAGTGAAAACTGCATGAACTTCAAACCGGCACTAGGAAACAGACTGAGAAAGCAGGGAAAATGTGTCTCCTGCAACCCGTTCCCTTGGTGCTAGATGAACGAACGTCTCTCCACTTGCTCAGTTCTGAGAGATATGTGTGTGTGAAAGCCGTACTTCACCTAGCTTTTTGGGAACACAAAGTTTCTTTTCAGTTGCAAACTCCATTCCATACATATATATGGGGAGGTACTAGCTCCAACTCGGTTTTACAGTGAAAACTGCAGGAACGTCAAACCGGCACTAGGAAACAGACTGAGAAAGCAGAGATAAAGTGTCTCCTGCAACCCGTTCCCTTGGTGCTAGATGAACGAACGTCTCTCCACTTGCTCAGTTCTGAGAGATAAGTGTGTGTGAAAGCCGTCCTTCACCTAGCTTGTTGGGAACACAAAGTTTCTTTTCAGTTGCAAACTCCTTTCCATACATATATATGGGGAGGTACTAGCTCCAACTCGGTTTTCCAGTGAAAACTGCAGGAACTTCAAACCGGCACTAGGAAACAGACTGAGAAAGCAGAGAAATTGTTTCTCCTGCAACCTGTTCCCTTGGTGCTAGATGAACGAACGTCTCTCCACTTGCTCCGTTCTGAGAGATAAGTGTGTGTGAAGCCGTCCTTCACCTAGCTTGTTGGGAACACAAAGTTCTTTTCAGTTGCAAACTCCATTCCATTCATATATATGGGGAGGTACAAGCTCCAACTAGGTTTTACAGTGAAAACTGCAGGAACTGCAAAACGGCACTAGGAATCAGACTGAGAAAGCAGAGAAAAAGTGTCTCCTGCAACCCGTTCCCTTGGTGCTAGATGAACGAACGTCTCTCCACTTGCTCACTTCTGAGAGATAAGTGTGTGTGAAAGCCGTCCTTCAACTAGCTTGTTGGGAACACAAAGTTTCTTTTCAGTTGCAAACCCCATTCCATAAATATATATTGGGAGGTACTAGCTCCAAATCGGTTTTACAGTGAAAACTGCAGGAACTTCAAACCGGCACTAGGAAAGAGACTGAGAAAGCAGAGAAAAAGTGTCTCCTGCAACCCGTTCCTTTGGTGCTAGATGAACGAACGTCTCTCCACTTGCTCAGTTCTGAGAGATAAGTGTGTGTGAAAGCCGTCCTTCACCTAGCTTGTTGGGAACACAAAGTTTCTTTTCAGTTGCCAAATCCATTCCATACATATATATGGGGAGGTACTAGCTCCAACTCTGTTTTCCAGTGAAAACTGCATGAACTTCAAACCGGCACTAGGAAACAGACTGAGAAAGCAGGGAAAATGTGTCTCCTGCAACCCGTTCCCTTGGTGCTAGATGAACGAACGTCTCTCCACTTGCTCAGTTCTGAGAGAAATATGTGTGTGAAAGCCGTCCTACACTTAGATTGCTGGGAACACAAAGTTTCTTTTCAGTTGCAAACTCCATTCCATACATATATATGGGGAGGTACAAGCTCCAACTCGGTTTTACAGTGAAAACTGCAGGAACTTCAAACCGGCACTAGGAAACAGACTGAGAAAGCAGAGAAAAATTGTCTCATGCAAAAAGTTCCACCGGTGATAGATGAACGTACGTCTCTCCACTTGCTCAGTTCTGAGAGATATGTGTGTGTGAAAGCCGTCCTTCACCTAGCTTTTTGGGAACACAAAGTTTCTTTTCAGTTGCAAACTCCATTCCATACATATATATGGGGAGGTACTAGCTCCAACTCGGTTTTACAGTGAAAAGTGCAGGAACGTCAAACCGGCACTAGGAAACAGACTGAGAAAGCAGAGAAAAAGTGTCTCCTGCAACCCGTTCCCTTGGTGCTAGATGAACGAACGTCTCTCCACTTGCTCAGTTCTGAGAGATAAGTGTGTGTGAAAGCCGTCCTTCAACTAGCTTGTTGGGAACACAAAGTTTCTTTTCAGTTGCCAACTCCATTCCATACATATATATGGTGAGGTACTAGCTCCAACTCGGTTTTAGAGTGAAAACTGCAGGAACTTCAAACCGGCACTAGGAAACAGGCTGAGAAATCAGGGAAAATGTGTCCCCTGCAACCCGTTCCCTTGGTGCTAGATGAAAGAAGGTCTCTCCACTTGCTCAGATCTGAGAGAAATGTGTGTGTGAAAGCCGTTCTTCAGCTAGATTGTTGGGAACACAAAGTTTCTTTTCAGTTGCAAACACCATTCCATTCATATATACAGTCGAGCGCTGCGTCCAACTCGGTTTTACAGTGAAAACTGCAGGAACTTCAAACCGGCACTAGGAAACAGCCTGAGAAAGCAGAGAAAAATTGTCTCCTGTAACCCGTTCCCCCGGTGCTAGATGAACGAACGTCTCTCCACTTGCTCAGTTCTGAGAGATAAGTGTGTGTGAAAGCCGTCCTTCACCTAGCTTGTTGGGAACACAAAGTTTCTTTTCAGTTGCAAACTCCATTCCATACATATATAAGGGGAGGTACAATCTCCAACTCTGTTTTACAGTGAAAACTGCAGGAACTTCAAACCGGCACTAGGAAACAGACTGAGAAAGCAGAGAAAAAGTGTCTCCTGCAACCCGTTCCCTTGGTGCTAGATGAACGAACGTCTCTCCACTTGCTCACTTCTGAGAGATAAGTGTGTGTGAAAGCCGTCCTTCACCTAGCTTGTTGGGAAAACAAAGTTTCTTTTCAGTTGCCAACTCCATTCCATACATATATATGGTGAGGTACTAGCTCCAACTCGGTTTTAGAGTGAAAACTACAGGAACTTCATACCGGCACTAGGAAACAGGCTGAGAAAGCAGGGAAAATGTGTCCCCTGCAACCCGTTCCCTTGGTGCTAGATGAACGAACGTCTCTACACTTGCTCAGTTCTGAGAGATAAGTGTGTGTGAAAGCCGTCCTTCACCTAGCTTGTTGGGAACACAAAGTTTCTTTTCAGTTGCAAACTCCTTTCCATAAATATATATGGGGAGGTACTAGCTCCAACTCGGTTTTCCAGTGAAAACTGCAGGAACTTCAAACCGGCACTAGGAAACAGACTGAGAAAGCAGAGAAATTGTTTCTCCTGCAACCTGTTCCCTTGGTGCTAGATGAACGAACGTCTCTCCACTTGCTCCGTTCTGAGAGATAAGTGTGTGTGAAGCCGTCCTTCACCTAGCTTGTTGGGAACACAAAGTTCTTTTCAGTTGCAAACACCATTCCAATTCATATATATGGGGAGGTACAAGCTCCAACTAGGTTTTACAGTGAAAACTGCAGGAACTGCAAAACGGCACTAGGAATCAGACTGAGAAAGCAGAGAAAAAGTGTCTCCTGCAACCCGTTCCCTTGGTGCTAGATGAACGAACGTCTCTCCACTTGCTCACTTCTGAGAGATAAGTGTGTGTGAAAGCCGTCCTTCAACTAGCTTGTTGGGAACACAAAGTTTCTTTTCAGTTGCAAACCCCATTCCATAAATATATATTGGGAGGTACTAGCTCCAAATCGGTTTTTACAGTGAAAACTGCAGGAACTTCAAACCGGCACTAGGAAACAGACTGAGAAAGCAGAGAAATTGTGTCTCCTGCAACCCGTTCCCTTGGTGCTAGATGAACGAACGTCTCTCCACTTGCTCAGTTCTGAGAGATATGTGTGTGTGAAAGCCGTCCTTCACCTAGCTTTTTGGGAACACAAAGTTTCTTTTCAGTTGCAAACTCCATTCCATACATATATATGGGGAGGTACTAGCTCCAACTCGGTTTTACAGTGAAAACTGCAGGAACGTCAAACCGGCACTAGGAAAAAGACTGAGAAAGCAGAGAAAAAGTGTCTCCTGCAACCCGTTCCCTTGGTGCTAGATGAACGAACGTCTCTCTACTTGCTCAGTTCTGAGAGATAAGTGTGTGTGAAAGCCGTCCTTCAACTAGCTTGTTGGGAACAAAAAGTTTCTTTTCAGTTGCCAACTCCATTCCATACATATATATGGTGAGGTACTAGCTCCAACTCGGTTTTAGAGTGAAAACTGCAGGAACTTCAAACCGGCACTAGGAAACAGGCTGAGAATTCAGGGAAAATATGTCCCCTGCAACCCGTTCCCTTGGTGCTAGATGAAAGAACGTCTCTCCACTTGCTCAGATCTGAGAGAAATGTGTGTGTGAAAGCCGTTCTTCAGCTAGATTGTTGGGAACACAAAGTTTCTTTTCAGTTGCAAACACCATTCCATAAATATATATGGGGAGGTAGAAGCTCCAAATCGGTTTTACAGTGAAAACTGCAGGAACTTCAAACCGGCACTAGGAAACAGCCTGAGAAAGCAGAGAAAAAGTGACTCCTGCAACCCGTTCCCCCGGTGCTAGATGAACGAACGTCTCTCCACTTGCTCAGTTCTGAGAGATAAGTGTGTGTGAAAGCCGTCCTTCACCTAGCTTGTTGGGAACACAAAGTTTCTTTTCAGTTGCAAACTCCATTCCATACATATATATGGGGAGGTACTAGCTCCAACTCTTTTTTCCAGTGAAAACTGCATGAACTTCTAACCGGCACTAGGAAACAGACTGAGAAAGCAGGGAAAATGTGTCTCCTGCAACCCGTTCCCTTGGTGCTAGATGAACGAACGTCTCTCCACTTGCTCAGTTCTGAGAGAAATATGTGTGTGAAAGCCGTCCTACACTTAGATTGCTGGGAACACAAAGTTTCTTTTCAGTTGCAAACTCCATTCCATACATATATATGGGGAGGTACAAGCTCCAACTCGGTTTTACAGTGAAAACTGCAGGAACTTCAAACCGGCACTAGGAAACAGACTGAGAGAGCAGTGAAAAAGTGTCTCCTGCAACAAGTTCCACCGGTGATAGATGAACGTACGTCTCTCCACTTGCTCAGTTCTGAGAGATTTGTGTGTGTGAAAGCCGTCCTTCACCTAGCTTTTTGGGAACACAAAGTTTCTTTTCAGTTGCAAACTCCATTCCATACATATATATGGGGAGGTACTAGCTCCAACTCGGTTTTACAGTGAAAAGTGCAGGAACGTCAAACCGGCACTAGGAAACAGACTGAGAAAGCAGAGAAAAAGTGTCTCCTGCAACCCGTTCCCTTGGTGCTAGATGAACGAACGTCTCTCCACTTGCTCAGTTCTGAGAGATAAGTGTGTGTGAAAGCCGTCCTTCAACTAGCTTGTTGGGAACACAAAGTTTCTTTTCAGTTGCCAACTCCATTCCATACATATATATGGTGAGGTACTAGCTCCAACTCGGTTTTAGAGTGAAAACTGCAGGAACTTCAAACCGGCACTAGGAAACAGGCTGAGAAATCAGGGAAAATGTGTCCCCTGCAACCCGTTCCCTTGGTGCTAGATGAAAGAAGGTCTCTCCACTTGCTCAGATCTGAGAGAAATGTGTGTGTGAAGCCGTTCTTCAGCTAGATTGTTGGGAACACAAAGTTTCTTTTCAGTTGCAAACACCATTCCATACATATATATGGGGAGGTAGAAGCTCCAACTCGGTTTTACAGTGAAAACTGCAGGAACTTCAAACCGGCACTAGGAAACAGCCTGAGAAAGCAGAGAAAAATTGTCTCCTGCAACCCGTTCCCCCGGTGCTAGATGAACGAACGTCTCTCCACTTGCTCAGTTCTGAGAGATAAGTGTGTGTGAAAGCCGTCCTTCACCTAGCTTGTTGGGAACACAAAGTTTCTTTTCAGTTGCAAACTCCATTCCATACATATATAAGGGGAGGTACAATCTCCAACACTGTTTTCCAGTGAAAACTGCAGGAACTTCAAACCGGCACTAGGAAACAGACTGAGAAAGCAGAGAAATTGTTTCTCCTGCAACCTGTTCCCTTGGTGCTAGATGAACGAACGTCTCTCCACTTGCTCCGTTCTGAGAGATAAGTGTGTGTGAAGCCGTCCTTCACCTAGCTTGTTGGGAACACAAAGTTCTTTTCAGTTGCAAACTCCATTCCATTCATATATATGGGGAGGTACAAGCTCCAACTAGGTTTTAGAGTGAAAACTGCAGGAACTGCAAAACGGCACTAGGAATCAGACTGAGAAAGCAGAGAAAAAGTGTCTCCTGCAACCCGTTCCCTTGGTGCTAGATGAACGAACGTCTCTCCACTTGCTCAGTTCTGAGAGATAAGTGTGTGTGAAAGCCGTCCTTCAACTAGCTTGTTGGGAACACAAAGTTTCTTTTCAGTTGCCAACTCCATTCCATACATATATATGGTGAGGTACTAGCTCCAACTCGGTTTTAGAGTGAAAACTACAGGAACTTCAAACCGGCACTAGGAAACAGGCTGAGAAAGCAGGGAAAATGTGTCCCCTGCAACCCGTTCCCTTGGTGCTAGATGAACGAACGTCTCTACACTTGCTCAGTTCTGAGAGATAAGTGTGTGTGAAAGCCGTCCTTCACCTAGCTTGTTGGGAACACAAAGTTTCTTTTCAGTTGCAAACTCCTTTCCATACATATATATGGGGAGGTACTAGCTCCAACTCGGTTTTCCAGTGAAAACTGCAGGAACTTCAAACCGGCACTAGGAAACAGACTGAGAAAGCAGAGAAATTGTTTCTCCTGCAACCTGTTCCCTTGGTGCTAGATGAACGAACGTCTCTCCACTTGCTCCGTTCTGAGAGATAAGTGTGTGTGAAGCCGTCCTTCACCTAGCTTGTTGGGAACACAAAGTTCTTTTCAGTTGCAAACTCCATTCCATTCATATATATGGGGAGGTACAAGCTCCAACTAGGTTTTACAGTGAAAACTGCAGGAACTGCAAAACGGCACTAGGAATCAGACTGAGAAAGCAGAGAAAAAGTGTCTCCTGCAACCCGTTCCCTTGGTGCTAGATGAACGAACGTCTCTCCACTTGCTCACTTCTGAGAGATAAGTGTGTGTGAAAGCCGTCCTTCAACTAGCTTGTTGGGAACACAAAGTTTCTTTTCAGTTGCAAACCCCATTCCATAAATATATATTGGGAGGTACTAGCTCCAAATCGGTTTTACAGTGAAAACTGCAGGAACTTCAAACCGGCACTAGGAAACAGACTGAGAAAGCAGAGAAATTGTGTCTCCTGCAACCCGTTCCTTTGGTGCTAGATGAACGAACGTCTCTCCACTTGCTCAGTTCTGAGAGATATGTGTGTGTGAAAGCCGTCCTTCACCTAGCTTTTTGGGAACACAAAGTTTCTTTTCAGTTGCAAACTCCATTCCATTCATATATATGGGGAGGTACTAGCTCCAACTCGGTTTTACAGTGAAAACTGCAGGAACGTCAAACCGGCACTAGGAAAAAGACTGAGAAAGCAGAGAAAAAGTGTCTCCTGCAACCCGTTCCCTTGGTGCTAGATGAACGAACGTCTCTCTACTTGCTCAGTTCTGAGAGATAAGTGTGTGTGAAAGCCGTCCTTCAACTAGCTTGTTGGGAACACAAAGTTTCTTTTCAGTTGCCAACTCCATTCCATACATATATATGGTGAGGTACTAGCTCCAACTCGGTTTTAGAGTGAAAACTGCAGGAACTTCAAACCGGCACTAGGAAACAGGCTGAGAATTCAGGGAAAATATGTCCCCTGCAACCCGTTCCCTTGGTGCTAGATGAAAGAACGTCTCTCCACTTGCTCAGATCTGAGAGAAATGTGTGTGTGAAAGCCGTTCTTCAGCTAGATTGTTGGGAACACAAAGTTTCTTTTCAGTTGCAAACACCATTCCATACATATATATGGGGAGGTAGAAGCTCCAAATCGGTTTTACAGTGAAAACTGCAGGAACTTCAAACCGGCACTAGGAAACAGCCTGAGAAAGCAGAGAAAAAGTGTCTCCTGCAACCCGTTCCCCCGGTGCTAGATGAACGAACGTCTCTCCACTTGCTCAGTTCTGAGAGATAAGTGTGTGTGAAAGCCGTCCTTCACCTAGCTTGTTGGGAACACAAAGTTTCTTTTCAGTTGCAAACTCCATTCCATACATATATATGGGGAGGTACTAGCTCCAACTCTTTTTTCCAGTGAAAACTGCATGAACTTCTAACCGGCACTAGGAAACAGACTGAGAAAGCTGGGAAAATGTGTCTCCTGCAACCCGTTCCCTTGGTGCTAGATGAACGAACGTCTCTCCACTTGCTCAGTTCTGAGAGAAATATGTGTGTGAAAGCCGTCCTACACTTAGATTGCTGGGAACACAAAGTTTCTTTTCAGTTGCAAACTCCATTCCATACATATATTTGGGGAGGTACAAGCTCCAACTCGGTTTTACAGTGAAAACTGCAGGAACTTCAAACCGGCACTAGGAAACAGACTGAGAAAGCAGAGAAAAAGTGTCTCCTGCAACAAGTTCCACCGGTGATAGATGAACGTACGTCTCTCCACTTGCTCAGTTCTGAGAGATATGTGTGTGTGAAAGCCGTCCTTCACCTAGCTTTTTGGGAACACAAAGTTTCTTTTCAGTTGCAAACTCCATTCCATACATATATATGGGGAGGTACTAGCTCCAACTCGGTTTTACAGTGAAAAGTGCAGGAACGTCAAACCGGCACTAGGAAACAGACTTAGAAAGCAGAGAAATTGTTTCTCCTGCAACCTGTTCCCTTGGTGCTAGATGAACGAACGTCTCTCCACTTGCTCCGTTCTGAGAGATAAGTGTGTGTGAAGCCGTCCTTCACCTAGCTTGTTGGGAACACAAAGTTCTTTTCAGTTGCAAACTCCATTCCATTCATATATATGGGGAGGTACAAGCTCCAACTAGGTTTTACAGTGAAAACTGCAGGAACTGCAAAACGGCACTAGGAATCAGACTGAGAAAGCAGAGAAAAAGTGTCTCCTGCAACCCGTTCCCTTGGTGCTAGATGAACGAACGTCTCTCCACTTGCTCAGTTCTGAGAGATAAGTGTGTGTGAAAGCCGTCCTTCAACTAGCTTGTTGGGAACACAAAGTTTCTTTTCAGTTGCAAACCCCATTCCATAAATATATATGGGGAGGTACTAGCTCCAACTCGGTTTTACAGTGAAAACTGCAGGAACTTCAAACCGGCACTAGGAAACAGACTGAGAAAGCAGAGAAATTGTGTCTCCTGCAACCCGTTCCCTTGGTGCTAGATGAACGAACGTCTCTCCACTTGCTCAGTTCTGAGAGATATGTGTGTGTGAAAGCCGTCCTTCACCTAGCTTTTTGGGAACACAAAGTTTCTTTTCAGTTGCAAACTCCATTCCATACATATATATGGGGAGGTACTAGCTCCAACTCGCTTTTACAGTGAAAACTGCAGGAACTTCAAACCGGCACTAGGAAAAAGTCTGAGAAAGCAGAGAAAAAGTGTCTCCTGCAACCCGTTCCCTTGGTGCTAGATGAACGAACGTCTCTCTACTTGCTCAGTTCTGAGAGATAAGTGTGTGTGAAAGCCGTCCTTCAACTAGCTTGTTGGGAACACAAAGTTTCTTTTCAGTTGCCAACTCCATTCCATACATATATATGGTGAGGTACTAGCTCCAACTCGGTTTTAGAGTGAAAACTGCAGGAACTTCAAACCGGCACTAGGAAACAGGCTGAGAATTCAGGGAAAATATGTCCCCTGCAACCCGTTCCCTTGGTGCTAGATGAAAGAACGTCTCTCCACTTGCTCAGATCTGAGAGAAATGTGTGTGTGAAAGCCGTTCTTCAGCTAGATTGTTGGGAACACAAAGTTTCTTTTCAGTTGCAAACACCATTCCATACATATATATGGGGAGGTAGAAGCTCCAACTCGGTTTTACAGTGAAAACTGCAGGAACTTCAAACCGGCACTAGGAAACAGCCTGAGAAATCAGAGAAAAGTGTCTCCTGCAACCCGTTCCCCCGGTGCTAGATGAACGAACGTCTCTCCACTTGCTCAGTTCTGAGAGATAAGTGTGTGTGAAAGCCGTCCTTCACCTAGCTTGTTGGGAACACAAAGTTTCTTTTCAGTTGCAAACTCCATTCCATACATATATATGGGGAGGTACTAGCTCCAACTCTGTTTTCCAGTGAAAACTGCATGAACTTCTAACCGGCACTAGGAAACAGACTGAGAAAGCAGGGAAAATGTGTCTCCTGCAACCCGTTCCCTTGGTGCTAGATGAACGAACGTCTCTCCACTTGCTCAGTTCTGAGAGAAATGTGTGTGTGAAAGCCGTCCTACACCTAGATTGCTGGGAACACAAAGTTTCTTTTCAGTTGCAAACTCCATTCCATACATATATATGGGGAGGTACAAGCTCCAACACGGTTTTACAGTGAAAACTGCAGGAACTTCAAACCGGCACTAGGAAACAGACTGAGAAAGCAGAGAAAAAGTGTCTCCTGCAACCTGTTCCACCGGTGCTAGATGAACGAAAGTCTCTCCACTTGCTCAGTTCTGAGAGATATGTGTGTGTGAAAGCCGTCCTTCACCTAGCTTTTTGGGAACACAAAGTTTCTTTTCAGTTGCAAACTCCATTCCATACATATATATGGGGAGGTACTAGCTCCAACTCGGTTTTACTGTTAAAACTGCAGGAACGTCAAACCGGCACTAGGAAACAGACTGAGAAAGCAGAGAAAAAGTGTCTCCTGCAACCCGTTCCCTTGGTGCTAGATGAACGAACGTCTCTCCACTTGCTCAGTTCTAAGAGATAAGTGTGTGTGAAAGCAGTCCTTCAACTAGCTTGTTGGGAACACAAAGTTTCTTTTCAGTTGCCAACTCCATTCCATACATATATATGGTGAGCTACTAGCTCCAACTCGGTTTTAGAGTGAAAACTGCAGGAACTTCAAACCGGCACTAGGAAACAGGCTGAGAAATCAGGGAAAATGTGTCCCCTGCAACCCGTTCCCTTGGTGCTAGATGAAAGAAAGTCTCTCCACTTGCTCAGATCTGAGAGAAATGTGTGTGTGAAAGCCGTTCTTCAGCTAGCTTGTTGGGAACACAAAGTTTCTTTTCAGTTGCAAACACCATTCCATACATATATATGGGGAGGTAGAAGCTCCAACTCGGTTTTACAGTGAAAACTGCAGGAACTTCAAACCGGCACTAGGAAACAGCCTGAGAAAGCAGAGAAAAAGTGACTCCTGCAACCCGTTCCCTTGGTGCTAGATGAACGAACGTCTCTCCACTTGCTCAGTTCTGAGAGATAAGTGTGTGTGAAAGCCGTCCTTCAACTAGCTTGTTGGGAACACAAAGTTTCTTTTCAGTTGCAAACTCCAATCCATACATATATAAGGGGAGGTACAAGCTCCAACTCTGTTTTACAGTGAAAACTGCAGGAACTTCAAACCGGCACTAGGAAACAGACTGAGAAAGCAGAGAAAAAGTGTCTCCTGCAACCCTTTCCCTTGGTGCTAGATGAACGAACGTCTCTCCACTTGCTCACTTCTGAGAGATAAGTGTGTGTGAAAGCCGTCCTTCACCTAGCTTGTTGGGAAAACAAAGTTTCTTTTCAGTTGCCAACTCCATTCCATACATATATATGGTGAGGTACTAGCTCCAACTCGGTTTTAGAGTGAAAACTACAGGAACTTCAAACCGGCACTAGGAAAAAGGCTGAGAAAGCAGGGAAAATGTGTCCCCTGCAACCCGTTCCCTTGGTGCTAGATGAACGAACGTCTCTACACTTGCTCAGTTCTGAGAGATAAGTGTGTGTGAAAGCCGCGCTTCACCTAGCTTGTTGGGAACACAAAGTTTCTTTTCAGTTGCAAACTCCTTTCCATACATATATATGGGGAGGTACTAGCTCCAACTCGGTTTTCCAGTGAAAACTGCAGGAACTTCAAACCGGCACTAGGAAACAGAATGAGAAAGCAGAGAAATTGTTTCTCCTGCAACCTGTTCCCTTGGTGCTAGATGAACGAACGTCTCTCCACTTGCTCCGTTCTGAGAGATAAGTGTGTGTGAAGCCGTCCTTCACCTAGCTTGTTGGGAACACAAAGTTCTTTTCAGTTGCAAACTCCATTCCATTCATATATATGGGGAGGTACTAGCTCCAACTCGGTTTTACAGTGAAAACTGCAGGAACTTCAAACCGGCACTAGGAAACAGACTGAGAAAGCAGAGAAATTGTGTCTCCTGCAACCCGTTCCCTTGGTGCTAGATGAACGAACGTCTCTCCACTTGCTCAGTTCTGAGAGATAAGTGTGTGTGAAAGCCGTCCTTCAACTAGCTTGTTGGGAACACAAAGTTTCTTTTCAGTTGCAAACTCCAATCCATACATATATAAGGGGAGGTACAAGCTCCAACTCTGTTTTACAGTGAAAACTGCAGGAACTTCAAACCGGCACTAGGAAACAGACTGAGAAAGCAGAGAAAAAGTGTCTCCTGCAACCCTTTCCCTTGGTGCTAGATGAACGAACGTCTCTCCACTTGCTCAGTTCTGAGAGATAAGTGTGTGTGAAAGCCGTCCTTCAACTAGCTTGTTGGGAACACAAAGTTTCTTTTCAGTTGCAAACCCCATTCCATAAATATATATGGGGAGGTACTAGCTCCAACTCGGTTTTACAGTGAAAACTGCAGGAACTTCAAACCGGCACTAGGAAACAGACTGAGAAAGCAGAGAAATTGTGTCTCCTGCAACCCGTTCCCTTGGTGCTAGATGAACGAACGTCTCTCCACTTGCTCAGTTCTGAGAGATATGTGTGTGTGAAAGCCGTCCTTCACCTAGCTTTTTGGGAACACAAAGTTTCTTTTCAGTTGCAAACTCCATTCCATACATATATATGGGGAGGTACTAGCTCCAACTCGGTTTTACAGTGAAAAGTGCAGGAACGTCAAACCGGCACTAGGAAACAGACTGAGAAAGCAGAGAAAAAGTGTCTCCTGCAACCCGTTCCCTTGGTGCTAGATGAACGAACGTCTCTCCACTTGCTCAGTTCTGAGAGATAAGTGTGTGTGAAAGCCGTCCTTCAACTAGCTTGTTGGGAACACAAAGTTTCTTTTCAGTTGCCAACTCCATTCCATACATATATATGGTGAGGTACTAGCTCCAACTCGGTTTTAGAGTGAAAACTGCAGGAACTTCAAACCGGCACTAGGAAACAGGCTGAGAAATCAGGGAAAATGTGTCCCCTGCAACCCGTTCCCTTGGTGCTAGATGAAAGAAGGTCTCTCCACTTGCTCAGATCTGAGAGAAATGTGTGTGTGAAAGCCGTTCTTCAGCTAGATTGTTGGGAACACAAAGCTTCTTTTCAGTTGCAAACACCATTCCATACATATATATGGGGAGGTAGAAGCTCCAACTCGGTTTTACAGTGAAAACTGCAGGAACTTCAAACCGGCACTAGGAAACAGCCTGAGAAAGCAGAGAAAAATTGTCTCCTGTAACCCGTTCCCCCGGTGCTAGATGAACGAACGTCTCTCCACTTGCTCAGTTCTGAGAGATAAGTGTGTGTGAAAGCCGTCCTTCACCTAGCTTGTTGGGAACACAAAGTTTCTTTTCAGTTGCAAACTCCATTCCATACATATATAAGGGGAGGTACAATCTCCAACTCTGTTTTACAGTGAAAACTGCAGGAACTTCAAACCGGCACTAGGAAACAGACTGAGAAAGCAGAGAAAAAGTGTCTCCTGCAACCCGTTCCCTTGGTGCTAGATGAACGAACGTCTCTCCACTTGCTCACTTCTGAGAGATAAGTGTGTGTGAAAGCCGTCCTTCACCTAGCTTGTTGGGAAAACAAAGTTTCTTTTCAGTTGCCAACTCCATTCCATACATATATATGGTGAGGTACTAGCTCCAACTCGGTTTTAGAGTGAAAACTACAGGAACTTCAAACCGGCACTAGGAAACAGGCTGAGAAAGCAGGGAAAATGTGTCCCCTGCAACCCGTTCCCTTGGTGCTAGATGAACGAACGTCTCTACACTTGCTCAGTTCTGAGAGATAAGTGTGTGTGAAAGCCGTCCTTCACCTAGCTTGTTGGGAACACAAAGTTTCTTTTCAGTTGCAAACTCCTTTCCATACATATATATGGGGAGGTACTAGCTCCAACTCGGTTTTCCAGTGAAAACTGCAGGAACTTCAAACCGGCACTAGGAAACAGACTGAGAAAGCAGAGAAATTGTTTCTCCTGCAACCTGTTCCCTTGGTGCTAGATGAACGAACGTCTCTCCACTTGCTCCGTTCTGAGAGATAAGTGTGTGTGAAGCCGTCCTTCACCTAGCTTGTTGGGAACACAAAGTTCTTTTCAGTTGCAAACTCCATTCCATTCATATATATGGGGAGGTACAAGCTCCAACTAGGTTTTACAGTGAAAACTGCAGGAACTGCAAAACGGCACTAGGAATCAGACTGAGAAAGCAGAGAAAAAGTGTCTCCTGCAACCCGTTCCCTTGGTGCTAGATGAACGAACGTCTCTCCACTTGCTCACTTCTGAGAGATAAGTGTGTGTGAAAGCCGTCCTTCAACTAGCTTGTTGGGAACACAAAGTTTCTTTTCAGTTGCAAACCCCATTCCATAAATATATATTGGGAGGTACTAGCTCCAAATCGGTTTTACAGTGAAAACTGCAGGAACTTCAAACCGGCACTAGGAAAGAGACTGAGAAAGCAGAGAAAAAGTGTCTCCTGCAACCCGTTCCTTTGGTGCTAGATGAACGAACGTCTCTCCACTTGCTCAGTTCTGAGAGATAAGTGTGTGTGAAAGCCGTCCTTCACCTAGCTTGTTGGGAACACAAAGTTTCTTTTCAGTTGCCAACTCCATTCCATACATATATATGGGGAGGTACTAGCTCCAACTCTGTTTTCCAGTGAAAACTGCATGAACTTCAAACCGGCACTAGGAAACAGACTGAGAAAGCAGGGAAAATGTGTCTCCTGCAACCCGTTCCCTTGGTGCTAGATGAACGAACGTCTCTCCACTTGCTCAGTTCTGAGAGAAATATGTGTGTGAAAGCCGTCCTACACTTAGATTGCTGGGAACACAAAGTTTCTTTTCAGTTGCAAACTCCATTCCATACATATATATGGGGAGGTACAAGCTCCAACTCGGTTTTACAGTGAAAACTGCAGGAACTTCAAACCGGCACTAGGAAACAGACTGAGAAAGCAGAGAAAAAGTGTCTCCTGCAACCTGTTCCACCGGTGCTAGATGAACGAACGTCTCTCCACTTGCTCAGTTCTGAGAGATATGTGTGTGTGAAAGCCGTACTTCACCTAGCTTTTTGGGAACACAAAGATTCTTTTCAGTTGCAAACTCCATTCCATACATATATATGGGGAGGTACTAGCTCCAACTCGGTTTTACAGTGAAAACTGCAGGAACGTCAAAGCGGCACTAGGAAACAGACTGAGAAAGCAGAGATAAAGTGTCTCCTGCAACCCGTTCCCTTGGTGCTAGATGAACGAACGTCTCTCCACTTGCTCAGTTCTGAGAGCTAAGTGTGTGTGAAAGCCGTCCTTCACCTAGCTTGTTGGGAACACAAAGTTTCTTTTCAGTTGCCAACTCCATTCCATACATATATATGGTGAGGTACTAGCTCCAACTCGGTTTTAGAGTGAAAACTGCAGGAACTTCAAACCGGCACTAGGAAACAGGCTGAGAAATCAGGGAAAATGTGTCCCCTGCAACCCGTTCCCTTGGTGCTAGATGAAAGAAGGTCTCTCCACTTGCTCAGATCTGAGAGAAATGTGTGTGTGAAAGCCGTTCTTCAGCTAGATTGTTGGGAACACAAAGTTTCTTTTCAGTTGCAAACACCATTCCATACATATATATGGGGAGGTAGAAGCTCCAACTCGGTTTTACAGTGAAAACTGCAGGAACTTCAAACCGGCACTAGGAAACAGCCTGAGAAAGCAGAGAAAAAGTTTCTCCTGCAACCCGTTCCCCCGGTGCTAGATGAACGAACGTCTCTCCACTTGCTCAGTTCTGAGAGATAAGTGTGTGTGAAAGCCGTCCTTCACCTAGCTTGTTGGGAACACAAAGTTTCTTTTCAGTTGCCAACTCCATTCCATACATATATATGGGGAGGTACTAGCTCCAACTCTGTTTTCCAGTGAAAACTGCATGAACTTCAAACCGGCACTAGGAAACAGACTGAGAAAGCAGAGAAAATGTGTCTCCTGCAACCCGTTCCCTTGGTGCTAGATGAACGATCGTCTCTCCACTTGCTCAGTTCTGAGAGAAATATGTGTGTGAAAGCCGTCCTACACTTAGATTGCTGGGAACACAAAGTTTCTTTTCAGTTGCAAACTCCATTCCATACATATATATGGGGAGGTACAAGCTCCAACTCGGTTTTACAGTGAAAACTGCAGGAACTTCAAACCGGCACTAGGAAACAGACTGAGAAAGCAGAGAAAAAGTGTCTCCTGCAACCAGTTCCACCGGTGGTAGATGAACGTACGTCTCTCCACTTGCTCAGTTCTGAGAGATAAGTGTGTGTGAAAGCCGTCCTTCACCCAGCTTGTTGGGAACACAAAGTTTCTTTTCAGTTGCAAACTCCATACCATTCATATATATGGGGAGGTACAAGCTCCAACTCGTTTTTACAGTGAAAACTGCAGGAACTTCAAACAGGCACTAGGAAACAGACTGAGAAAGCAGAGAAAAAGTATCTCCTGCAACCCGTTCCATTGGTGCTAGATGAACAAACGTCTATCCACTTGCTCAGTTCCGAGAGATAAGTGTGTGTGAAAGCCGTCCTTCAACTAGCTTGTTGGGAACACAAAGTTTCATTTCAGTTGCAAACTCCATTCCATACATATATATGGGGTGGTACAAGCTCCAACTCGGTTTTACAGTGAAAACTGCAGGAACTTAAAACCGGCACTAGGAAACAGCCTGAAAAAGCAGAGAAAAAGTGTCTCCTGCAACCCGTTCCGTTGGTGCTAGATGAACGAACGTCTCTCCACTTGCTCAGTTCTGACAGTTAAATGTGTGTGAAAGCCGTCCTTCATCTAGATTGTTGGGAACACAAAGTTTCTTTTAAGTTGCAAACTCCATTCCATACATATATATTTGGAGGTACAAGCTCCAAATCGGTTTTACAGTGAAAACTGCAGGAACTTCAATCCGGCACTAGGAAACAGACTGAGAATGCAGAGAAAAAGTGTCTCCTGCAAACCGTTCCCTTGGTGCTAGATGAACGAACGTCTATCCACTTGCTCAGTTCTGAGATTTAAGTGTGTGTGAAAGCCGTCCTTCACCTAGCTTGTTGGGAACACAAAGTTTCTTTTCAGTTGCAAACTCCATTCCATACATATATATGGGGAGGTACTAGCACCAACTCGTTTTTCCAGTGAAAACTGCAGGAACTTCAAACCGGCACTAGGAATCAGACTGAGAAAGCAGAGAAAAAGTGTCTCCTGCAACCCGTTCCCTTGGTGCTAGATGAACGAACGTCTCTCCACTTGCTCAGTTCTGAGAGATAAGTGTGTGTGAAAGCCGTCCTTCACCTAGCTTGTTGGGAACACAAAGTTTCTTTTCAGTTGCAAACTCCATTCCATACATATATATGGGGAGGTAGTAGCTCCAACTCGGTTTTCCAGTGAAAACTGCATGAACTTCAAACCGGCACTAGGAAACAGACTGAGAAAGCAGGGAAAATGTGTCTCCTGCAACCCGTTCCCTTGGTGCTAGATGAACGAACGTCTCTCCACTTGCTCAGTTCTGAGAGATATGTGTGTGTGAAAGCCGTACTTCACCTAGCTTTTTGGGAACACAAAGTTTCTTTTCAGTTGCAAACTCCATTCCATACATATATATGGGGAGGTACTAGCTCCAACTCGGTTTTACAGTGAAAACTGCAGGAACGTCAAACCGGCACTAGGAAACAGACTGAGAAAGCAGAGATAAAGTGTCTCCTGCAACCCGTTCCCTTGGTGCTAGATGAACGAACGTCTCTCCACTTGCTCAGTTCTGAGAGATAAGTGTGTGTGAAAGCCGTCCTTCACCTAGCTTGTTGGGAACACAAAGTTTCTTTTCAGTTGCCAACTCCATTCCATACATATATATGGTGAGGTACTAGCTCCAACTCGGTTTTAGAGTGAAAACTGCAGGAACTTCAAACCGGCACTAGGAAACAGGCTGAGAAATCAGGGAAAATGTGTCCCCTGCAACCCGTTCCCTTGGTGCTAGATGAAAGAAGGTCTCTCCACTTGCTCAGATCTGAGAGAAATGTGTGTGTGAAAGCCGTTCTTCAGCTAGATTGTTGGGAACACAAAGTTTCTTTTCAGTTGCAAACACCATTCCATACATATATATGGGGAGGTAGAAGCTCCAACTCGGTTTTACAGTGAAAACTGCAGGAACTTCAAACCGGCACTAGGAAACAGCCTGAGAAAGCAGAGAAAAAGTTTCTCCTGCAACCCGTTCCCCCGGTGCTAGATGAACGAACGTCTCTCCACTTGCTCAGTTCTGAGAGATAAGTGTGTGTGAAAGCCGTCCTTCACCTAGCTTGTTGGGAACACAAAGTTTCTTTTCAGTTGCCAACTCCATTCCATACATATATATGGGGAGGTACTAGCTCCAACTCTGTTTTCCAGTGAAAACTGCATGAACTTCAAACCGGCACTAGGAAACAGACTGAGAAAGCAGGGAAAATGTGTCTCCTGCAACCCGTTCCCTTGGTGCTAGATGAACGAACGTCTCTCCACTTGCTCAGTTCTGAGAGAAATATGTGTGTGAAAGCCGTCCTACACTTAGATTGCTGGGAACACAAAGTTTCTTTTCAGTTGCAAACTCCATTCCATACATATATATGGGGAGGTACAAGCTCCAACTCGGTTTTACAGTGAAAACTGCAGGAACTTCAAACCGGCACTAGGAAACAGACTGAGAATGCAGAGAAAAATTGTCTCCTGCAAAAAGTTCCACCGGTGATAGATGAACGTACGTCTCTCCACTTGCTCAGTTCTGAGAGATATGTGTGTGTGAAAGCCGTCCTTCACCTAGCTTTTTGGGAACACAAAGTTTCTTTTCAGTTGCAAACTCCATTCCATACATATATATGGGGAGGTACTAGCTCCAACTCGGTTTTACAGTGAAAAGTGCAGGAACGTCAAACCGGCACTAGGAAACAGACTGAGAAAGCAGAGAAAAAGTGTCTCCTGCAACCCGTTCCCTTGGTGCTAGATGAACGAACGTCTCTCCACTTGCTCAGTTCTGAGAGATAAGTGTGTGTGAAAGCCGTCCTTCAACTAGCTTGTTGGGAACACAAAGTTTCTTTTCAGTTGCCAACTCCATTCCATACATATATATGGTGAGGTACTAGCTCCAACTCGGTTTTAGAGTGAAAACTGCAGGAACTTCAAACCGGCACTAGGAAACAGGCTGAGAAATCAGGGAAAATGTGTCCCCTGCAACCCGTTCCCTTGGTGCTAGATGAAAGAAGGTCTCTCCACTTGCTCAGATCTGAGAGAAATGTGTGTGTGAAAGCCGTTCTTCAGCTAGATTGTTGGGAACACAAAGCTTCTTTTCAGTTGCAAACACCATTCCATACATATATATGGGGAGGTAGAAGCTCCAACTCGGTTTTACAGTGAAAACTGCAGGAACTTCAAACCGGCACTAGGAAACAGCCTGAGAAAGCAGAGAAAAATTGTCTCCTGTAACCCGTTCCCCCGGTGCTAGATGAACGAACGTCTCTCCACTTGCTCAGTTCTGAGAGATAAGTGTGTGTGAAAGCCGTCCTTCACCTAGCTTGTTGGGAACACAAAGTTTCTTTTCAGTTGCAAACTCCATTCCATACATATATAAGGGGAGGTACAATCTCCAACTCTGTTTTACAGTGAAAACTGCAGGAACTTCAAACCGGCACTAGGAAACAGACTGAGAAAGCAGAGAAAAAGTGTCTCCTGCAACCCGTTCCCTTGGTGCTAGATGAACGAACGTCTCTCCACTTGCTCACTTCTGAGAGATAAGTGTGTGTGAAAGCCGTCCTTCACCTAGCTTGTTGGGAAAACAAAGTTTCTTTTCAGTTGCCAACTCCATTCCATACATATATATGGTGAGGTACTAGCTCCAACTCGGTTTTAGAGTGAAAACTACAGGAACTTCAAACCGGCACTAGGAAACAGGCTGAGAAAGCAGGGAAAATGTGTCCCCTGCAACCCGTTCCCTTGGTGCTAGATGAACGAACGTCTCTACACTTGCTCAGTTCTGAGAGATAAGTGTGTGTGAAAGCCGTCCTTCACCTAGCTTGTTGGGAACACAAAGTTTCTTTTCAGTTGCAAACTCCTTTCCATACATATATATGGGGAGGTACTAGCTCCAACTCGGTTTTCCAGTGAAAACTGCAGGAACTTCAAACCGGCACTAGGAAACAGACTGAGAAAGCAGAGAAATTGTTTCTCCTGCAACCTGTTCCCTTGGTGCTAGATGAACGAACGTCTCTCCACTTGCTCCGTTCTGAGAGATAAGTGTGTGTGAAGCCGTCCTTCACCTAGCTTGTTGGGAACACAAAGTTCTTTTCAGTTGCAAACTCCATTCCATTCATATATATGGGGAGGTACAAGCTCCAACTAGGTTTTACAGTGAAAACTGCAGGAACTGCAAAACGGCACTAGGAATCAGACTGAGAAAGCAGAGAAAAAGTGTCTCCTGCAACCCGTTCCCTTGGTGCTAGATGAACGAACGTCTCTCCACTTGCTCACTTCTGAGAGATAAGTGTGTGTGAAAGCCGTCCTTCAACTAGCTTGTTGGGAACACAAAGTTTCTTTTCAGTTGCAAACCCCATTCCATAAATATATATTGGGAGGTACTAGCTCCAAATCGGTTTTACAGTGAAAACTGCAGGAACTTCAAACCGGCACTAGGAAAGAGACTGAGAAAGCAGAGAAAAAGTGTCTCCTGCAACCTGTTCCACCGGTGCTAGATGAACGAACGTCTCTCCACTTGCTCAGTTCTGAGAGATATGTGTGTGTGAAAGCCGTACTTCACCTAGCTTTTTGGGAACACAAAGATTCTTTTCAGTTGCAAACTCCATTCCATACATATATATGGGGAGGTACTAGCTCCAACTCGGTTTTACAGTGAAAACTGCAGGAACGTCAAAGCGGCACTAGGAAACAGACTGAGAAAGCAGAGATAAAGTGTATCCTGCAACCCGTTCCCTTGGTGCTAGATGAACGAACGTCTCTCCACTTGCTCAGTTCTGAGAGCTAAGTGTGTGTGAAAGCCGTCCTTCACCTAGCTTGTTGGGAACACAAAGTTTCTTTTCAGTTGCCAACTCCATTCCATACATATATATGGTGAGGTACTAGCTCCAACTCGGTTTTAGAGTGAAAACTGCAGGAACTTCAAACCGGCACTAGGAAACAGGCTGAGAAATCAGGGAAAATGTGTCCCCTGCAACCCGTTCCCTTGGTGCTAGATGAAAGAAGGTCTCTCCACTTGCTCAGATCTGAGAGAAATGTGTGTGTGAAAGCCGTTCTTCAGCTAGATTGTTGGGAACACAAAGTTTCTTTTCAGTTGCAAACACCATTCCATACATATATATGGGGAGGTAGAAGCTCCAACTCGGTTTTACAGTGAAAACTGCAGGAACTTCAAACCGGCACTAGGAAACAGCCTGAGAAAGCAGAGAAAAAGTTTCTCCTGCAACCCGTTCCCCCGGTGCTAGATGAACGAACGTCTCTCCACTTGCTCAGTTCTGAGAGATAAGTGTGTGTGAAAGCCGTCCTTCACCTAGCTTGTTGGGAACACAAAGTTTCTTTTCAGTTGCCAACTCCATTCCATACATATATATGGGGAGGTACAAGCTCCAACTCTGTTTTCCAGTGAAAACTGCATGAACTTCAAACCGGCACTAGGAAACAGACTGAGAAAGCAGAGAAAATGTGTCTCCTGCAACCCGTTCCCTTGGTGCTAGATGAACGATCGTCTCTCCACTTGCTCAGTTCTGAGAGAAATATGTGTGTGAAAGCCGTCCTACACTTAGATTGCTGGGAACACAAAGTTTCTTTTCAGTTGCAAACTCCATTCCATACATATATATGGGGAGGTACAAGCTCCAACTCGGTTTTACAGTGAAAACTGCAGGAACTTCAAACCGGCACTAGGAAACAGACTGAGAAAGCAGAGAAAAAGTGTCTCCTGCAACCAGTTCCACCGGTGGTAGATGAACGTACGTCTCTCCACTTGCTCAGTTCTGAGAGATAAGTGTGTGTGAAAGCCGTCCTTCACCCAGCTTGTTGGGAACACAAAGTTTCTTTTCAGTTGCAAACTCCATACCATTCATATATATGGGGAGGTACAAGCTCCAACTCGTTTTTACAGTGAAAACTGCAGGAACTTCAAACAGGCACTAGGAAACAGACTGAGAAAGCAGAGAAAAAGTATCTCCTGCAACCCGTTCCATTGGTGCTAGATGAACAAACGTCTATCCACTTGCTCAGTTCCGAGAGATAAGTGTGTGTGAAAGCCGTCCTTCAACTAGCTTGTTGGGAACACAAAGTTTCATTTCAGTTGCAAACTCCATTCCATACATATATATGGGGTGGTACAAGCTCCAACTCGGTTTTACAGTGAAAACTGCAGGAACTTCAAACCGGCACTAGGAAACAGCCTGAAAAAGCAGAGAAAAAGTGTCTCCTGCAACCCGTTCCGTTGGTGCTAGATGAACGAACGTCTCTCCACTTGCTCAGTTCTGACAGTTAAATGTGTGTGAAAGCCGTCCTTCATCTAGATTGTTGGGAACACAAAGTTTCTTTTAAGTTGCAAACTCCATTCCATACATATATATTTGGAGGTACAAGCTCCAAATCGGTTTTACAGTGAAAACTGCAGGAACTTCAATCCGGCACTAGGAAACAGACTGAGAATGCAGAGAAAAAGTGTCTCCTGCAACCCGTTCCCTTGGTGCTAGATGAACGAACGTCTATCCACTTGCTCAGTTCTGAGATTTAAGTGTGTGTGAAAGCCGTCCTTCACCTAGCTTGTTGGGAACACAAAGTTTCTTTTCAGTTGCAAACTCCATTCCATACATATATATGGGGAGGTACTAGCACCAACTCGTTTTTCCAGTGAAAACTGCAGGAACTTCAAACCGGCACTAGGAATCAGACTGAGAAAGCAGAGAAAAAGTGTCTCCTGCAACCCGTTCCCTTGGTGCTAGATGAACGAACGTCTCTCCACTTGCTCAGTTCTGAGAGATAAGTGTGTGTGAAAGCCGTCCTTCACCTAGCTTGTTGGGAACACAAAGTTTCTTTTCAGTTGCAAACTCCATTCCATACATATATATGGGGAGGTAGTAGCTCCAACTCGGTTTTCCAGTGAAAACTGCATGAACTTCAAACCGGCACTAGGAAACAGACTGAGAAAGCAGGGAAAATGTGTCTCCTGCAACCCGTTCCCTTGGTGCTAGATGAACGAACGTCTCTCCACTTGCTCAGTTCTGAGAGATATGTGTGTGTGAAAGCCGTACTTCACCTAGCTTTTTGGGAACACAAAGTTTCTTTTCAGTTGCAAACTCCATTCCATACATATATATGGGGAGGTACTAGCTCCAACTCGGTTTTACAGTGAAAACTGCAGGAACGTCAAACCGGCACTAGGAAACAGACTGAGAAAGCAGAGATAAAGTGTCTCCTGCAACCCGTTCCCTTGGTGCTAGATGAACGAACGTCTCTCCACTTGCTCAGTTCTGAGAGATAAGTGTGTGTGAAAGCCGTCCTTCACCTAGCTTGTTGGGAACACAAAGTTTCTTTTCAGTTGCAAACTCCTTTCCATACATATATATGGGGAGGTACTAGCTCCAACTCGGTTTTCCAGTGAAAACTGCAGGAACTTCAAACCGGCACTAGGAAACAGACTGAGAAAGCAGAGAAATTGTTTCTCCTGCAACCTGTTCCCTTGGTGCTAGATGAACGAACGTCTCTCCACTTGCTCCGTTCTGAGAGATAAGTGTGTGTGAAGCCGTCCTTCACCTAGCTTGTTGGGAACACAAAGTTCTTTTCAGTTGCAAACTCCATTCCATTCATATATATGGGGAGGTACAAGCTCCAACTAGGTTTTACAGTGAAAACTGCAGGAACTGCAAAACGGCACTAGGAATCAGACTGAGAAAGCAGAGAAAAAGTGTCTCCTGCAACCCGTTCCCTTGGTGCTAGATGAACGAACGTCTCTCCACTTGCTCACTTCTGAGAGATAAGTGTGTGTGAAAGCCGTCCTTCAACTAGCTTGTTGGGAACACAAAGTTTCTTTTCAGTTGCAAACCCCATTCCATAAATATATATTGGGAGGTACTAGCTCCAAATCGGTTTTACAGTGAAAACTGCAGGAACTTCAAACCGGCACTAGGAAAGAGACTGAGAAAGCAGAGAAAAAGTGTCTCCTGCAACCCGTTCCTTTGGTGCTAGATGAACGAACGTCTCTCCACTTGCTCAGTTCTGAGAGATAAGTGTGTGTGAAAGCCGTCCTTCACCTAGCTTGTTGGGAACACAAAGTTTCTTTTCAGTTGCCAAATCCATTCCATACATATATATGGGGAGGTACTAGCTCCAACTCTGTTTTCCAGTGAAAACTGCATGAACTTCAAACCGGCACTAGGAAACAGACTGAGAAAGCAGGGAAAATGTGTCTCCTGCAACCCGTTCCCTTGGTGCTAGATGAACGAACGTCTCTCCACTTGCTCAGTTCTGAGAGAAATATGTGTGTGAAAGCCGTCCTACACTTAGATTGCTGGGAACACAAAGTTTCTTTTCAGTTGCAAACTCCATTCCATACATATATATGGGGAGGTACAAGCTCCAACTCGGTTTTACAGTGAAAACTGCAGGAACTTCAAACCGGCACTAGGAAACAGACTGAGAAAGCAGAGAAAAATTGTCTCATGCAAAAAGTTCCACCGGTGATAGATGAACGTACGTCTCTCCACTTGCTCAGTTCTGAGAGATATGTGTGTGTGAAAGCCGTCCTTCACCTAGCTTTTTGGGAACACAAAGTTTCTTTTCAGTTGCAAACTCCATTCCATACATATATATGGGGAGGTACTAGCTCCAACTCGGTTTTACAGTGAAAAGTGCAGGAACGTCAAACCGGCACTAGGAAACAGACTGAGAAAGCAGAGAAAAAGTGTCTCCTGCAACCCGTTCCCTTGGTGCTAGATGAACGAACGTCTCTCCACTTGCTCAGTTCTGAGAGATAAGTGTGTGTGAAAGCCGTCCTTCAACTAGCTTGTTGGGAACACAAAGTTTCTTTTCAGTTGCCAACTCCATTCCATACATATATATGGTGAGGTACTAGCTCCAACTCGGTTTTAGAGTGAAAACTGCAGGAACTTCAAACCGGCACTAGGAAACAGGCTGAGAAATCAGGGAAAATGTGTCCCCTGCAACCCGTTCCCTTGGTGCTAGATGAAAGAAGGTCTCTCCACTTGCTCAGATCTGAGAGAAATGTGTGTGTGAAAGCCGTTCTTCAGCTAGATTGTTGGGAACACAAAGTTTCTTTTCAGTTGCAAACACCATTCCATTCATATATATGGGGAGGTAGAAGCTCCAACTCGGTTTTACAGTGAAAACTGCAGGAACTTCAAACCGGCACTAGGAAACAGCCTGAGAAAGCAGAGAAAAATTGTCTCCTGTAACCCGTTCCCCCGGTGCTAGATGAACGAACGTCTCTCCACTTGCTCAGTTCTGAGAGATAAGTGTGTGTGAAAGCCGTCCTTCACCTAGCTTGTTGGGAACACAAAGTTTCTTTTCAGTTGCAAACTCCATTCCATACATATATAAGGGGAGGTACAATCTCCAACTCTGTTTTACAGTGAAAACTGCAGGAACTTCAAACCGGCACTAGGAAACAGACTGAGAAAGCAGAGAAAAAGTGTCTCCTGCAACCCGTTCCCTTGGTGCTAGATGAACGAACGTCTCTCCACTTGCTCACTTCTGAGAGATAAGTGTGTGTGAAAGCCGTCCTTCACCTAGCTTGTTGGGAAAACAAAGTTTCTTTTCAGTTGCCAACTCCATTCCATACATATATATGGTGAGGTACTAGCTCCAACTCGGTTTTAGAGTGAAAACTACAGGAACTTCATACCGGCACTAGGAAACAGGCTGAGAAAGCAGGGAAAATGTGTCCCCTGCAACCCGTTCCCTTGGTGCTAGATGAACGAACGTCTCTACACTTGCTCAGTTCTGAGAGATAAGTGTGTGTGAAAGCCGTCCTTCACCTAGCTTGTTGGGAACACAAAGTTTCTTTTCAGTTGCAAACTCCTTTCCATAAATATATATGGGGAGGTACTAGCTCCAACTCGGTTTTCCAGTGAAAACTGCAGGAACTTCAAACCGGCACTAGGAAACAGACTGAGAAAGCAGAGAAATTGTTTCTCCTGCAACCTGTTCCCTTGGTGCTAGATGAACGAACGTCTCTCCACTTGCTCCGTTCTGAGAGATAAGTGTGTGTGAAGCCGTCCTTCACCTAGCTTGTTGGGAACACAAAGTTCTTTTCAGTTGCAAACACCATTCCATTCATATATATGGGGAGGTACAAGCTCCAACTAGGTTTTACAGTGAAAACTGCAGGAACTGCAAAACGGCACTAGGAATCAGACTGAGAAAGCAGAGAAAAAGTGTCTCCTGCAACCCGTTCCCTTGGTGCTAGATGAACGAACGTCTCTCCACTTGCTCACTTCTGAGAGATAAGTGTGTGTGAAAGCCGTCCTTCAACTAGCTTGTTGGGAACACAAAGTTTCTTTTCAGTTGCAAACCCCATTCCATAAATATATATTGGGAGGTACTAGCTCCAAATCGGTTTTACAGTGAAAACTGCAGGAACTTCAAACCGGCACTAGGAAACAGACTGAGAAAGCAGAGAAATTGTGTCTCCTGCAACCCGTTCCCTTGGTGCTAGATGAACGAACGTCTCTCCACTTGCTCAGTTCTGAGAGATATGTGTGTGTGAAAGCCGTCCTTCACCTAGCTTTTTGGGAACACAAAGTTTCTTTTCAGTTGCAAACTCCATTCCATACATATATATGGGGAGGTACTAGCTCCAACTCGGTTTTACAGTGAAAACTGCAGGAACGTCAAACCGGCACTAGGAAAAAGACTGAGAAAGCAGAGAAAAAGTGTCTCCTGCAACCCGTTCCCTTGGTGCTAGATGAACGAACGTCTCTCTACTTGCTCAGTTCTGAGAGATAAGTGTGTGTGAAAGCCGTCCTTCAACTAGCTTGTTGGGAACAAAAAGTTTCTTTTCAGTTGCCAACTCCATTCCATACATATATATGGTGAGGTACTAGCTCCAACTCGGTTTTAGAGTGAAAACTGCAGGAACTTCAAACCGGCACTAGGAAACAGGCTGAGAATTCAGGGAAAATATGTCCCCTGCAACCCGTTCCCTTGGTGCTAGATGAAAGAACGTCTCTCCACTTGCTCAGATCTGAGAGAAATGTGTGTGTGAAAGCCGTTCTTCAGCTAGATTGTTGGGAACACAAAGTTTCTTTTCAGTTGCAAACACCATTCCATAAATATATATGGGGAGGTAGAAGCTCCAAATCGGTTTTACAGTGAAAACTGCAGGAACTTCAAACCGGCACTAGGAAACAGCCTGAGAAAGCAGAGAAAAAGTGACTCCTGCAACCCGTTCCCCCGGTGCTAGATGAACGAACGTCTCTCCACTTGCTCAGTTCTGAGAGATAAGTGTGTGTGAAAGCCGTCCTTCACCTAGCTTGTTGGGAACACAAAGTTTCTTTTCAGTTGCAAACTCCATTCCATACATATATATGGGGAGGTACTAGCTCCAACTCTTTTTTCCAGTGAAAACTGCATGAACTTCTAACCGGCACTAGGAAACAGACTGAGAAAGCAGGGAAAATGTGTCTCCTGCAACCCGTTCCCTTGGTGCTAGATGAACGAACGTCTCTCCACTTGCTCAGTTCTGAGAGAAATATGTGTGTGAAAGCCGTCCTACACTTAGATTGCTGGGAACACAAAGTTTCTTTTCAGTTGCAAACTCCATTCCATACATATATATGGGGAGGTACAAGCTCCAACTCGGTTTTACAGTGAAAACTGCAGGAACTTCAAACCGGCACTAGGAAACAGACTGAGAGAGCAGTGAAAAAGTGTCTCCTGCAACAAGTTCCACCGGTGATAGATGAACGTACGTCTCTCCACTTGCTCAGTTCTGAGAGATTTGTGTGTGTGAAAGCCGTCCTTCACCTAGCTTTTTGGGAACACAAAGTTTCTTTTCAGTTGCAAACTCCATTCCATACATATATATGGGGAGGTACTAGCTCCAACTCGGTTTTACAGTGAAAAGTGCAGGAACGTCAAACCGGCACTAGGAAACAGACTGAGAAAGCAGAGAAAAAGTGTCTCCTGCAACCCGTTCCCTTGGTGCTAGATGAACGAACGTCTCTCCACTTGCTCAGTTCTGAGAGATAAGTGTGTGTGAAAGCCGTCCTTCAACTAGCTTGTTGGGAACACAAAGTTTCTTTTCAGTTGCCAACTCCATTCCATACATATATATGGTGAGGTACTAGCTCCAACTCGGTTTTAGAGTGAAAACTGCAGGAACTTCAAACCGGCACTAGGAAACAGGCTGAGAAATCAGGGAAAATGTGTCCCCTGCAACCCGTTCCCTTGGTGCTAGATGAAAGAAGGTCTCTCCACTTGCTCAGATCTGAGAGAAATGTGTGTGTGAAGCCGTTCTTCAGCTAGATTGTTGGGAACACAAAGTTTCTTTTCAGTTGCAAACACCATTCCATACATATATATGGGGAGGTAGAAGCTCCAACTCGGTTTTACAGTGAAAACTGCAGGAACTTCAAACCGGCACTAGGAAACAGCCTGAGAAAGCAGAGAAAAATTGTCTCCTGCAACCCGTTCCCCCGGTGCTAGATGAACGAACGTCTCTCCACTTGCTCAGTTCTGAGAGATAAGTGTGTGTGAAAGCCGTCCTTCACCTAGCTTGTTGGGAACACAAAGTTTCTTTTCAGTTGCAAACTCCATTCCATACATATATAAGGGGAGGTACAATCTCCAACACTGTTTTCCAGTGAAAACTGCAGGAACTTCAAACCGGCACTAGGAAACAGACTGAGAAAGCAGAGAAATTGTTTCTCCTGCAACCTGTTCCCTTGGTGCTAGATGAACGAACGTCTCTCCACTTGCTCCGTTCTGAGAGATAAGTGTGTGTGAAGCCGTCCTTCACCTAGCTTGTTGGGAACACAAAGTTCTTTTCAGTTGCAAACTCCATTCCATTCATATATATGGGGAGGTACAAGCTCCAACTAGGTTTTAGAGTGAAAACTGCAGGAACTGCAAAACGGCACTAGGAATCAGACTGAGAAAGCAGAGAAAAAGTGTCTCCTGCAACCCGTTCCCTTGGTGCTAGATGAACGAACGTCTCTCCACTTGCTCAGTTCTGAGAGATAAGTGTGTGTGAAAGCCGTCCTTCAACTAGCTTGTTGGGAACACAAAGTTTCTTTTCAGTTGCCAACTCCATTCCATACATATATATGGTGAGGTACTAGCTCCAACTCGGTTTTAGAGTGAAAACTACAGGAACTTCAAACCGGCACTAGGAAACAGGCTGAGAAAGCAGGGAAAATGTGTCCCCTGCAACCCGTTCCCTTGGTGCTAGATGAACGAACGTCTCTACACTTGCTCAGTTCTGAGAGATAAGTGTGTGTGAAAGCCGTCCTTCACCTAGCTTGTTGGGAACACAAAGTTTCTTTTCAGTTGCAAACTCCTTTCCATACATATATATGGGGAGGTACTAGCTCCAACTCGGTTTTCCAGTGAAAACTGCAGGAACTTCAAACCGGCACTAGGAAACAGACTGAGAAAGCAGAGAAATTGTTTCTCCTGCAACCTGTTCCCTTGGTGCTAGATGAACGAACGTCTCTCCACTTGCTCCGTTCTGAGAGATAAGTGTGTGTGAAGCCGTCCTTCACCTAGCTTGTTGGGAACACAAAGTTCTTTTCAGTTGCAAACTCCATTCCATTCATATATATGGGGAGGTACAAGCTCCAACTAGGTTTTACAGTGAAAACTGCAGGAACTGCAAAACGGCACTAGGAATCAGACTGAGAAAGCAGAGAAAAAGTGTCTCCTGCAACCCGTTCCCTTGGTGCTAGATGAACGAACGTCTCTCCACTTGCTCACTTCTGAGAGATAAGTGTGTGTGAAAGCCGTCCTTCAACTAGCTTGTTGGGAACACAAAGTTTCTTTTCAGTTGCAAACCCCATTCCATAAATATATATTGGGAGGTACTAGCTCCAAATCGGTTTTACAGTGAAAACTGCAGGAACTTCAAACCGGCACTAGGAAACAGACTGAGAAAGCAGAGAAATTGTGTCTCCTGCAACCCGTTCCTTTGGTGCTAGATGAACGAACGTCTCTCCACTTGCTCAGTTCTGAGAGATATGTGTGTGTGAAAGCCGTCCTTCACCTAGCTTTTTGGGAACACAAAGTTTCTTTTCAGTTGCAAACTCCATTCCATTCATATATATGGGGAGGTACTAGCTCCAACTCGGTTTTACAGTGAAAACTGCAGGAACGTCAAACCGGCACTAGGAAAAAGACTGAGAAAGCAGAGAAAAAGTGTCTCCTGCAACCCGTTCCCTTGGTGCTAGATGAACGAACGTCTCTCTACTTGCTCAGTTCTGAGAGATAAGTGTGTGTGAAAGCCGTCCTTCAACTAGCTTGTTGGGAACACAAAGTTTCTTTTCAGTTGCCAACTCCATTCCATACATATATATGGTGAGGTACTAGCTCCAACTCGGTTTTAGAGTGAAAACTGCAGGAACTTCAAACCGGCACTAGGAAACAGGCTGAGAATTCAGGGAAAATATGTCCCCTGCAACCCGTTCCCTTGGTGCTAGATGAAAGAACGTCTCTCCACTTGCTCAGATCTGAGAGAAATGTGTGTGTGAAAGCCGTTCTTCAGCTAGATTGTTGGGAACACAAAGTTTCTTTTCAGTTGCAAACACCATTCCATACATATATATGGGGAGGTAGAAGCTCCAAATCGGTTTTACAGTGAAAACTGCAGGAACTTCAAACCGGCACTAGGAAACAGCCTGAGAAAGCAGAGAAAAAGTGTCTCCTGCAACCCGTTCCCCCGGTGCTAGATGAACGAACGTCTCTCCACTTGCTCAGTTCTGAGAGATAAGTGTGTGTGAAAGCCGTCCTTCACCTAGCTTGTTGGGAACACAAAGTTTCTTTTCAGTTGCAAACTCCATTCCATACATATATATGGGGAGGTACTAGCTCCAACTCTTTTTTCCAGTGAAAACTGCATGAACTTCTAACCGGCACTAGGAAACAGACTGAGAAAGCTGGGAAAATGTGTCTCCTGCAACCCGTTCCCTTGGTGCTAGATGAACGAACGTCTCTCCACTTGCTCAGTTCTGAGAGAAATATGTGTGTGAAAGCCGTCCTACACTTAGATTGCTGGGAACACAAAGTTTCTTTTCAGTTGCAAACTCCATTCCATACATATATTTGGGGAGGTACAAGCTCCAACTCGGTTTTACAGTGAAAACTGCAGGAACTTCAAACCGGCACTAGGAAACAGACTGAGAAAGCAGAGAAAAAGTGTCTCCTGCAACAAGTTCCACCGGTGATAGATGAACGTACGTCTCTCCACTTGCTCAGTTCTGAGAGATATGTGTGTGTGAAAGCCGTCCTTCACCTAGCTTTTTGGGAACACAAAGTTTCTTTTCAGTTGCAAACTCCATTCCATACATATATATGGGGAGGTACTAGCTCCAACTCGGTTTTACAGTGAAAAGTGCAGGAACGTCAAACCGGCACTAGGAAACAGACTGAGAAAGCAGAGAAATTGTTTCTCCTGCAACCTGTTCCCTTGGTGCTAGATGAACGAACGTCTCTCCACTTGCTCCGTTCTGAGAGATAAGTGTGTGTGAAGCCGTCCTTCACCTAGCTTGTTGGGAACACAAAGTTCTTTTCAGTTGCAAACTCCATTCCATTCATATATATGGGGAGGTACAAGCTCCAACTAGGTTTTACAGTGAAAACTGCAGGAACTGCAAAACGGCACTAGGAATCAGACTGAGAAAGCAGAGAAAAAGTGTCTCCTGCAACCCGTTCCCTTGGTGCTAGATGAACGAACGTCTCTCCACTTGCTCAGTTCTGAGAGATAAGTGTGTGTGAAAGCCGTCCTTCAACTAGCTTGTTGGGAACACAAAGTTTCTTTTCAGTTGCAAACCCCATTCCATAAATATATATGGGGAGGTACTAGCTCCAACTCGGTTTTACAGTGAAAACTGCAGGAACTTCAAACCGGCACTAGGAAACAGACTGAGAAAGCAGAGAAATTGTGTCTCCTGCAACCCGTTCCCTTGGTGCTAGATGAACGAACGTCTCTCCACTTGCTCAGTTCTGAGAGATATGTGTGTGTGAAAGCCGTCCTTCACCTAGCTTTTTGGGAACACAAAGTTTCTTTTCAGTTGCAAACTCCATTCCATACATATATATGGGGAGGTACTAGCTCCAACTCGCTTTTACAGTGAAAACTGCAGGAACTTCAAACCGGCACTAGGAAAAAGTCTGAGAAAGCAGAGAAAAAGTGTCTCCTGCAACCCGTTCCCTTGGTGCTAGATGAACGAACGTCTCTCTACTTGCTCAGTTCTGAGAGATAAGTGTGTGTGAAAGCCGTCCTTCAACTAGCTTGTTGGGAACACAAAGTTTCTTTTCAGTTGCCAACTCCATTCCATACATATATATGGTGAGGTACTAGCTCCAACTCGGTTTTAGAGTGAAAACTGCAGGAACTTCAAACCGGCACTAGGAAACAGGCTGAGAATTCAGGGAAAATATGTCCCCTGCAACCCGTTCCCTTGGTGCTAGATGAAAGAACGTCTCTCCACTTGCTCAGATCTGAGAGAAATGTGTGTGTGAAAGCCGTTCTTCAGCTAGATTGTTGGGAACACAAAGTTTCTTTTCAGTTGCAAACACCATTCCATACATATATATGGGGAGGTAGAAGCTCCAACTCGGTTTTACAGTGAAAACTGCAGGAACTTCAAACCGGCACTAGGAAACAGCCTGAGAAATCAGAGAAAAGTGTCTCCTGCAACCCGTTCCCCCGGTGCTAGATGAACGAACGTCTCTCCACTTGCTCAGTTCTGAGAGATAAGTGTGTGTGAAAGCCGTCCTTCACCTAGCTTGTTGGGAACACAAAGTTTCTTTTCAGTTGCAAACTCCATTCCATACATATATATGGGGAGGTACTAGCTCCAACTCTGTTTTCCAGTGAAAACTGCATGAACTTCTAACCGGCACTAGGAAACAGACTGAGAAAGCAGGGAAAATGTGTCTCCTGCAACCCGTTCCCTTGGTGCTAGATGAACGAACGTCTCTCCACTTGCTCAGTTCTGAGAGAAATGTGTGTGTGAAAGCCGTCCTACACCTAGATTGCTGGGAACACAAAGTTTCTTTTCAGTTGCAAACTCCATTCCATACATATATATGGGGAGGTACAAGCTCCAACACGGTTTTACAGTGAAAACTGCAGGAACTTCAAACCGGCACTAGGAAACAGACTGAGAAAGCAGAGAAAAAGTGTCTCCTGCAACCTGTTCCACCGGTGCTAGATGAACGAAAGTCTCTCCACTTGCTCAGTTCTGAGAGATATGTGTGTGTGAAAGCCGTCCTTCACCTAGCTTTTTGGGAACACAAAGTTTCTTTTCAGTTGCAAACTCCATTCCATACATATATATGGGGAGGTACTAGCTCCAACTCGGTTTTACTGTTAAAACTGCAGGAACGTCAAACCGGCACTAGGAAACAGACTGAGAAAGCAGAGAAAAAGTGTCTCCTGCAACCCGTTCCCTTGGTGCTAGATGAACGAACGTCTCTCCACTTGCTCAGTTCTAAGAGATAAGTGTGTGTGAAAGCAGTCCTTCAACTAGCTTGTTGGGAACACAAAGTTTCTTTTCAGTTGCCAACTCCATTCCATACATATATATGGTGAGCTACTAGCTCCAACTCGGTTTTAGAGTGAAAACTGCAGGAACTTCAAACCGGCACTAGGAAACAGGCTGAGAAATCAGGGAAAATGTGTCCCCTGCAACCCGTTCCCTTGGTGCTAGATGAAAGAAAGTCTCTCCACTTGCTCAGATCTGAGAGAAATGTGTGTGTGAAAGCCGTTCTTCAGCTAGCTTGTTGGGAACACAAAGTTTCTTTTCAGTTGCAAACACCATTCCATACATATATATGGGGAGGTAGAAGCTCCAACTCGGTTTTACAGTGAAAACTGCAGGAACTTCAAACCGGCACTAGGAAACAGCCTGAGAAAGCAGAGAAAAAGTGACTCCTGCAACCCGTTCCCTTGGTGCTAGATGAACGAACGTCTCTCCACTTGCTCAGTTCTGAGAGATAAGTGTGTGTGAAAGCCGTCCTTCAACTAGCTTGTTGGGAACACAAAGTTTCTTTTCAGTTGCAAACTCCAATCCATACATATATAAGGGGAGGTACAAGCTCCAACTCTGTTTTACAGTGAAAACTGCAGGAACTTCAAACCGGCACTAGGAAACAGACTGAGAAAGCAGAGAAAAAGTGTCTCCTGCAACCCTTTCCCTTGGTGCTAGATGAACGAACGTCTCTCCACTTGCTCACTTCTGAGAGATAAGTGTGTGTGAAAGCCGTCCTTCACCTAGCTTGTTGGGAAAACAAAGTTTCTTTTCAGTTGCCAACTCCATTCCATACATATATATGGTGAGGTACTAGCTCCAACTCGGTTTTAGAGTGAAAACTACAGGAACTTCAAACCGGCACTAGGAAAAAGGCTGAGAAAGCAGGGAAAATGTGTCCCCTGCAACCCGTTCCCTTGGTGCTAGATGAACGAACGTCTCTACACTTGCTCAGTTCTGAGAGATAAGTGTGTGTGAAAGCCGCGCTTCACCTAGCTTGTTGGGAACACAAAGTTTCTTTTCAGTTGCAAACTCCTTTCCATACATATATATGGGGAGGTACTAGCTCCAACTCGGTTTTCCAGTGAAAACTGCAGGAACTTCAAACCGGCACTAGGAAACAGAATGAGAAAGCAGAGAAATTGTTTCTCCTGCAACCTGTTCCCTTGGTGCTAGATGAACGAACGTCTCTCCACTTGCTCCGTTCTGAGAGATAAGTGTGTGTGAAGCCGTCCTTCACCTAGCTTGTTGGGAACACAAAGTTCTTTTCAGTTGCAAACTCCATTCCATTCATATATATGGGGAGGTACTAGCTCCAACTCGGTTTTACAGTGAAAACTGCAGGAACTTCAAACCGGCACTAGGAAACAGACTGAGAAAGCAGAGAAATTGTGTCTCCTGCAACCCGTTCCCTTGGTGCTAGATGAACGAACGTCTCTCCACTTGCTCAGTTCTGAGAGATAAGTGTGTGTGAAAGCCGTCCTTCAACTAGCTTGTTGGGAACACAAAGTTTCTTTTCAGTTGCAAACTCCAATCCATACATATATAAGGGGAGGTACAAGCTCCAACTCTGTTTTACAGTGAAAACTGCAGGAACTTCAAACCGGCACTAGGAAACAGACTGAGAAAGCAGAGAAAAAGTGTCTCCTGCAACCCTTTCCCTTGGTGCTAGATGAACGAACGTCTCTCCACTTGCTCAGTTCTGAGAGATAAGTGTGTGTGAAAGCCGTCCTTCAACTAGCTTGTTGGGAACACAAAGTTTCTTTTCAGTTGCAAACCCCATTCCATAAATATATATGGGGAGGTACTAGCTCCAACTCGGTTTTACAGTGAAAACTGCAGGAACTTCAAACCGGCACTAGGAAACAGACTGAGAAAGCAGAGAAATTGTGTCTCCTGCAACCCGTTCCCTTGGTGCTAGATGAACGAACGTCTCTCCACTTGCTCAGTTCTGAGAGATATGTGTGTGTGAAAGCCGTCCTTCACCTAGCTTTTTGGGAACACAAAGTTTCTTTTCAGTTGCAAACTCCATTCCATACATATATATGGGGAGGTACTAGCTCCAACTCGGTTTTACAGTGAAAACTGCAGGAACGTCAAACCGGCACTAGGAAAAAGACTGAGAAAGCAGAGAAAAAGTGTCTCCTGCAACCCGTTCCCTTGGTGCTAGATGAACGAACGTCTCTCTACTTGCTCAGTTCTGAGAGATAAGTGTGTGTGAAAGCCGTCCTTCAACTAGCTTGTTGGGAACAAAAAGTTTCTTTTCAGTTGCCAACTCCATTCCATACATATATATGGTGAGGTACTAGCTCCAACTCGGTTTTAGAGTGAAAACTGCAGGAACTTCAAACCGGCACTAGGAAACAGGCTGAGAATTCAGGGAAAATATGTCCCCTGCAACCCGTTCCCTTGGTGCTAGATGAAAGAACGTCTCTCCACTTGCTCAGATCTGAGAGAAATGTGTGTGTGAAAGCCGTTCTTCAGCTAGATTGTTGGGAACACAAAGTTTCTTTTCAGTTGCAAACACCATTCCATACATATATATGGGGAGGTAGAAGCTCCAACTCGGTTTTACAGTGAAAACTGCAGGAACTTCAAACCGGCACTAGGAAACAGCCTGAGAAAGCAGAGAAAAAGTGTCTCCTGCAACCCGTTCCCTTGGTGCTAGATGAACGAACGTCTCTCCACTTGCTCAGTTCTGAGAGATATGTGTGTGTGAAAGCCGTCCTTCACCTAGCTTTTTGGGAACACAAAGTTTCTTTTCAGTTGCAAACTCCATTCCATACATATATATATGGAGGTACAAGCTCCAACTAGGTTTTACAGTGAAAACTGCAGGAACTGCAAAACGGCACTAGGAATCAGACTGAGAAAGCAGAGAAAAAGTGTCTCCTGCAACCCGTTCCCTTGGTGCTAGATGAACGAACGTCTCTCCACTTGCTCAGTTCTGAGAGATAAGTGTGTGTGAAAGCCGTCCTTCAACTAGCTTGTTGGGAACACAAAGTTTCTTTTCAGTTGCAAACCCCATTCCATAAATATATATGGGGAGGTACTAGCTCCAACTCGGTTTTACAGTGAAAACTGCAGGAACTTCAAACCGGCACTAGGAAACAGACTGAGAAAGCAGAGAAATTGTGTCTCCTGCAACCCGTTCCCTTGGTGCTAGATGAACGAACGTCTCTCCACTTGCTCAGTTCTGAGAGATATGTGTGTGTGAAAGCCGTCCTTCACCTAGCTTTTTGGGAACACAAAGTTTCTTTTCAGTTGCAAACTCCATTCCATACATATATATGGGGAGGTACTAGCTCCAACTCGGTTTTACAGTGAAAACTGCAGGAACGTCAAACCGGCACTAGGAAAAAGACTGAGAAAGCAGAGAAATTGTGTCTCCTGCAACCCGTTCCCTTGGTGCTAGATGAACGAACGTCTCTCCACTTGCTCAGTTCTGAGAGATATGTGTGTGTGAAAGCCGTCCTTCACCTAGCTTTTTGGGAACACAAAGTTTCTTTTCAGTTGCAAACTCCATTCCATACATATATATATGGAGGTACTAGCTCCAACTCGGTTTTACAGTGAAAACTGCAGGAACGTCAAACCGGCACTAGGAAATAGACTGAGAAAGCAGAGAAAAAGTGTCTCCTGCAACCCGTTCCCTTGGTGCTAGATGAACGAACGTCTCTCCACTTGCTCAGTTCTAAGAGATAAGTGTGTGTGAAAGCCGTCCTTCAACTAGCTTGTTGGGAACACAAAGTTTCTTTTCAGTTGCCAACTCCATTCCATACATATATATGGTGAGGTACTAGCTCCAACTCGGTTTTAGAGTGAAAACTGCAGGAACTTCAAACCGGCACTAGGAAACAGGCTGAGAAATCAGGGAAAATGTGTCCCCTGCAACCCGTTCCCTTGGTGCTAGATGAAAGAAGGTCTCTCCACTTGCTCAGAACTGAGAGAAATGTGTATGTGAAAGCCGTTCTTCAGCTAGCTTGTTGGGAACACAAAGTTTCTTTTCAGTTGCAAACACCATTCCATACATATATATGGGGAGGTAGAAGCTCCAACTCGGTTTTACAGTGAAAACTGCAGGAACTTCAAACCGGCACTAGGAAACAGCCTGAGAAAGCAGAGAAAAAGTGACTCCTGCAACCCGTTCCCTTGGTGCTAGATGAACGAACGTCTCTCCACTTGCTCAGTTCTGAGAGATAAGTGTGTGTGAAAGCCGTCCTTCACCTAGCTTGTTGGGAACACAAAGTTTCTTTTCAGTTGCAAACTCCAATCCATACATATATAAGGGGAGGTACAAGCTCCAACTCGCTTTTACAGTGAAAACTGCAGGAACGTCAAACCGGCACTAGGAAACAGACTGAGAAAGCAGAGAAAAAGTGTCTCCTGCAACCCGTTCCCTTGGTGCTAGATGAACGAACGTCTCTCCACTTGCTCAGTTCTAAGAGATAAGTGTGTGTGAAAGCCGTCCTTCAACTAGCTTGTTGGGAACACAAAGTTTCTTTTCAGTTGCCAACTCCATTCCATACATATATATGGTGAGGTACTAGCTCCAACTCGGTTTTAGAGTGAAAACTGCAGGAACTTCAAACCGGCACTAGGAAACAGGCTGAGAAATCAGGGAAAATGTGTCCCCTGCAACCCGTTCCCTTGGTGCTAGATGAAAGAAGGTCTCTCCACTTGCTCAGATCTGAGAGAAATGTGTGTGTGAAAGCCGTTCTTCAGCTAGCTTGTTGGGAACACAAAGTTTCTTTTCAGTTGCAAACACCATTCCATACATATATATGGGGAGGTAGAAGCTCCAACTCGGTTTTACAGTGAAAACTGCAGGAACTTCAAACCGGCACTAGGAAACAGCCTGAGAAAGCAGAGAAAAAGTGACTCCTGCAAACCGTTCCCTTGGTGCTAGATGAACGAACGTCTCTCCACTTGCTCAGTTCTGAGAGATAAGTGTGTGTGAAAGCCGTCCTTCACCTAGCTTGTTGGGAACACAAAGTTTCTTTTCAGTTGCAAACTCCAATCCATACATATATAAGGGGAGGTACAAGCTCCAACTCGCTTTTACAGTGAAAACTGCAGGAACTTCAAACCGGCACTAGGAAACAGACTGAGAAAGCAGAGAAAAAGTGTCTCCTGCAACCCGTTCCCTTGGTGCTAGATGAACGAACGTCTCTCCACTTGCTCAGTTCTGAGAGATAAGTGTGTGTGAAAGCCGTCCTTCACCTAGCTTGTTGGGAACACAAAGTTTCTTTTCATTTGTAAACTCCATTCCATACATATATATGGGGAGGTACTAGCTCCAACTCGGTTTTCCAGTGAAAACTGCAGGAACTTCAAACCGGCACTAGGAAACAGACTGAGAAAGCAGAGAAATTGTTTCTCCTGCAACCTGTTCCCTTGGTGCTAGATGAACGAACGTCTCTCCACTTGCTCCGTTCTGAGAGATAAGTGTGTGTGAAGCCGTCCTTCACCTAGCTTGTTGGGAACACAAAGTTTCTTTTCAGTTGCAAACTCCATTCCATTCATATATATGGGGAGGTACAAGCTCCAACTAGGTTTTAAAGTGAAAACTGCAGGAACTGCAAAACGGCACTATGAATCAGACTGAGAAAGCAGAGAAAAAGTGTCTCCTGCAACCCGTTCCCTTGGTGCTAGATGAACGAACGTCTCTCCACTTGCTCAGTTCTGAGAGATAAGTGTGTGTGAAAGCCGTCATTCACCTAGCTTGTTGGGAACACAAAGTTTCTTTTCAGTTGCAAACTCCATTCCATAAATATATATGGGGAGGTACTAGCTCCAACTCGGTTTTACAGTGAAAACTGCAGGAACTTCAAACCGACACTAGGAAACAGACTGAGAAAGCAGAGAAAAAGTGTCTCCTGCAACCCGTTCCCCCGGTGCTAGATGAACGAACGTCTCTCCACTTGCTCAGTTCTGAGAGATAATTGTGTGTGAAAGCCGTCCTTCACCTAGCTTGTTGGGAACACAAAGTTTCTTTTCAGTTGCAAACTCCATTCCATACATATATAAGGGGAGGTACAAGCTCCAACTCTGTTTTACAGTGAAAACTGCAGGAACTTCAAACCGGCACTAGGAAACAGACTGAGAAAGCAGAGAAAAAGTGTCTCCTGCAACCCGTTCCCTTGGTGCTAGATGAACGAACGTCTCTCCACTTGCTCACTTCTGAGAGATAAGTGTGTGTGAAAGCCGTCCTTCACCTAGCTTGCTGGGAAAACAAAGTTTCTTTTCAGTTGCCAACTCCATTCCATACATATATATGGTGAGGTACTAGCTCCAACTCGGTTTTAGAGTGAAAACTACAGGAACTTCAAACCGGCACTAGGAAACAGGCTGAGAAAGCAGGGAAAATGTGTCCCCTGCAACCCGTTCCCTTGGTGCTAGATGAACGAACGTCTCTCCACTTGCTCAGTTCTGAGAGATAAGTGTGTGTGAAAGCCGTCCTTCACCTAGCTTGTTGGGAACACAAAGTTTCTTTTCAGTTGCAAACTCCATTCCATACATATATATGGGGAGGTACTAGCTCCAACTCGGTTTTCCAGTGAAAACTGCAGGAACTTCAAACCGGCACTAGGAAACAGACTGAGAAAGCAGAGAAAATGTTTCTCCTGCAACCCGTTCCCTTGGTGCTAGATGAACGAACGTCTCTCCACTTGCTCCGTTCTGAGAGATAAGTGTGTGTGAAGCCGTCCTTCACCTAGCTTGTTGGGAACACAAAGTTTCTTTTCAGTTGCAAATTCCATTCCATAAATATATATGGGGAGGTACTAGCTCCAAATCGGTTTTACAGTGAAAACTGCAGGAACTTCAAACCGGCACTAGGAAACAGACTGAGAAAGCATAGAAATTGTGTCTCATGCAACCCGTTCCCTTGGTGCTAGATGAACGAACGTCTCTCCACTTGCTCAGTTCTGAGAGATATGTGTGTGTGAAAGCCGTCCTTCACCTAGCTTGCTGGGAACACAAAGTTTCTTTTCAGTTGCAAACTCCATTCCATACATATATATGGGGAGGTACTAGCTCCAACTCGGTTTTCCAGTGTAAACTGCAGGAACTTCAAACCGGCACTAGGAAACAGACTGAGAAAGCAGAGAAAAAGTTTCTCCTGCAACCCGTTCCCTTGGTGCTAGATGAACGAACGTCTCTCCACTTGCTCCGTTCTGAGAGATAAGTGTGTGTGAAGCCGTCCTTCACCTAGCTTGTTGGGAACACAAAGTTTCTTTTCAGTTGCAAATTCCATTCCATAAATATATATGGGGAGGTACTAGCTCCAAATCGGTTTTACAGTGAAAACTGCAGGAACTTCAAACCGGCACTAGGAAACAGACTGAGAAAGCATAGAAATTGTGTCTCATGCAACCCGTTCCCTTGGTGCTAGATGAACGAACGTCTCTCCACTTGCTCAGTTCTGAGAGATATGTGTGTGTGAAAGCCGTCCTTCACCTAGCTTGCTGGGAACACAAAGTTTCTTTTCAGTTGCAAACTCCATTCCATACATATATATGGGGAGGTACTAGCTCCAACTCGGTTTTCCAGTGTAAACTGCAGGAACTTCAAACCGGCACTAGGAAACAGACTGAGAAAGCAGAGAAAAAGTTTCTCCTGCAACCCGTTCCCTTGGTGCTAGATGAACGAACGTCTCTCCACTTGCTCCGTTCTGAGAGATAAGTGTGTGTGAAAGCCGTCCTTCAGCTTGCTTTTTGGGAACACAAAGTTTCTTTTCAGTTGCAAACTCCATTCGATTCATATATATGGGGAGGTACAAGCTCCAACTCGGTTTTACAGTGAAAACTGCAGGAACTTCAAAACGGCACTAGGAATCAGACTGAGAAAGCAGAGAACTAGTGTCTCCTGCAACCCGTTCCCTTGGTGCTAGATGAACGAACGTCTCTCCACTTGCTAAGTTCCGAGTGATAAGTGTGTGTGAAAGCCGTCCTTCAACTAGCTTGTTGGGAACACAAAGTTTCTTTTCAGTTGCAAACTCCATTCCATAAATATATATGGGGAGGTACTAGCTCCAACTCGATTTTACAGTGAAAACTGCAGGAACTTCAAACCGGCACTAGGAAACAGACAGAGAAAGCAGGGAAAATGTGTCTCCTGCAACCAGTTCACTTGGTGCTAGATGAATGAACGTCTCTCCACTTGCTCAGTTCTGAGAGATAAGTGTGTGTGAAAGCCGTCCTTCACCTAGCTTGTTGGGAACACAAAGTTTCTTTTCAGTTGCAAACTCCATTCCATACATATATATGGGGAGGTACTAGTTCCAATTCGGTTTTCCAGTGAAAACTGCAGGAACTTCAAACCGGCACTAGGAAACAGACTGAGAAAGCACAGAAAAAGTGTCTCCTGCAACCCGTTCCCTTGGTGCTAGATGAACGAAAGTCTTTCCACTTGCTCAGTTCTGAGAGATAAGTGTGTGTGAAAGCCGTCCTTCACCTAGCTTTTTGGGAACACAAAGTTTCTTTTCAGTTGCAATCTCCATTCCATACATATATATGGTGAGGTACTAGCTCCAACTCGGTTTTAGTGTGAAAACTGCAGGAACTTCAAACCGGCACTAGGAATCAGACTGAGAAAGCAGAGAAAAAGTGTCTCCTGCAACCCGTTCCCTTGGTGCTAGATGAACGAACGTCTCACCACTTGCTCAGTTCCGAGAGATAAGTGTGTGTGAAAGCCGTCCTTCAACTAGCTTGTTGGGAACACAAAGTTTCTTTTCAGTTGCAAACTCCATTCCATATATATATATGGGGAGGAACTAGCTCCAACTCGGTTTTACAGTGAAAACTGCAGGAACTTCAAACCGGCACTAGGAAACAGACTGAGAAAGCAGAGAAAAAGTGTATCCTGCAACCCGTTCCCTTGGTGCTAGATGAACGAACGTCTCTCCACTTGCTCAATTCTGAGAGATAAGTGTGTGTGAAAGCCGTACTTCACCTAGCTTGTTGGGAACAAAAAGTTTCTTTTCAGTTGCAAACTCCATTCCATACATATATAAGGGGAGGTACTAGTTCCAACTCGGTTTTCCAGTGAAAACTGCAGGAACTTCAAACCGGCACTAGGAAACAGACTGAGAAAGCAGAGAAAAAGTGTCTCCTGCAACACGTTCCCTTTGTGCTAGATGAACGAACGTCTCTCCACTTGCTCAGTTCTGAGAGATTAGTGTGTGTGAAAGCCGTCCTTTACCTAGCTTGTTGGGAACACCAAGTTTATTTTCAGTTGCAAACTCCATTCCATACATATATATGGTGAGGTACTAGCTCGAACTCGATTTTAGTGTGAAAACTGCAGGAACTTCAAACCGGCACTAGGAAACAGACTGAGAAAGCAGGGAAAATGTGTCCCCTGCAACCCGATCCCTTGGTGCTAGATGAACCAACGTCTCTCCACTTGCTCAGTTCTGAGAGAAATGTGTGTGTGAAAGCCGTCCTTCACCTAGATTGTTGGGAACACAAAGTTTCTTTTCAGATGCAAACTCCATTCCATACATATATATGGGGAGGTAGAAGCTCCAACACGGTTTTACAGTGAAAACTGCAGGAACTTCAAACCGGCACTAGGAAACAGACTGAGAAAGCAGAGAAAAAGTGTCTCCTGCAACCTGTTCCACCGGTGCTAGATGAACGAACGTCTCTCCACTTGCTCAGTTCCGAGAGATAATTGTGTGTGAAAGCCGTCCTTCACCTAGCTTGTTGGGAACACAAAGTTTCTTTTCAGTTGCAAACTCCATTCCATACATATATATGGGGAGGTACTAGCTCCAACTCGGTTTTCCAGTGAAAACTGCAGGAACTTCAAACCGGCACTAGGAAACAGACTGAGAAAGCAGAGAAAAAGTTTCCCTGCAACCCGTTCCCTTGGTGCTAGATGAACGAACGTCTCTCCACTTGCTCATTTCCGAGAGATAAGTGTGTGTGAAAGCCGTCCTTCAACTAGCTTGTTGGGAACACAAAGTTTCATTTCAGTTGCTAACAAAATTCCATACATATATATGGGGAGGTACAAGCACCAACTCGGTTTTACAGTGAAAACTGCAGGAACTTCAAACAGGCACTAGGAAACAGACTGAGAAAGCAGAGAAAAAGTGTCTCCTGCAACCTGTTCCACCGGTGCTAGATGAACGAACGTCTCTCCACTTGCTCAGTTCTGAGAGATATGTGTGTGTGAAAGCCGTTCTTCAGCTAGATTGTTGGGAACACAAAGTTTCTTTTCAGTTGCAAACACCATTCCATACATATATATGGGGAGGTAGAAGCTCCAACTCGGTTTTACAGTGAAAACTGCAGGAACTTCAAACCGGCACTAGGAAACAGCCTGAGAAAGCAGAGAAAAAGTGTCTCCTGCAACCCGTTCCCCCGGTGCTAGATGAACGAACGTCTCTCCACTTGCTCAGTTCTGAGAGATAAGTGTGTGTGAAAGCCGTCCTTCACATAGCTTGTTGGGAACACAAAGTTTCTTTTCAGTTGCAAACTCCATTCCATACATATATAAGGGGAGGTAAAAGCTCCAACTCTGTTTTACAGTGAAAACTGCAGGAACTTCAAACCGGCACTAGGAAACAGACTGAGAAAGCAGAGAAAAAGTGTCTCCTGCAACCCGTTCCCTTGGTGCTAGATGAACGAACGTCTCTCCACTTGCTCACTTCTGAGAGATAAGTGTGTGTGTAAGCCGTCCTTCACCTAGCTTGTTGGGAAAACAAAGTTTCTTTTCAGTTGCCAACTCCATTCCATACATATATATGGTGAGGTACTAGCTCCAACTCGGTTTTAGAGTGAAAACTACAGGAACTTCAAACCGGCACTAGGAAAAAGGCTGAGAAAGCAGGGAAAATGTGTCCCCTGCAACCCGTTCCCTTGGTTCTAGATGAACGAACGTCTCTCCAATTGCTCAGTTCTGAGATATAAGTGTGTGTGAAAGCCGTCCTTCACCTAGCTTGTTGGGAACACAAAGTTTCTTTTCAGTTGCCAACTCCATTCCATACATATATATGGTGAGGTACTAGCTCCAACTCGGTTTTACAGTGAAAACTGCAGGAACTTCAAACCGGCACTAGGAAACATACTGAGAAAGCAGGGAAAATGTGTCTCCTGCAACTCGTTCCCTTGGTGCTAGATGAATGAACGTCTCTCCACTTGCTCAGTTCTGAGAGATAAGTGTGTGTGAAAGCCGTCCTTCACCTAGCTTGTTGGGAACACAAAGTTTCTTTTCAGTTGCAAACTCCATTCCATACATATGTATGGGGAGGTACTAGTTCCAACTCGGTTTTCCAGTGAAAACTGCAGGAACTTCAAACCGGCACTAGGAAACAGACTGAGAAAGCAGAGAAAATGTGTCTCCTGCAACCCGTTCCCTTGGTGCTAGATGAACGAAAGTCTCTCCACTTGCTCAGTTCTGAGAGATAAGTGTGTGTGAAAGCCGTCCTTCACCTAACTTGTTGGGAAAACAAAGTTTCTTTTAAGTTGCCAACTCCATTCCATACATATATATGGTGAGGTACTAGCTCCAACCAGGTTTTAGTGTGAAAACTGCAGGAACTTCAAACCGGCACTAGGAAACAGACTGAGAAAGCAGGGAAAATGTGTCTCCTGCAACCCGATCCCTTGGTGCTAGATGAACGAACGTCTCTCCACTTGCTCAGTTCTGAGAGAAATGTGTGTGTGAAAGCCGTGCTTCACCTAGATTGTTGGGAACACAAAGTTTCTTTTCAGATGCAAACTCCATTCCATACATATATATGGGGAGGTAGAAGCTCCAACACGGTTTTACAGTGAAAATTTCAGGAACTTCAAACCGGCACTAGGAAACAGACTGAGAAAGCAGAGAAAAAGTGTCTCCTGCAACCCGTTCCCTTGGTGCTAGATGAACGAACGTCTCTCCACTTGCTCCGTTCTGAGAGTTAAGTGTGTGTGAAAGCCGTCCTTCAGATTGCTTGTTGGGAACACAAAGTTTCTTTTCAGTTGCAAACTCCATTCCATTCATATATATGGGGAGGTACAAGCTCCAACTCGGTTTTACAGTGAAAACTGCAGGAACTTCAAAACGGCACTAGGAATCAGACTGAGAAAGCAGAGAAAAAGTGTCTCCTGCAACCCGTTCCCTTGGTGCTAGATGAACGAAAGTCTCTCCACTTGCTCACTTCTGAGAGATAAGTGTGTGTGAAAGCCGTACTTCAACTAGCTTGTTGGGAACACAAAGTTTCTTTTCTGTTGCAAACTCCATTCCATAAATATATATGGTGTGGTACTAGCTACAACTCGGTTTTAGTGTGAAAACTGCAGGAACTTCAAACCGGCACTAGGAAACAGACTAAGAAAGCAGAGAAAAAGTGTATCCTGCAACCCGTTCCCTTGGTGCTAGATGAACGAACGTCTCTCCACTTGCTCAGTTCTGAGAGATATATGTGTGTGAAAGCCGTCCTTCACCTAGCTTGTTGGGAACACAAAGTTTCTTTTCATTTGCAAACTCCATTCCATACATATATATGGGGAGGTACTAGTTCCAACTCGGTTATCCAGTGAAAACCGCAGGAACTTCAAACCGGCACTAGGAAACAGACTGAGAAGCAGAGAAAAAGTGTCTCCTGCAACCCGTTCCCTTGGTGCTAGATGAACGAAAGTCTCTCCACTTGCTCAGTTCTGAGAGATAAGTGTGTGTGAAAGCCGTCCTTCACCTAGCTTGTTGGGAACACAAAGTTTCTTTTCAGTTGCCAACTCCATTCCATACATATATATGGTGAGGTACTAGCTCCAACTCGGTTTTAGTGTGAAAACTGCAGGAACTTCAAACCGGCACTAGGAAACAGACTGAGAATGCAGGGAAAATGTGTCTCCTGCAACCCGATCCCTTGGGCCTAGATGAACGAACGTCTCTCCACTTGCTCAGTTCTGAGAGAAATGTGTGTGTGAAATCCGACCTTCACCTAGATTGTTGGGAACACAAAGTTTCTTTTCAGATGCAAACCCCATTCCATACATATATATGGGGAGGTACAAGCTCCAACTCGGTTTTACAGTGAAAACTGCAGGAACTTCAAACCGGCACTAGGAAACAGACTGAGAAAGCAGAGAAAAAGTGTCTCCTGCAACCCGTTCCCCCGGTGCTAGATAAACGAACGTCTCTCCACTTGCTCAGTTCCGAGAGATAAGTCTGTGTGAAAGCCGTCCTTCACCTAGCGTGTTGGGAACACAAAGTTTCTTTTCAGTTGCAAACTCCATTCCATACATATATATGGGGAGGTACAAGCTCCAACTCGGATTTACATTGAAAACTGCAGGTACTTCAAACCGGCACTAGGAAACAGACTGAGAAAGCAGAGAAAAAGTGTCTCCTGCAACCCGGTCCCTTGGTGCTAGATGAACGAAAGTCTCTCCACTTGCTCAGTTCTGAGAGATAAGTGTGTGTGAAAGCCGTCCTTCACCTAGCGTGTTGGGAACACAAAGTTTCTTTTCAGTTGCAAATTCCATTCCATACATATATATGGGGAGGTACTAGCTCCAAATCGGTTTTACAGTGAAAACTGCAGGAACTTCAAACCGGCACTAGGAAACAGACTGAGAAAGCAGAAAAAAGTGTCTCCTGCAACCCGTTCCCTTGGTGCTAGATGAACGAACGTCTCTCCACTTGCTCAGTTCTGAGAGATAATTGTGTGTGAAAGCCGTCCTTCACCTAGCTTGTTGGGAACACAAAGTTTCTTTTCAGTTGCAAACTCCATTCCATACATATATATGGGTAGCTACTAGCTCCAATTCGGTTTTCCAGTGAAAACTGCAGGAACTTCAAACCGGCACTAGGAAACAGACTGAGAAAGCAGATAAAAAGTTTCTCCTGCAACCCGTTCCCTTGGTGCTAGATGAACGAACGTCTCTCCACTTACTCAGTTCTGATAGATAAGTGTGTGAGAAAGCCGTCCTTCAGCTTGCTTGTTGGGAACACAAAGTTTCTTTTCAGTTGCAAACTCCATTCGATTCATATATATGGGGAGGTACAAGCTCCAACTCGGTTTTACAGTGAAAACTGCAGGAACTTCAAAACGGCACTAGGAATCAGACTGAGAAAGCAGAGAAAAAGTGTCTCCTGCAACCCGTTCCCTTGGTGCTAGATGAACGAACGTCTCTCCACTTGCTCATTTCCGAGAGATAAGTGTGTGTGAAAGCCGTCCTTCAACTAGCTTGTTGGGAACACAAAGTTTCTTTTCAGTTGCAAACTCCATTCCATAAATATATATGGGGAGGTACTAGCTCCAACTCGGTTTTACAGTGAAAACTGCAGGAACTTCAAACCGGCACTAGGAAACAGACTGAGAAAGCAGAGAAAAGTGTCTCCTGCAACCCGTTCCCTTGGTGCTAGATGAACGAACGTCTCTCCACTTGCTCAGTTCTGAGAGATAAGTGTGTGTGAAAGCCGTCATTCACCTAGCTTGTTGGGAAAACAAAGTTTCTTTTCAGTTGCAAACTCCATTCCATACATATACATGGGGAGGTACTAGTTCCAACTCGGTTTTCCAGTGAAAACTGCAGGAACTTCAAACCGGCACTAGGAAACAGACTGAGAAAGCAGAGAAAAAGTGTCTCCTGCAACCCGTTCCCTTGGTGCTAGATGAACGAAAGTCTCTCCACTTGCTCAGTTCTGAGAGATAAGTGTGTGTGAAAGCCGTCCTTCACCTAGCTTGTTGGGAACACAAAGTTTCTTTTCAGTTGCCAACTCCATTCCATACATATATATGGTGAGGTACTAGCTCCAACTCGGTTTTAGTGTGAAAACTGCAGGAACTTCAAACCGGCACTAGGAAACAGACTGAGAAAGCAGGGAAAATGTGTCTCCTGCAACCCGTTCCCTTGGTGCTAGATGAACGAACGTCTCTCCACTTGCTCAGTTCTGAGAGAAATGTGTGTGTGAAAGCCGTCCTTCACCTAGATTGTTGGGAACACAAAGTTTCTTTTCAGATGCAAACTCCATTCCATACATATATATGGGGAGGTACAAGCTCCAACTCGGTTTTACAGTGAAAACTGCAGGAACTTCAAACCGGCACTAGGAAACAGACTGAGAAAGCAGAGAAAAAGTGTCTCCTGCAACCAGTTCCCCCGGTGCTAGATGAACGAACGTCTCTCCACTTGCTCAGTTCCGAGAGATAAGTGTGTGTGAAAGCCGTCCTTCACCTAGAGTGTTGGGAAAACAAAGTTTCTTTTCAGTTGCTAACTCCATTCCATACATATATATGGGGAGGTACAAGCTCCAACTCGGATTTACAGTGAAAACTGCAGGAACTTCAAACCGGCACTAGGAAACAGACTGAGAAAGCAGAGAAAAAGTGTCTCCTGCAACCCGTTCCCTTGGTGCTAGATGAACGAACGCCTCTCCACTTGCTCAGTTCTGAGAGATAAGTGTGTGTGAAAGCCGTCCTTCACCTAGCGTGTTGGGAACACAAAGTTTCTTTTCTGTTGCAAACTCCATTCCATAAATATATATGGTGTGGTACTAGCTACAACTCGGTTTTAGTGTGAAAACTGCAGGAACTTCAAACCGGCACTAGGAAACAGACTAAGAAAGCAGAGAAAAAGTGTATCCTGCAACCCGTTCCCTTGGTGATAGATGAACGAACGTCTCTCCACTTGCTCAGTTCTGAGAGATATATGTGTGTGAAAGCCGTCCTTCACCTAGCTTGTAGGGAACACAAAGTTTCTTTTCATTTGCAAACTCCATTCCATACATATATATGGGGAGGTACTAGTTCCAACTCGGTTATCCAGTGAAAACCGCAGGAACTTCAAACCGGCACTAGGAAACAGACTGAGAAGCAGAGAAAAAGTGTCTCCTGCAACCCGTTCCCTTGGTGCTAGATGAACGAAAGTCTCTCCACTTGCTCAGTTCTGAGAGATAAGTGTGTGTGAAAGCCGTCCTTCACCTAGCTTGTTGGGAACACAAAGTTTCTTTTCAGTTGCCAACTCCATTCCATACATATATATGGTGAGGTACTAGCTCCAACTCGGTTTTAGTGTGAAAACTGCAGGAACTTCAAACCGGCACTAGGAAACAGACTGAGAAAGCAGAGAAAAAGTGTCTCCTGCAACCCGTTCCCCCGGTGCTAGATAAACGAACGTCTCTCCACTTGCTCAGTTCCGAGAGATAAGTCTGTGTGAAAGCCGTCCTTCACCTAGCGTGTTGGGAACACAAAGTTTCTTTTCAGTTGCAAACTCCATTCCATACATATATATGGGGAGGTACAAGCTCCAACTCGGATTTACATTGAAAACTGCAGGTACTTCAAACCGGCACTAGGAAACAGACTGAGAAAGCAGAGAAAAAGTGTCTCCTGCAACCCGTTCCCTTGGTGCTAGATGAACGAAAGTCTCTCCACTTGCTCAGTTCTGAGAGATAAGTGTGTGTGAAAGCCGTCCTTCACCTAGCGTGTTGGGAACACAAAGTTTCTTTTCAGTTGCAAATTCCATTCCATACATATATATGGGGAGGTACTAGCTCCAAATCGGTTTTACAGTGAAAACTGCAGGAACTTCAAAGCGGCACTAGGAAACAGACTGAGAAAGCAGAAAAAAGTGTCTCCTGCAACCCGTTCCCTTGGTGCTAGATGAACGAACGTCTCTCCACTTGCTCAGTTCTGAGAGATAATTGTGTGTGAAAGCCGTCCTTCACCTAGCTTGTTGGGAACACAAAGTTTCTTTTCAGTTGCAAACTCCATTCCATACATATATATGGGTAGCTACTAGCTCCAATTCGGTTTTCCAGTGAAAACTGCAGGAACTTCAAACCGGCACTAGGAAACAGACTGAGAAATCAGATAAAAAGTTTCTCCTGCAACCCGTTCCCTTGGTGCTAGATGAACGAACGTCTCTCCACTTACTCAGTTCTGATAGATAAGTGTGTGAGAAAGCCGTCCTTCAGCTTGCTTGTTGGGAACACAAAGTTTCTTTTCAGTTGCAAACTCCATTCGATTCATATATATGGGGAGGTACAAGCTCCAACTCGGTTTTACAGTGAAAACTGCAGGAACTTCAAAACGGCACTAGGAATCAGACTGAGAAAGCAGAGAAAAAGTGTCTCCTGCAACCCGTTCCCTTGGTGCTAGATGAACGAACGTCTCTCCACTTGCTCATTTCCGAGAGATAAGTGTGTGTGAAAGCCGTCCTTCAACTAGCTTGTTGGGAACACAAAGTTTCTTTTCAGTTGCAAACTCCATTCCATAAATATATATGGGGAGGTACAAGCTCCAACTCGGTTTTACAGTGAAAACTGCAGGAACTTCAAACCGGCACTAGGAAACAGACTGAGAAAGCAGAGAAAAGTGTCTCCTGCAACCCGTTCCCTTGGTGCTAGATGAACGAACGTCTCTCCACTTGCTCAGTTCTGAGAGATAAGTGTGTGTGAAAGCCGTCATTCACCTAGCTTGTTGGGAAAACAAAGTTTCTTTTCAGTTGCAAACTCCATTCCATACATATACATGGGGAGGTACTAGTTCCAACTCGGTTTTCCAGTGAAAACTGCAGGAACTTCAAACCGGCACTAGGAAACAGACTGAGAAAGCAGAGAAAAAGTGTCTCCTGCAACCCGTTCCCTTGGTGCTAGATGAACGAAAGTCTCTCCACTTGCTCAGTTCTGAGAGATAAGTGTGTGTGAAAGCCGTCCTTCACCTAGCTTGTTGGGAACACAAAGTTTCTTTTCAGTTGCCAACTCCATTCCATACATATATATGGTGAGGTACTAGCTCCAACTCGGTTTTAGTGTGAAAACTGCAGGAACTTCAAACCGGCACTAGGAAACAGACTGAGAAAGCAGGGAAAATGTGTCTCCTGCAACCCGTTCCCTTGGTGCTAGATGAACGAACGTCTCTCCACTTGCTCAGTTCTGAGAGAAATGTGTGTGTGAAAGCCGTCCTTCACCTAGATTGTTGGGAACACAAAGTTTCTTTTCAGATGTAAACTCCATTCCATACATATATATGGGGAGGTACAAGCTCCAACTCGGTTTTACAGTGAAAACTGCAGGAACTTCAAACCGGCACAAGGAAACAGACTGAGAAAGCAGAGAAAAAGTGTCTCCTGCAACCCGTTCCCCCGGTGCTAGATGAACGAACGTCTCTCCACTTGCTCAGTTCCGAGAGATAAGTGTGTGTGAAAGCCGTCCTTCACCTAGAGTGTTGGGAAAACAAAGTTTCTTTTCAGTTGCTAACTCCATTCCATACATATATATGGGGAGGTACAAGCTCCAACTCGGAAATACAGTGAAAACTGCAGGAACTTCAAACCGGCACTAGGAAACAGACTGAGAAAGCAGAGAAAAAGTGTCTCCTGCAACCCGTTCCCTTGGTGCTAGATGAACGAACGCCTCTCCACTTGCTCAGTTCTGAGAGATAAGTGTGTGTGAAAGCCGTCCTTCACCTAGCGTGTTGGGAACACAAAGTTTCTTTTCAGTTGCAAACTCCATTCCATACATATATATGGGGAGGTACTAGCTCCAAATCGGTTTTACAGTGAAAACTGCAGGAACTTCAAACCGGCACTAGGAAACAGACTGAGAAACAGAGAAAAAGTGTCTCCTGCAACCCGTTCCCTTGGTGCTAGATGAACGAACGTCTCTCCACTTGCTCAGTTCTGAGAGATAAGTGTGGGTGAAAGCCGTCATTCACCTAGCTTGTTGGGAACACAAAGTTTCTTTTCAGTTGCAAACTCCATTCCATACATATATATGGGGAGGTACTAGTTCCAACTCGGTTTTCCAGTGAAAACTGCAGGAACTTCAAACCGGCACTAGGAAACAGACTGAGAAAGCATAGAAAAAGTGTCTCCTGCAACCCGTTCCCTTGGTGCTAGATGAACGAAAGTCTCTCCACTTGCTCAGTTCTGAGAGATAAGTGTGTGTGAAAGCCGTCCTTCACCTAGCTTGTTGGGAACACAAAGTTTCTTTTCAGTTGCAAACTCCATTCCATACATATATATGGTGAGGTACTAGCTCCAACTCGGTTTTAGTGTGAAAACTGCAGGAACTTCAAACCAGCACTAGGAAACAGACTGAGAAAGCAGGGAAAATGTGTCCCCTGCTACCCGTTCCCTTGGTGCTAGATGAACGAACGTCTCTACACTTGCTCAGTTCTGAGAGATAAGTGTGTGTGAAAGCCGTCCTTCAACTAGCTTGTTGGGAACACAAAGTTTCTTTTCAGATGCAAACTCCATTCCATACATATATATGGGGAGGTACTAGCTCCAACTCGGTTTTCCAGTGAAAACTGCAGGAACTTCAAACCGGCACTAGGAAACAGACTGAGAAAGCAGAGAAAAAGTGTCTCCTGCAACCTGTTCCACCTGTGCTAGATGAACGAAAGTCTCTCCACTTGCTCAGTTCTGAGAGATATGTGTGTGTGAAAGCCGTCCTTCACCTAGCTTTTTGGGAACACAAAGTTTCTTTTCAGTTGCAAACTCCATTCCATACATATATATGGGGAGGTACAAGCTCCAACTCGGTTTTCCATTGAAAACTGCAGGAACGTCAAACCGGCACTAGGAAACAGACTGAGAAAGCAGAGAAAAAGTGTCTCCTGCAACCCGTTCCCTTGGTGCTAGATGAACGAACGTCTCTCCACTTGCTCAGTTCTGAGAGATAAGTGTGTGTGAAAGCCGTCCTTCAACTAGCTTGTTGGGAACACAAAGTTTCATTTCAGTTGCCAACTCCATTCCATACATATATATGGTGAGGTACTAGCTCCAACTCGGTTTTAGAGTGAAAACTGCAGGAACTTCAAACCGGCACTAGGAAACAGGCTGAGAAATCAGGGAAAATGTGTCCCCTGCAACCCGTTCCCTTGGTGCTAGATGAAAGAAGGTCTCTCCACTTGCTCAGATCTGAGAGAAATGTGTGTGTGAAAGCCGTTCTTCAGCTAGATTGTTGGGAACACAAAGTTTCTTTTCAGTTGCAAACACCATTCCATACATATATATGGGGAGGTAGAAGCTCCAACTCGGTTTTACAGTGAAAACTGCAGGAACTTCAAACCGGCACTAGGAAACAGCCTGAGAAAGCAGAGAAAAAGTGTCTCCTGCAACCCGTTCCCCCGGTGCTAGATGAACGAACGTCTCTCCACTTGCTCAGTTCTGAGAGATAAGTGTGTGTGAAAGCCGTCCTTCACCTAGCTTGTTGGGAACACAAAGTTTCTTTTCAGTTGCAAACTCCATTCCATACATATATAAGGGGAGGTACAAGCTCCAACTCTGTTTTACAGTGAAAACTGCAGGAACTTCAAACCGGCACTAGGAAACAGACTGAGAAAGCAGAGAAAAAGTGTCTCCTGCAACCCGTTCCCTTGGTGCTAGATGAACGAACGTCTCTCCACTTGCTCACTTCTGAGAGATAAGTGTGTGTGAAAGCCGTCCTTCACCTAGCTTGTTGGGAAAACAAAGTTTCTTTTCAGTTGCCAACTCCAATCCATACATATATATGGTGAGGTACTAGCTCCAACTCGGTTTTAGAGTGAAAACTACAGGAACTTCAAACCGGCACTAGGAAACAGGCTGAGAAAGCAGGGAAAATGTGTCCCCTGCAACCCGTTCCCTTGGTGCTAGATGAACGAACGTCTCTACACTTGCTCAGTTCTGAGAGATAAGTGTGTGTGAAAGCCGTCCTTCAACTAGCTTTTTGGGAACACAAAGTTTCTTTTCAGTTGCAAACTCCTTTCCATACATATATATGGGGAGGTACTAGCTCCAACACGGTTTTCCAGTGAAAACTGCAGGAACTTCAAACCGGCACTAGGAAACAGACTGAGAAAGCAGAGAAAAAGTGTCTCCTGCAACCTGTTCCACCGGTGCTAGATGAACGAACGTCTCTCCACTTGCTCAGTTCTGAGAGATATGTGTGTGTGATAGCCGTCCTTCACCTAGCTTTTTGGGAACACAAAGTTTCTTTTCAGTTGCAAACTCCATTCCATACATATATATGGGGAGGTACTAGCTCCAACTCGGTTTTCCAGTGAAAACTGCAGGAACGTCAAACCGGCACTAGGAAACAGACTGAGAAAGCAGAGAAAAAGTGTCTCCTGCAACCCGTTCCCTTGGTGCTAGATGAACGAACGTCTCTCCACTTGCTCATTTCCGAGAGATAAGTGTGTGTGAAAGCCGTCCTTCAACTAGCTTGTTGGGAACACAAAGTTTCTTTTCAGTTGCAAACTCCATTCCATAAATATATATGGGGAGGTACTAGCTCCAACTCGGTTTTACAGTGAAAACTGCAGGAACTTCAAACCGGCACTAGGAAACAGACTGAGAAAGCAGAGAAAAGTGTCTCCTGCAACCCGTTCCCTTGGTGCTAGATGAACGAACGTCTCTCCACTTGCTCAGTTCTGAGAGATAAGTGTGTGTGAAAGCCGTCATTCACCTAGCTTGTTGGGAAAACAAAGTTTCTTTTCAGTTGCAAACTCCATTCCATACATATACATGGGGAGGTACTAGTTCCAACTCGGTTTTCCAGTGAAAACTGCAGGAACTTCAAACCGGCACTAGGAAACAGACTGAGAAAGCAGAGAAAAAGTGTCTCCTGCAACCGGTTCCCTTGGTGCTAGATGAACGAAAGTCTCTCCACTTGCTCAGTTCTGAGAGATAAGTGTGTGTGAAAGCCGTCCTTCACCTAGCTTGTTGGGAACACAAAGTTTCTTTTCAGTTGCCAACTCCATTCCATACATATATATGGTGAGGTACTAGCTCCAACTCGGTTTTAGTGTGAAAACTGCAGGAACTTCAAACCGGCACTAGGAAACAGACTGAGAAAGCAGGGAAAATGTGTCTCCTGCAACCCGTTCCCTTGGTGCTAGATGAACGAACGTCTCTCCACTTGCTCAGTTCTGAGAGAAATGTGTGTGTGAAAGCCGTCCTTCACATAGATTGTTGGGAACACAAAGTTTCTTTTCAGATGTAAACTCCATTCCATACATATATATGGGGAGGTACAAGCTCCAACTCGGTTTTACAGTGAAAACTGCAGGAACTTCAAACCGGCACAAGGAAACAGACTGAGAAAGCAGAGAAAAAGTGTCTCCTGCAACCCGTTCCCCCGGTGCTAGATGAACGAACGTCTCTCCACTTGCTCAGTTCCGAGAGATAAGTGTGTGTGAAAGCCGTCCTTCACCTAGAGTGTTGGGAAAACAAAGTTTCTTTTCAGTTGCTAACTCCATTCCATACATATATATGGGGAGGTACAAGCTCCAACTCGGATTTACAGTGAAAACTGCAGGAACTTCAAACCGGCACTAGGAAACAGACTGAGAAAGCAGAGAAAAAGTGTCTCCTGCAACCCGTTCCCTTGGTGCTAGATGAACGAACGCCTCTCCACTTGCTCAGTTCTGAGAGATAAGTGTGTGTGAAAGCCGTACTTCACCTAGCGTGTTGGGAACACAAAGTTTCTTTTCAGTTGCAAACTCCATTCCATACATATATATGGGGAGGTACTAGCTCCAAATCGGTTTTACAGTGAAAACTGCAGGAACTTCAAACCGGCACTAGGAAACAGACTGAGAAACAGAGAAAAAGTGTCTCCTGCAACCCGTTCCCTTGGTGCTAGATGAACGAACGTCTCTCCACTTGCTCAGTTCTGAGAGATAAGTGTGTGTGAAAGCCGTCATTCACCTAGCTTGTTGGGAACACAAAGTTTCTTTTCAGTTGCAAACTCCATTCCATACATATATATGGGGAGGTACTAGTTCCAACTCGGTTTTCCAGTGAAAACTGCAGGAACTTCAAACCGGCACTAGGAAACAGACTGAGAAAGCATAGAAAAAGTGTCTCCTGCAACCCGTTCCCTTGGTGCTAGATGAACGAAAGTCTCTCCACTTGCTCAGTTCTGAGAGATAAGTGTGTGTGAAAGCCGTCCTTCACCTAGCTTGTTGGGAACACAAAGTTTCTTTTCAGTTGCAAACTCCATTCCATACATATATATGGTGAGGTACTAGCTCCAACTCGGTTTTAGTGTGAAAACTGCAGGAACTTCAAACCGGCACTAGGAAACAGACTGAGAAAGCAGGGAAAATGTGTCCCCTGCAACCCGTTCCCTTGGTGCTAGATGAACGAACGTCTCTACACTTGCTCAGTTCTGAGAGATAAGTGTGTGTGAAAGCCGTCCTTCAACTAGCTTGTTGGGAACACAAAGTTTCTTTTCAGATGCAAACTCCATTCCATACATATATATGGGGAGGTACTAGCTCCAACTCGGTTTTCCAGTGAAAACTGCAGGAACTTCAAACCGGCACTAGGAAACAGACTGAGAAAGCAGAGAAAAAGTGTCTCCTGCAACCTGTTCCACCTGTGCTAGATGAACGAAAGTCTCTCCACTTGCTCAGTTCTGAGAGATATGTGTGTGTGAAAGCCGTCCTTCACCTAGCTTTTTGGGAACACAAAGTTTCTTTTCAGTTGCAAACTCCATTCCATACATATATATGGGGAGGTACAAGCTCCAACTCGGTTTTCCATTGAAAACTGCAGGAACGTCAAACCGGCACTAGGAAACAGACTGAGAAAGCAGAGAAAAAGTGTCTCCTGCAACCCGTTCCCTTGGTGCTAGATGAACGAACGTCTCTCCACTTGCTCAGTTCTGAGAGATAAGTGTGTGTGAAAGCCGTCCTTCAACTAGCTTGTTGGGAACACAAAGTTTCTTTTCAGTTGCCAACTCCATTCCATACATATATATGGTGAGGTACTAGCTCCAACTCGGTTTTAGAGTGAAAACTGCAGGAACTTCAAACCGGCACTAGGAAACAGGCTGAGAAATCAGGGAAAATGTGTCCCCTGCAACCCGTTCCCTTGGTGCTAGATGAAAGAAGGTCTCTCCACTTGCTCAGATCTGAGAGAAATGTGTGTGTGAAAGCCGTTCTTCAGCTAGATTGTTGGGAACACAAAGTTTCTTTTCAGTTGCAAACACCATTCCATACATATATATGGGGAGGTAGAAGCTCCAACTCGGTTTTACAGTGAAAACTGCAGGAACTTCAAACCGGCACTAGGAAACAGCCTGAGAAAGCAGAGAAAAAGTGTCTCCTGCAACCCGTTCCCCCGGTGCTAGATGAACGAACGTCTCTCCACTTGCTCAGTTCTGAGTGATAAGTGTGTGTGAAAGCCGTCCTTCACCTAGCTTGTTGGGAACACAAAGTTTCTTTTCAGTTGCAAACTCCATTCCATACATATATAAGGGGAGGTACAAGCTCCAACTCTGTTTTACAGAGAAAACTGCAGGAACTTCAAACCGGCACTAGGAAACAGACTGAGAAAGCAGAGAAAAAGTGTCTCCTGCAACCCGTTCCCTTGGTGCTAGATGAACGAACGTCTCTCCACTTGCTCACTTCTGAGAGATAAGTGTGTGTGAAAGCCGTCCTTCACCTAGCTTGTTGGGAAAACAAAGTTTCTTTTCAGTTGCCAACTCCAATCCATACATATATATGGTGAGGTACTAGCTCCAACTCGGTTTTAGAGTGAAAACTACAGGAACTTCAAACCGGCACTAGGAAACAGGCTGAGAAAGCAGGGAAAATGTGTCCCCTGCAACCCGTTCCCTTGGTGCTAGATGAACGAACGTCTCTACACTTGCTCAGTTCTGAGAGATAAGTGTGTGTGAAAGCCGTCCTTCAACTAGCTTTTTGGGAACACAAAGTTTCTTTTCAGTTGCAAACTCCTTTCCATACATATATATGGGGAGGTACTAGCTCCAACACGGTTTTCCAGTGAAAACTGCAGGAACTTCAAACCGGCACTAGGAAACAGACTGAGAAAGCAGAGAAAAAGTGTCTCCTGCAACCTGTTCCACCGGTGCTAGATGAACGAACGTCTCTCCACTTGCTCAGTTCTGAGAGATATGTGTGTGTGAAAGCCGTCCTTCACCTAGCTTTTTGGGAACACAAAGTTTCTTTTCAGTTGCAAACTCCATTCCATACATATATATGGGGAGGTACTAGCTCCAACTCGGTTTTCCAGTGAAAACTGCAGGAACGTCAAACCGGCACTAGGAAACAGACTGAGAAAGCAGAGAAAAAGTGTCTCCTGCAACCCGTTCCCTTGGTGCTAGATGAACGAACGTCTCTCCACTTGCTCAGTTCTGAGAGATAAGTGTGTGTGAAAGCCGTCCTTCAACTAGCTTGTTGGGAACACAAAGTTTCTTTTCAGTTGCCAACTCCATTCCATACATATATATGGTGAGGTACTAGCTCCAACTCCGTTTTAGAGTGAAAACTGCAGGAACTTCAAACCGGCACTAGGAAACAGGCTGAGAAATCAGGGAAAATGTGTCCCCTGCAACCCGTTCCCTTGGTGCTAGATGAAAGAAGGTCTCTCCACTTGCTCAGATCTGAGAGAAATGTGTGTGTGAAAGCCGTTCTTCAGCTAGATTGTTGGGAACACAAAGTTTCTTTTCAGTTGCAAACACCATTCCATACATATATATGGGGAGGTAGAAGCTCCAACTCGGTTTTACAGTGAAAACTGCAGGAACTTCAAACCGGCACTAGGAAACAGCCTGAGAAAGCAGAGAAAAAGTGTCTCCTGCAACCCGTTCCCCCGGTGCTAGATGAACGAACGTCTCTCCACTTGCTCAGTTCTGAGAGATAAGTGTGTGTGAAAGCCGTCCTTCACCTAGCTTGTTGGGAACACAAAGTTTCTTTTCAGTTGCCAACTCCATTCCATACATATATATGGTGAGGTACTAGCTCCAACTCGGTTTTAGAGTGAAAACTGCAGGAACTTCAAACCGGCACTAGGAAACAGGCTGAGAAATCAGGGAATATGTGTCCCCTGCAACCCGTTCCCTTGGTGCTAGATGAAAGAAGGTCTCTCCACTTGCTCAGATCTGAGAGAAATGTGTGTGTGAAAGCCGTTCTTCAGCTAGATTGTTGGGAAAACAACGTTTCTTTTCAGTTGCAAACACCATTCCATACATATATATGGGGAGGTACAAGCTCCAACTCGGTTTTACAGTGAAAACTGCAGGAACTTCAAACAGGCACTAGGAAACAGACTGAGAAAGCAGAGAAAAAGTGTCTCCTGCAACCTGTTCCACCGGTGCTAGATGAACGAACGTCTCTCCACTTGCTCAGTTCTGAGAGATATGTGTGTGTGAAAGCCGTCCTTCACCTAGCTTTTTGGGAACACAAAGTTTCTTTTCAGTTGCAAACTCCATTCCATACATATATATGGGGAGGTACTAGCTCCAACTCGGTTTTACAGTGAAAACTGCAGGAACGTCAAACCGGCACTAGGAAACAGACTGAGAAAGCAGAGAAAAAGTGTCTCCTGCAACCCGTTCCCTTGGTGCTAGATGAACGAACGTCTCTCCACTTGCTCAGTTCTGAGAGATAAGTGTGTGTGAAAGCCGTCCTTCAACTAGCTTTTTGGGAACACAAAGTTTCTTTTCAGTTGCAAACTCCATTCCATACATATATATGGTGAGGTACTAGCTCCAACTCGGTTTTAGAGTGAAAACTGCAGGAACTTCAAACCGGCACTAAGAAACAGGCTGAGAAATCAGGGAAAATGTGTCCCCTGCAACCCGATCCCTTGGTGATAGATGAAAGAAGGTCTCTCCACTTGCTCAGATCTGAGAGAAATGTGTGTGTGAAAGCCGTTCTTCAGCTAGATTGTTGGGAACACAAAGTTTCTTTTCAGTTGCAAACACCATTCCATACATATATATGGGGAGGTAGAAGCTCCAACTCGGTTTTACAGTGAAAACTGCAGGAAATTCAAACCGGCACTAGGAAACAGCCTGAGAAAGCAGAGAAAAAGTGTCTCCTGCAACCCGTTCCCTTGGTGCTAGATGAACGAACGTCTCTCCACTTGCTCAGTTCTGAGAGATAAGTGTGTGTGAAAGCCGTCCTTCACCTAGCTTGTTGGGAACACAAAGTTTCTTTTCAGTTGCAAACTCCATTCCATACATATATAAGGGGAGGTACAAGCTCCAACTCTGTTTTACAGTGAAAACTGCTGGAACTTCAAACCGGCACTAGGAAACAGACTGAGAAAGCAGAGAAAAAGTGTCTCCTGCAACCCGTTCCCTTGGTGCTAGATGAACGAACGTCTCTCCACTTGCTCACTTCTGAGAGATAAGTGTGTGTGAAAGCCGTCATTCACCTAGCTTGTTGGGAAAACAAAGTTTCTTTTCAGTTGCCAACTCCATTCCATACATATATATGGTGAGGTACTAGCTCCAACTCGGTTTTAGAGTGAAAACTACAGGAACTTCAAACCGGCACTAGGAAACAGGCTGAGAAATCAGGGAAAATGTGTCCCCTGCAACCCGTTCCCTTGGTGCTAGATGAACAAACGTCTCTCCACTTGCTCAGTTCTGAGAGATAAGTGTGTGTGAAAGCCGTCCTTCACCTAGCTTGTTGGGAACACAAAGTTTCTTTTCAGTTGCAAACTCCATTCCATACATATATATGGGGAGGTAATAGCTCCAACTCGGTTTTCCAGTGAAAACTGCAGGAACTTCAAACCGGCACTAGCAAACAGACTGAGAAAGCAGAGAAAAAGTGTCTCCTGCAACCTGTTCCACCGGTGCTAGATGAACGAACGTCTCTCCACTTGCTCAGTTCTAAGAGATATGTGTGTGTGAAAGCCGTCCTTCACCTAGCTTTTTGGGAACACAAAGTTTCTTTTCAGTTGCAAACTCCATTCCAAACATATATATGGGGAGGTATAAGCTCCAACTCTGTTTTCCAGTGAAAACTGCAGGAACGTCAAACCGGCACTAGGAAACAGACTGAGAAAGCAGAGAAAAAGTGTCTCCTGCAACCCGTTCCCTTGGTGCTAGATGAACGAACGTCTCTCCACTTGCTCAGTTCTGAGAGATATGTGTGTGTGAAAGCCGTCCTTCACCTAGCTTTTTGGGAACACAAAGTTTCTTTTCAGTTGCAAACTCCATTCCATACATATATATGGGGAGGTACTAGCTCCAACTCGGTTTTACAGTGAAAACTGCAGGAACTTCAAACCGGCACTAGGAAACAGACTGAGAAAGCAGAGAAAAAGTGTCTCCTGCAACCCGTTCCCTTGGTGCTAGATGAACGAACGTCTCTCCACTTGCTCAGTTCTGAGAGATAAGTGTGTGTGAAAGCCGTCCTTCAACTAGCTTTTTGGGAACACAAAGTTTCTTTTCAGTTGCCAACTCCATTCCATACATATATATGGTGAGGTACTAGCTCCAACTCGGTTTTAGAGTGAAAACTGCAGGAACTTCAAACCGGCACTAAGAAACAGGCTGAGAAATCAGGGAAAATGTGTCCCCTGCAACCCGATCCCTTGGTGCTAGATGAAAGAAGGTCTCTCCACTTGCTCAGATCTGAGAGAAATGTGTGTGTGAAAGCCGTTGTTCAGCTAGATTGTTGGGAACACAAAGTTTCTTTTCAGTTGCAAACACCATTCCATACATATATATGGGGAGGTAGAAGCTCCAACTCGGTTTTACAGTGAAAACTGCAGGAAATTCAAACCGGCACTAGGAAACAGCCTGAGAAAGCAGAGAAAATGTGTCTCCTGCAACCCGTTCCCTTGGTGCTAGATGAACGAACGTCTCTCCACTTGCTCAGTTCTGAGAGATAAGTGTGTGTGAAAGCCGTCCTTCACCTAGCTTGTTGGGAACACAAAGTTTCTTTTCAGTTGCAAACTCCATTCCATACATATATAAGGGGAGGTACAAGCTCCAACTCTGTTTTACAGTGAAAACTGCAGGAACTTCAAACCGGCACTAGGAAACAGACTGAGAAAGCAGAGAAAAAGTGTCTCCTGCAACCCGTTCCCTTGGTGCTAGATGAACGAACGTCTCTCCACTTGCTCACTTCTGAGAGATAAGTGTGTGTGAAAGCCGTCATTCACCTAGCTTGTTGGGAAAACAAAGTTTCTTTTCAGTTGCCAACTCCATTCCATACATATATATGGTGAGGTACTAGCTCCAACTCGGTTTTAGAGTGAAAACTACAGGAACTTCAAACCGGCACTAGGAAACAGGCTGAGAAATCAGGGAAAATGTGTCCCCTGCAACCCGTTCCCTTGGTGCTAGATGAACAAACGTCTCTCCACTTGCTCAGTTCTGAGAGATAAGTGTGTGTGAAAGCCGTCCTTCACCTAGCTTGTTGGGAACACAAAGTTTCTTTTCAGTTGCAAACTCCATTCCATACATATATATGGGGAGGTACTAGCTCCAACTCGGTTTTCCAGTGAAAACTGCAGGAACTTCAAACCGGCACTAGGAAACAGACTGAGAAAGCAGAGAAAAAGTGTCTCCTGCAACCTGTTCCACCGGTGCTAGATGAACGAAAGTCTCTCCACTTGCTCAGTTCTAAGAGATATGTGTGTGTGAAAGCCGTCCTTCACCTAGCTTTTTGGGAACACAAAGTTTCTTTTCAGTTGCAAACTCCATTCCATACATATATATGGGGAGGTACAAGCTCCAACTCGGTTTTCCAGTGAAAACTGCAGGAACGTCAACCCGGCACTAGGAAACAGACTGAGAAAGCAGAGAAAAAGTGTCTCCTGCAACCCGTTCCCTTGGTGCTAGATGAACGAACGTCTCTCCACTTGCTCAGTTCTGAGAGATAAGTGTGTGTGAAAGCCGTCCTTCAACTAGCTTGTTGGGAACATAAAGTTTCTTTTCAGTTGCCAACTCCATTCCATACATATATATGGGGAGGTACTAGCTCCAACTCGGTTTTACAGTGAAAACTGCAGGAACGTCAAACCGGCACTAGGAAAAAGACTGAGAAAGCAGAGAAAAAGTGTCTCCTGCAACCCGTTCCCTTGGTGCTAGATGAACGAACGTCTCTCCACTTGCTCAGTTCTGAGAGATAAGTGTGTGTGAAAGCCGTCCTTCAACTAGCTTGTTGGGAACACAAAGTTTCTTTTCAGTTGCCAACTCCATTCCATACATATATATGGTGAGGTACTAGCTCCAACTCGGTTTTAGAGTGAAAACTGCAGGAACTTCAAACCGGCACTAGGAAACAGGCTGAGAAATCAGAGAAAATATGTCCCCTGCAACCCGTTCCCTTGGTGCTAGATGAAAGAACGTCTCTCCACTTGCTCAGATCTGAGAGAAATGTGTGTGTGGAAGCCGTTCCTCCGCTAGATTGTTGGGAACACAAAGTTTCTTTTCAGTTGCAAACACCATTCCATACATATATATGGGGAGGTAGAAGCTCCAACTCGGTTTTACAGTGAAAACTGCAGGAACTTCAAACCGGCACTAGGAAACAGCCTGAGAAAGCAGAGAAAAAGTGTCTCCTGCAACCCGTTCCCCCGGTGCTAGATGAACGAACGTCTCTCCACTTGCTCAGTTCTGAGAGATAAGTGTGTGTGAAAGCCGTCCTTCACCTAACTTGTTGGGAACACAAAGTTTCTTTTCAGTTGCAAACTCCATTCCATACATATATATGGGGAGGTACTAGCTCCAACTCTGTTTTCCAGTGAAAACTGCATGAACTTCAAACCGGCACTAGGAAACAGACTGAGAAAGCAGGGAAAATGTGTCTCCTGCAACCCGTTCCCTTGGTGCTAGATGAACGAACGTCTCTCCACTTGCTCAGTTCTGAGAGAAATGTGTGTGTGAAAGCCGTCCTACACCTAGATTGCTGGGAACACAAAGTTTCTTTTCAGTTGCAAACTCCATTCCATACATATATATGGGGAGGTACAAGCTCCAACTCGGTTTTACAGTGAAAACTGCAGGAACTTCAAACAGGCACTAGGAAACAGACTGAGAAAGCAGAGAAAAAGTGTCTCCTGCAACCTGTTCCACCGGTGCTAGATGAACGAACGTCTCTCCACTTGCTCAGTTCTGAGAGATATGTGTGTGTGAAAGCCGTCCTTCACCTAGCTTTTTGGGAACACAAAGTTTCTTTTCAGTTGCAAACTCCATTCCATACATATATATGGGGAGGTACTAGCTCCAACTTGGTTTTACAGTGAAAACTGCAGGAACGTCAAACCGGCACTAGGAAACAGACTGAGAAAGCAGAGAAAAAGTGTCTCCTGCAACCCGTTCCCTTGGTGCTAGATGAACGAACGTCTCTCCACTTGCTCAGTTCTGAGACATAAGTGTGTGTGAAAGCCGTCCTTCAACTAGCTTTTTGGGAACACAAAGTTTCTTTTCAGTTGCCAACTCCATTCCATACATATATATGGTGAGGTACTAGCTCCAACTCGGTTTTAGAGTGAAAACTGCAGGAACTTCAAACCGGCACTAAGAAACAGGCTGAGAAATCAGGGAAAATGTGTCCCCTGCAACCCGATCCCTTGGTGCTAGATGAAAGAAGGTCTCTCCACTTGCTCAGATCTGAGAGAAATGTGTGTGTGAAAGCCGTTCTTCAGCTAGATTGTTGGGAACACAAAGTTTCTTTTCAGTTGCAAACACCATTCCATACATATATATGGGGAGGTAGAAGCTCCAACTCGGTTTTACAGTGAAAACTGCAGGAAATTCAAACCGGCACTAGGAAACAGCCTGAGAAAGCAGAGAAAAAGTGTCTCCTGCAACCCGTTCCCTTGGTGCTAGATGAACGAACGTCTCTCCACTTGCTCAGTTCTGAGAGATAAGTGTGTGTGAAAGCCGTCCTTCACCTAGCTTGTTGGGAACACAAAGTTTCTTTTCAGTTGCAAACTCCATTCCATACATATATAAGGGGAGGTACAAGCTCCAACTCTGTTTTACAGTGAAAACTGCAGGAACTTCAAACCGGCACTAGGAAACAGACTGAGAAAGCAGAGAAAAAGTGTCTCCTGCAACCCGTTCCCTTGGTGCTAGATGAACGAACGTCTCTCCACTTGCTCACTTCTGAGAGATAAGTGTGTGTGAAAGCCGTCATTCACCTAGCTTGTTGGGAAAACAAAGTTTCTTTTCAGTTGCCAACTCCATTCCATACATATATATGGTGAGGTACTAGCTCCAACTCGGTTTCAGAGTGAAAACTACAGGAACTTCAAACCGGCACTAGGAAACAGGCTGAGAAATCAGGGAAAATGTGTCCCCTGCAACCCGTTCCCTTGGTGCTAGATGAACAAACGTCTCTCCACTTGCTCAGTTCTGAGAGATAAGTGTGTGTGAAAGCCGTCCTTCACCTAGCTTGTTGGGAACACAAAGTTTCTTTTCAGTTGCCAACTCCATTCCATACATATATATGGTGAGGTACTAGCTCCAACTCGGTTTTAGAGTGAAAACTACAGGAACTTCAAACCGGCACTAGGAAACAGGCTGAGAAATCAGGGAAAATGTGTCCCCTGCAACCCGTTCCCTTGGTGCTAGATGAACAAACGTCTCTCCACTTGCTCAGTTCTGAGAGATAAGTGTGTGTGAAAGCCGTCCTTCACCTAGCTTGTTGGGAACACAAAGTTTCTTTTCAGTTGCAAACTCCATTCCATACATATATATGGGGAGGTACTAGCTCCAACTCGGTTTTCCAGTGAAAACTGCAGGAACTTCAAACCGGCACTAGGAAACAGACTGAGAAAGCAGAGAAAAAGTGTCTCCTGCAACCTGTTCCACCGGTGCTAGATGAACGAACGTCTCTCCACTTGCTCAGTTCTAAGAGATATGTGTGTGTGAAAGCCGTCCTTCACCTAGCTTGTTGGGAACACAAAGTTTCTTTTCAGTTGCCAACTCCATTCCATACATATATATGGTGAGGTACTAGCTCCAACTCGGTTTTAGAGTGAAAACTACAGGAACTTCAAACCGGCACTAGGAAACAGGCTGAGAAATCAGGGAAATTGTGTCCCCTGCAACCCGTTCCCTTGGTGCTAGATGAACAAACGTCTCTCCACTTGCTCAGTTCTGAGAGATAAGTGTGTGTGAAAGCCGTCCTTCACCTAGCTTGTTGGGAACACAAAGTTTCTTTTCAGTTGCAAACTCCATTCCATACATATATATGGGGAGGTACTAGCTCCAACTCGGTTTTCCAGTGAAAACTGCAGGAACTTCAAACCGGCACTAGGAAACAGACTGAGAAAGCAGAGAAAAAGTGTCTCCTGCAACCTGTTCCACCGGTGCTAGATGAACGAACGTCTCTCCACTTGCTCAGTTCTAAGAGATATGTGTGTGTGAAAGCCGTCCTTCACCTAGCTTTTTGGGAACACAAAGTTTCTTTTCAGTTGCAAACTCCATTCCATACATATATATGGGGAGGTACAAGCTCCAACTCGGTTTTCCAGTGAAAACTGCAGGAACGTCAAACCGGCACTAGGAAACAGACTGAGAATGCAGAGAAAAAGTGTCTCCTGCAACCCGTTCCCTTGGTGCTAGATGAACGAACGTCTCTCCACTTGCTCAGTTCTGAGAGATAAGTGTGTGTGAAAGCCGTCCTTCAACTAGCTTGTTGGGAACACAAAGTTTCTTTTCAGTTGCCAACTCCATTCCATACATATATATGGGGAGGTACTAGCTCCAACTCGGTTTTACAGTGAAAACTGCAGGAACGTCAAACCGACACTAGGAAACAGACTGAGAAAGCAGAGAAAAAGTGTCTCCTGCAACCCGTTCCCTTGGTGCTAGATGAACGAACGTCTCTCCACTTGCTCAGTTCTGAGAGATAAGTGTGTGTGAAAGCCGTCCTTCAACTAGCTTGTTGGGAACACAAAGTTTCTTTTCAGTTGCCAACTCCATTCCATACATATATATGGTGAGGTACTAGCTCCAACTCGGTTTTAGAGTGAAAACTGCAGGAACTTCAAACCGGCACTAGGAAACAGGCTGAGAAATCAGAGAAAATATGTCCCCTGCAACCTGTTCCCTTGGTGCTAGATGAAAGAACGTCTCTCCACTTGCTCAGATCTGAGAGAAATGTGTGTGTGGAAGCCGTTCCTCCGCTAGATTGTTGGGAACACAAAGTTTCTTTTCAGTTGCAAACACCATTCCATACATATATATGGGGAGGTAGAAGCTCCAACTCGGTTTTACAGTGAAAACTGCAGGAACTTCAAACCGGCACTAGGAAACAGCCTGAGAAAGCAGAGAAAAAGTGTCTCCTGCAACCCGTTCCCCCGGTGCTAGATGAACGAACGTCTCTCCACTTGCTCAGTTCTGAGAGATAAGTGTGTGTGAAAGCCGTCCTTCACCTAACTTGTTGGGAACACAAAGTTTCTTTTCAGTTGCAAACTCCATTCCATACATATATATGGGGAGGTACTAGCTCCAACTCTGTTTTCCAGTGAAAACTGCATGAACTTCAAACCGGCACTAGGAAACAGACTGAGAAAGCAGGGAAAATGTGTCTCCTGCAACCCGTTCCCTTGGTGCTAGATGAACGAACGTCTCTCCACTTGCTCAGTTCTGAGAGAAATGTGTGTGTGAAAGCCGTCCTACACCTAGATTGCTGGGAACACAAAGTTTGTTTTCAGTTGCAAACTCCATTCCATACATATATATGGGGAGGTACAAGCTCCAACTCGGTTTTACAGTGAAAACTGCAGGAACTTCAAACAGGCACTAGGAAACAGACTGAGAGAGCAGAGAAAAAGTGTCTCCTGCAACCTGTTCCACCGGTGCTAGATGAACGAACGTCTCTCCACTTGCTCAGTTCTGAGAGATAAGTGTGTGTGAAAGCCGTCCTTCAACTAGCTTTTTGGGAACACAAAGTTTCTTTTCAGTTGCCAACTCCATTCCATACATATATATGGTGAGGTACTAGCTCCAACTCGGTTTTAGAGTGAAAACTGCAGGAACTTCAAACCGGCACTAAGAAACAGGCTGAGAAATCAGGGAAAATGTGTCCCCTGCAACCCGATCCCTTGGTGCTAGATGAAAGAAGGTCTCTCCACTTGCTCAGATCTGAGAGAAATGTGTGTGTGAAAGCCGTTCTTCAGCTAGATTGTTGGGAACACAAAGTTTCTTTTCAGTTGCAAACACCATTCCATACATATATATGGGGAGGTAGAAGCTCCAACTCGGTTTTACAGTGAAAACTGCAGGAAATTCAAACCGGCACTAGGAAACAGCCTGAGAAAGCAGAGAAAATGTGTCTCCTGCAACCCGTTCCCTTGGTGCTAGATGAACGAACGTCTCTCCACTTGCTCAGTTCTGAGAGATAAGTGTGTGTGAAAGCCGTCCTTCACCTAGCTTGTTGGGAACACAAAGTTTCTTTTCAGTTGCAAACTCCATTCCATACATATATAAGGGGAGGTACAAGCTCCAACTCTGTTTTACAGTGAAAACTGCAGGAACTTCAAACCGGCACTAGGAAACAGACTGAGAAAGCAGAGAAAAAGTGTCTCCTGCAACCCGTTCCCTTGGTGCTAGATGAACGAACGTCTCTCCACTTGCTCACTTCTGAGAGATAAGTGTGTGTGAAAGCCGTCATTCACCTAGCTTGTTGGGAAAACAAAGTTTCTTTTCAGTTGCCAACTCCATTCCATACATATATATGGTGAGGTACTAGCTCCAACTCGGTTTTAGAGTGAAAACTACAGGAACTTCAAACCGGCACTAGGAAACAGGCTGAGAAATCAGGGAAAATGTGTCCCCTGCAACCCGTTCCCTTGGTGCTAGATGAACAAACGTCTCTCCACTTGCTCAGTTCTGAGAGATAAGTGTGTGTGAAAGCCGTCCTTCACCTAGCTTGTTGGGAACACAAAGTTTCTTTTCAGTTGCAAACTCCATTCCATACATATATATGGGGAGGTACTAGCTCCAACTCTGTTTTCCAGTGAAAACTGCATGAACTTCAAACCGGCACTAGGAAACAGACTGAGAAAGCAGGGAAAATGTGTCTCCTGCAACCCGTTCCCTTGGTGCTAGATGAACGAACGTCTCTCCACTTGCTCAGTTCTGAGAGAAATGTGTGTGTGAAAGCCGTCCTACACCTAGATTGCTGGGAACACAAAGTTTCTTTTCAGTTGCAAACTCCATTCCATACATATATATGGGGAGGTACAAGCTCCAACTCGGTTTTACAGTGAAAACTGCAGGAACTTCAAACAGGCACTAGGAAACAGACTGAGAAAGCAGAGAAAAAGTGTCTCCTGCAACCTGTTCCACCGGTGCTAGATGAACGAACGTCTCTCCACTTGCTCAGTTCTGAGAGATATGTGTGTGTGAAAGCCGTCCTTCAACTAGCTTTTTGGGAACACAAAGTTTCTTTTCAGTTGCAAACTCCATTCCATACATATATATGGGGAGGTACTAGCTCCAACTGGGTTTTACAGTGAAAACTGCAGGAACGTCAAACCGGCACTAGGAAACAGACTGAGAAAGCAGAGAAAAAGTGTCTCCTGCAACCCGTTCCCTTGGTGCTAGATGAACGAACGTCTCTCCACTTGCTCAGTTCTGAGACATAAGTGTGTGTGAAAGCCGTCCTTCACCTAGCTTGTTGGGAACACAAAGTTTCTTTTCAGTTGCCAACTCCATTCCATACATATATATGGTGAGGTACTAGCTCCAAATCGGTTTTAGAGTGAAAACTGCAGGAACTTCAAACCGGCACTAAGAAACAGGCTGAGAAATCAGGGAAAATGTGTCCCCTGCAACCCGATCCCTTGGTGCTAGATGAAAGAAGGTCTCTCCACTTGCTCAGATCTGAGAGAAATGTGTGTGTGAAAGCCGTTCTTCAGCTAGATTGTTGGGAACACAAAGTTTCTTTTCAGTTGCAAACACCATTCCATACATATATATGGGGAGGTAGAAGCTCCAACTCGGTTTTACAGTGAAAACTGCAGGAAATTCAAACCGGCACTAGGAAACAGCCTGAGAAAGCAGAGAAAAAGTGTCTCCTGCAACCCGTTCCCTTGGTGCTAGATGAACGAACGTCTCTCCACTTGCTCAGTTCTGAGAGATAAGTGTGTGTGAAAGCCTTCCTTCACCTAGCTTGTTGGGAACACAAAGTTTCTTTTCAGTTGCAAACTCCATTCCATACATATATAAGGGGAGGTACAAGCTCCAACTCTGTTTTACAGTGAAAACTGCAGGAACTTCAAACCGGCACTAGGAAACAGACTGAGAAAGCAGAGAAAAAGTGTCTCCTGCAACCCGTTCCCTTGGTGCTAGATGAACGAACGTCTCTCCACTTGCTCACTTCTGAGAGATAAGTGTGTGTGAAAGCCGTCATTCACCTAGCTTGTTGGGAAAACAAAGTTTCTTTTCAGTTGCCAACTCCATTCCATACATATATATGGTGAGGTACTAGCTCCAACTCGGTTTTAGAGTGAAAACTACAGGAACTTCAAACCGGCACTAGGAAACAGGCTGAGAAATCAGGGAAAATGTGTCCCCTGCAACCCGTTCCCTTGGTGCTAGATGAACAAACGTCTCTCCACTTGCTCAGTTCTGAGAGATAAGTGTGTGTGAAAGCCGTCCTTCACCTAGCTTGTTGGGAACACAAAGTTTCTTTTCAGTTGCCAACTCCATTCCATACATATATATGGTGAGGTACTAGCTCCAACTCGGTTTTAGAGTGAAAACTACAGGAACTTCAAACCGGCACTAGGAAACAGGCTGAGAAATCAGGGAAAATGTGTCCCCTGCAACCCGTTCCCTTGGTGCTAGATGAACAAACGTCTCTCCACTTGCTCAGTTCTGAGAGATAAGTGTGTGTGAAAGCCGTCCTTCACCTAGCTTGTTGGGAACACAAAGTTTCTTTTCAGTTGCCAACTCCATTCCATACATATATATGGTGAGGTACTAGCTCCAACTCGGTTTTAGAGTGAAAACTACAGGAACTTCAAACCGGCACTAGGAAACAGGCTGAGAAATCAGGGAAAATATGTCCCCTGCAACCTGTTCCCTTGGTGCTAGATGAAAGAACGTCTCTCCACTTGCTCAGATCTGAGAGAAATGTGTGTGTGGAAGCCGTTCCTCCGCTAGATTGTTGGGAACACAAAGTTTCTTTTCAGTTGCAAACACCATTCCATACATATATATGGGGAGGTAGAAGCTCCAACTCGGTTTTACAGTGAAAACTGCAGGAACTTCAAACCGGCACTAGGAAACAGCCTGAGAAAGCAGAGAAAAAGTGTCTCCTGCAACCCGTTCCCCCGGTGCTAGATGAACGAACGTCTCTCCACTTGCTCAGTTCTGAGAGATAAGTGTGTGTGAAAGCCGTCCTTCACCTAACTTGTTGGGAACACAAAGTTTCTTTTCAGTTGCAAACTCCATTCCATACATATATATGGGGAGGTACTAGCTCCAACTCTGTTTTCCAGTGAAAACTGCATGAACTTCAAACCGGCACTAGGAAACAGACTGAGAAAGCAGGGAAAATGTGTCTCCTGCAACCCGTTCCCTTGGTGCTAGATGAACGAACGTCTCTCCACTTGCTCAGTTCTGAGAGAAATGTGTGTGTGAAAGCCGTCCTACACCTAGATTGCTGGGAACACAAAGTTTCTTTTCAGTTGCAAACTCCATTCCATACATATATATGGGGAGGTACTAGCTCCAACTGGGTTTTACAGTGAAAACTGCAGGAACGTCAAACCGGCACTAGGAAACAGACTGAGAAAGCAGAGAAAAAGTGTCTCCTGCAACCCGTTCCCTTGGTGCTAGATGAACGAACGTCTCTCCACTTGCTCAGTTCTGAGACATAAGTGTGTGTGAAAGCCGTCCTTCACCTAGCTTGTTGGGAACACAAAGTTTCTTTTCAGTTGCCAACTCCATTCCATACATATATATGGTGAGGTACTAGCTCCAAATCGGTTTTAGAGTGAAAACTGCAGGAACTTCAAACCGGCACTAAGAAACAGGCTGAGAAATCAGGGAAAATGTGTCCCCTGCAACCCGATCCCTTGGTGCTAGATGAAAGAAGGTCTCTCCACTTGCTCAGATCTGAGAGAAATGTGTGTGTGAAAGCCGTTCTTCAGCTAGATTGTTGGGAACACAAAGTTTCTTTTCAGTTGCAAACACCATTCCATACATATATATGGGGAGGTAGAAGCTCCAACTCGGTTTTACAGTGAAAACTGCAGGAAATTCAAACCGGCACTAGGAAACAGCCTGAGAAAGCAGAGAAAAAGTGTCTCCTGCAACCCGTTCCCTTGGTGCTAGATGAACGAACGTCTCTCCACTTGCTCAGTTCTGAGAGATAAGTGTGTGTGAAAGCCTTCCTTCACCTAGCTTGTTGGGAACACAAAGTTTCTTTTCAGTTGCAAACTCCATTCCATACATATATAAGGGGAGGTACAAGCTCCAACTCTGTTTTACAGTGAAAACTGCAGGAACTTCAAACCGGCACTAGGAAACAGACTGAGAAAGCAGAGAAAAAGTGTCTCCTGCAACCCGTTCCCTTGGTGCTAGATGAACGAACGTCTCTCCACTTGCTCACTTCTGAGAGATAAGTGTGTGTGAAAGCCGTCATTCACCTAGCTTGTTGGGAAAACAAAGTTTCTTTTCAGTTGCCAACTCCATTCCATACATATATATGGTGAGGTACTAGCTCCAACTCGGTTTTAGAGTGAAAACTACAGGAACTTCAAACCGGCACTAGGAAACAGGCTGAGAAATCAGGGAAAATGTGTCCCCTGCAACCCGTTCCCTTGGTGCTAGATGAACAAACGTCTCTCCACTTGCTCAGTTCTGAGAGATAAGTGTGTGTGAAAGCCGTCCTTCACCTAGCTTGTTGGGAACACAAAGTTTCTTTTCAGTTGCCAACTCCATTCCATACATATATATGGTGAGGTACTAGCTCCAACTCGGTTTTAGAGTGAAAACTACAGGAACTTCAAACCGGCACTAGGAAACAGGCTGAGAAATCAGGGAAAATGTGTCCCCTGCAACCCGTTCCCTTGGTGCTAGATGAACAAACGTCTCTCCACTTGCTCAGTTCTGAGAGATAAGTGTGTGTGAAAGCCGTCCTTCACCTAGCTTGTTGGGAACACAAAGTTTCTTTTCAGTTGCAAACTCCATTCCATACATATATATGGGGAGGTACTAGCTCCAACTCGGTTTTCCAGTGAAAACTGCAGGAACTTCAAACCGGCACTAGGAAACAGACTGAGAAAGCAGAGAAAAAGTGTCTCCTGCAACCTGTTCCACCGGTGCTAGATGAACGAACGTCTCTCCACTTGCTCAGTTCTAAGAGATATGTGTGTGTGAAAGCCGTCCTTCACCTAGCTTTTTGGGAACACAAAGTTTCTTTTCAGTTGCAAACTCCATTCCATACATATATATGGGGAGGTACAAGCTCCAACTCGGTTTTCCAGTGAAAACTGCAGGAACGTCAAACCGGCACTAGGAAACAGACTGAGAAAGCAGAGAAAAAGTGTCTCCTGCAACCCGTTCCCTTGGTGCTAGATGAACGAACGTCTCTCCACTTGCTCAGTTCTGAGAGATAAGTGTGTGTGAAAGCCGTCCTTCAACTAGCTTGTTGGGAACACAAAGTTTCTTTTCAGTTGCCAACTCCATTCCATACATATATATGGGGAGGTACTAGCTCCAACTCGGTTTTACAGTGAAAACTGCAGGAACGTCAAACCGACACTAGGAAACAGACTGAGAAAGCAGAGAAAAAGTGTCTCCTGCAACCCGTTCCCTTGGTGCTAGATGAACGAACGTCTCTCCACTTGCTCAGTTCTGAGAGATAAGTGTGTGTGAAAGCCGTCCTTCAACTAGCTTGTTGGGAACACAAAGTTTCTTTTCAGTTGCCAACTCCATTCCATACATATATATGGTGAGGTACTAGCTCCAACTCGGTTTTAGAGTGAAAACTGCAGGAACTTCAAACCGGCACTAGGAAACAGGCTGAGAAATCAGAGAAAATATGTCCCCTGCAACCTGTTCCCTTGGTGCTAGATGAAAGAAGGTCTCTCCACTTGCTCAGATCTGAGAGAAATGTGTGTGTGAAAGCCGTTCTTCAGCTAGATTGTTGGGAACACAAAGTTTCTTTTCAATTGCAAACACCATTCCATACATATATATGGGGAGGTAGAAGCTCCAACTCGGTTTTACAGTGAAAACTGCAGGAAATTCAAACCGGCACTAGGAAACAGCCTGAGAAAGCAGAGAAAATGTGTCTCCTGCAACCCGTTCCCTTGGTGCTAGATGAACGAACGTCTCTCCACTTGCTCAGTTCTGAGAGATAAGTGTGTGTGAAAGCCGTCCTTCACCTAGCTTGTTGGGAACACAAAGTTTCTTTTCAGTTGCAAACTCCATTCCATACATATATAAGGGGAGGTACAAGCTCCAACTCTGTTTTAAAGTGAAAACTGCAGGAACTTCAAACCGGCACTAGGAAACAGACTGAGAAAGCAGAGAAAAAGTGTCTCCTGCAACCCGTTCCCTTGGTGCTAGATGAACGAACGTCTCTCCACTTGCTCACTTCTGAGAGATAAGTGTGTGTGAAAGCCGTCATTCACCTAGCTTGTTGGGAAAACAAAGTTTCTTTTCAGTTGCCAACTCCATTCCATACATATATATGGTGAGGTACTAGCTCCAACTCGGTTTTAGAGTGAAAACTACAGGAACTTCAAACCGGCACTAGGAAACAGGCTGAGAAATCAGGGAAAATGTGTCCCCTGCAACCCGTTCCCTTGGTGCTAGATGAACAAACGTCTCTCCACTTGCTCAGTTCTGAGAGATAAGTGTGTGTGAAAGCCGTCCTTCACCTAGCTTGTTGGGAACACAAAGTTTCTTTTCAGTTGCAAACTCCATTCCATACATATATATGGGGAGGTACTAGCTCCAACTCTGTTTTCCAGTGAAAACTGCATGAACTTCAAACCGGCACTAGGAAACAGACTGAGAAAGCAGGGAAAATGTGTCTCCTGCAACCCGTTCCCTTGGTGCTAGATGAACGAACGTCTCTCCACTTGCTCAGTTCTGAGAGAAATGTGTGTGTGAAAGCCGTCCTACACCTAGATTGCTGGGAACACAAAGTTTCTTTTCAGTTGCAAACTCCATTCCATACATATATATGGGGAGGTACAAGCTCCAACTCGGTTTTACAGTGAAAACTGCAGGAACTTCAAACAGGCACTAGGAAACAGACTGAGAAAGCAGAGAAAAAGTGTCTCCTGCAACCTGTTCCACCGGTGCTAGATGAACGAACGTCTCTCCACTTGCTCAGTTCTGAGAGATATGTGTGTGTGAAAGCCGTCCTTCACCTAGCTTTTTGGGAACACAAAGTTTCTTTTCAGTTGCAAACTCCATTCCATACATATATATGGGGAGGTACAAGCTCCAACTCGGTTTTCCAGTGAAAACTGCAGGAACGTCAAACCGGCACTAGGAAACAGACTGAGAAAGCAGAGAAAAAGTGTCTCCTGCAACCCGTTCCCTTGGTGCTAGATGAACGAACGTCTCTCCACTTGCTCAGTTCTGAGAGATAAGTGTGTGTGAAAGCCGTCCTTCAACTAGCTTGTTGGGAACACAAAGTTTCTTTTCAGTTGCCAACTCCATTCCATACATATATATGGGGAGGTACTAGCTCCAACTCGGTTTTCCAGTGAAAACTGCAGGAACTTCAAACCGACACTAGGAAACAGACTGAGAAAGCAGAGAAAAAGTGTCTCCTGCAACCCGTTCCCCCGGTGCTAGATGAACGAACGTCTCTCCACTTGCTCAGTTCTGAGAGGTACGTGTGTGTGAAAGCCGTCCTTCACCTAGCTTGTTGGGAACACAAAGTTTCTTTTCAGTTGCAAACTCCATTCCATACATATATAAGGGGAGGTACAAGCTCCAACTCTGTTTTACAGTGAAAACTGCAGGAACTTCATACCGGCACTAGGAAACAGACTGAGAAAGCAGAGAAAAAGTGTCTCCTGCAACCCGTTCCCTTGGTGCTAGATGAACGAACGTCTCTCCACTTGCTCACTTCTGAGAGATAAGTGTGTGTGAAAGCCGTCCTTCACCTAGCTTGTTGGGAACACAAAGTTTCTTTTCAGTTGCCAACTCCATTCCATACATATATATGGTGAGGTACTAGCTCCAACTCGGTTTTAGAGTGAAAACTACAGGAACTTCAAACCGGCACTAGGAAACAGTCTGAGAAAGCAGGGAAAATGTGTCCCCTGCAACCCGTTCCCTTGGTGCTAGATGAACGAACGTCTCTCCACTTGCTCAGTTCTGAGAGATAAGTGTGTGTGAAAGCCGTCCTTCACCTAGCTTGTTGGGAACACAAAGTTTCTTTTCAGTTGCAAACTCCATTCTATACATATATATGGGGAGGTACTAGCTCCAACTCGGTTTTACAGTGAAAACTGCAGGAACTTCAAACCGGCACTAGGAAACAGACTGAGAAAGCAGAGAAAAAGTGTATCCTGCAACCCGTTCCATTGGTGCTAGATGAACGAACGTCTCTCCACTTGCTCAATTCTGAGAGATAAGTGTGTGTGAAAACCGTACTTCACCTAGCTTGTTGGGAACAAAAAGTTTCTTTTCAGTTGCAAACTCCATTCCATACATATATATGGGGAGGTACTAGTTCCAACTCGGTTTTCCAGTGAAAACTGCAGGAACTTCAAACCGGCACTAGGAAACAGACTGAGAAAGCAGAGAAAAAGTGTCTCCTGCAACCCGTTCCCTTGGTGCTAGATGAACGAACGTCTCTCCACTTGCTCAGTTCTGAGAGATAAGTGTGTGTGAAAGCCGTCCTTCACCTAGCTTGTTGGGAACACAAAGTTTATTTTCAGTTGCCAACTCCATTCCATACATATATATGGTGAGGTACTAGCTCCAACACGATTTTAGTGTGAAAACTGCAGGAACTTCAAACCGGCACTAGGAAACAGACTGAGAAAGCAGGGAAAATGTGTCTCCTGCAACCCGATCCCTTGGTGCTAGATGAACGAACGTCTCTCCACTTGCTCAGTTCTGAGAGAAATGTGTGTGTGAAAGCCGTACTTCACCTAGATTGTTGGGAACACAAAGTTTCTTTTCAGATGCAAACTCCATTCCATACATATATATGGGGAGGTAGAAGCTCCAACACGGTTTTACAGTGAAAACTGCAGGAACTTCAAACCGACACTAGGAAACAGACTGAGAAAGCAGAGAAAAAGTGTCTCCTGCAACCCGTTCCCCCGGTGCTAGATGAACGAACGTCTCTCCACTTGCTCAGTTCTGAGAGGTACGTGTGTGTGAAAGCCGTCCTTCACCTAGCTTGTTGGGAACACAAAGTTTCTTTTCAGTTGCAAACTCCATTCCATACATATATAAGGGGAGGTACAAGCTCCAACTCTGTTTTACAGTGAAAACTGCAGGAACTTCATACCGGCACTAGGAAACAGACTGAGAAAGCAGAGAAAAAGTGTCTCCTGCAACCCGTTCCCTTGGTGCTAGATGAACGAACGTCTCTCCACTTGCTCACTTCTGAGAGATAAGTGTGTGTGAAAGCCGTCCTTCACCTAGCTTGTTGGGAACACAAAGTTTCTTTTCAGTTGCCAACTCCATTCCATACATATATATGGTGAGGTACTAGCTCCAACTCGGTTTTAGAGTGAAAACTACAGGAACTTCAAACCGGCACTAGGAAACAGTCTGAGAAAGCAGGGAAAATGTGTCCCCTGCAACCCGTTCCCTTGGTGCTAGATGAACGAACGTCTCTCCACTTGCTCAGTTCTGAGAGATAAGTGTGTGTGAAAGCCGTCCTTCACCTAGCTTGTTGGGAACACAAAGTTTCTTTTCAGTTGCAAACTCCATTCTATACATATATATGGGGAGGTACTAGCTCCAACTCGGTTTTACAGTGAAAAATGCAGGAACTTCAAACCGGCACTAGGAAACAGACTGAGAAAGCAGAGAAAAAGTGTATCCTGCAACCCGTTCCATTGGTGCTAGATGAACGAACGTCTCTCCACTTGCTCAATTCTGAGAGATAAGTGTGTGTGAAAGCCGTACTTCACCTAGCTTGTTGGGAACAAAAAGTTTCTTTTCAGTTGCAAACTCCATTCCATACATATATATGGGGAGGTACTAGTTCCAACTCGGTTTTCCAGTGAAAACTGCAGGAACTTCAAACCGGCACTAGGAAACAGACTGAGAAAGCAGAGAAAAAGTGTCTCCTGCAACCCGTTCCCCCGGTGCTAGATGAACGAACGTCTCTCCACTTGCTCAGTTCCGAGAGATAAGTGTGTGTGAAAGCCGTTCTTCAGCTAGATTGTTGGGAACACAAAGTTTCTTTTCAGTTGCAAACACCATTCCATACATATATATGGGGAGGTAGAAGCTCCAACTCGGTTTTACAGTGAAAACTGCAGGAAATTCAAACCGGCACTAGGAAACAGCCTGAGAAAGCAGAGAAAAAGTGTCTCCTGCAACCCGTTCCCTTGGTGCTAGATGAACGAACGTCTCTCCACTTGCTCAGTTCTGAGAGATAAGTGTGTGTGAAAGCCTTCCTTCACCTAGCTTGTTGGGAACACAAAGTTTCTTTTCAGTTGCAAACTCCATTCCATACATATATAAGGGGAGGTACAAGCTCCAACTCTGTTTTACAGTGAAAACTGCAGGAACTTCAAACAGGCACTAGGAAACAGACTGAGAAAGCAGAGAAAAAGTGTCTCCTGCAACCCGTTCCCTTGGTGCTAGATGAACGAACGTCTCTCCACTTGCTCACTTCTGAGAGATAAGTGTGTGTGAAAGCCGTCATTCACCTAGCTTGTTGGGAAAACAAAGTTTCTTTTCAGTTGCCAACTCCATTCCATACATATATATGGTGAGGTACTAGCTCCAACTCGGTTTTAGAGTGAAAACTACAGGAACTTCAAACCGGCACTAGGAAACAGGCTGAGAAATCAGGGAAAATGTGTCCCCTGCAACCCGTTCCCTTGGTGCTAGATGAACAAACGTCTCTCCACTTGCTCAGTTCTGAGAGATAAGTGTGTGTGAAAGCCGTCCTTCACCTAGCTTGTTGGGAACACAAAGTTTCTTTTCAGTTGCCAACTCCATTCCATACATATATATGGTGAGGTACTAGCTCCAACTCGGTTTTAGAGTGAAAACTACAGGAACTTCAAACCGGCACTAGGAAACAGGCTGAGAAATCAGGGAAAATGTGTCCCCTGCAACCCGTTCCCTTGGTGCTAGATGAACAAACGTCTCTCCACTTGCTCAGTTCTGAGAGATAAGTGTGTGTGAAAGCCGTCCTTCACCTAGCTTGTTGGGAACACAAAGTTTCTTTTCAGTTGCAAACTCCATTCCATACATATATATGGGGAGGTACTAGCTCCAACTCGGTTTTCCAGTGAAAACTGCAGGAACTTCAAACCGGCACTAGGAAACAGACTGAGAAAGCAGAGAAAAAGTGTCTCCTGCAACCTGTTCCACCGGTGCTAGATGAACGAACGTCTCTCCACTTGCTCAGTTCTAAGAGATATGTGTGTGTGAAAGCCGTCCTTCACCTAGCTTTTTGGGAACACAAAGTTTCTTTTCAGTTGCAAACTCCATTCCATACATATATATGGGGAGGTACAAGCTCCAACTCGGTTTTCCAGTGAAAACTGCAGGAACGTCAAACCGGCACTAGGAAACAGACTGAGAAAGCAGAGAAAAAGTGTCTCCTGCAACCCGTTCCCTTGGTGCTAGATGAACGAACGTCTCTCCACTTGCTCAGTTCTGAGAGATAAGTGTGTGTGAAAGCCGTCCTTCAACTAGCTTGTTGGGAACACAAAGTTTCTTTTCAGTTGCCAACTCCATTCCATACATATATATGGGGAGGTACTAGCTCCAACTCGGTTTTACAGTGAAAACTGCAGGAACGTCAAACCGACACTAGGAAACAGACTGAGAAAGCAGAGAAAAAGTGTCTCCTGCAACCCGTTCCCTTGGTGCTAGATGAACGAACGTCTCTCCACTTGCTCAGTTCTGAGAGATAAGTGTGTGTGAAAGCCGTCCTTCAACTAGCTTGTTGGGAACACAAAGTTTCTTTTCAGTTGCCAACTCCATTCCATACATATATATGGTGAGGTACTAGCTCCAACTCGGTTTTAGAGTGAAAACTGCAGGAACTTCAAACCGGCACTAGGAAACAGGCTGAGAAATCAGAGAAAATATGTCCCCTGCAACCTGTTCCCTTGGTGCTAGATGAAAGAAGGTCTCTCCACTTGCTCAGATCTGAGAGAAATGTGTGTGTGAAAGCCGTTCTTCAGCTAGATTGTTGGGAACACAAAGTTTCTTTTCAGTTGCAAACACCATTCCATACATATATATGGGGAGGTAGAAGCTCCAACTCGGTTTTACAGTGAAAACTGCAGGAAATTCAAACCGGCACTAGGAAACAGCCTGAGAAAGCAGAGAAAATGTGTCTCCTGCAACCCGTTCCCTTGGTGCTAGATGAACGAACGTCTCTCCACTTGCTCAGTTCTGAGAGATAAGTGTGTGTGAAAGCCGTCCTTCACCTAGCTTGTTGGGAACACAAAGTTTCTTTTCAGTTGCAAACTCCATTCCATACATATATAAGGGGAGGTACAAGCTCCAACTCTGTTTTACAGTGAAAACTGCAGGAACTTCAAACCGGCACTAGGAAACAGACTGAGAAAGCAGAGAAAAAGTGTCTCCTGCAACCCGTTCCCTTGGTGCTAGATGAACGAACGTCTCTCCACTTGCTCACTTCTGAGAGATAAGTGTGTGTGAAAGCCGTCATTCACCTAGCTTGTTGGGAAAACAAAGTTTCTTTTCAGTTGCCAACTCCATTCCATACATATATATGGTGAGGTACTAGCTCCAACTCGGTTTTAGAGTGAAAACTACAGGAACTTCAAACCGGCACTAGGAAACAGGCTGAGAAATCAGGGAAAATGTGTCCCCTGCAACCCGTTCCCTTGGTGCTAGATGAACAAACGTCTCTCCACTTGCTCAGTTCTGAGAGATAAGTGTGTGTGAAAGCCGTCCTTCACCTAGCTTGTTGGGAACACAAAGTTTCTTTTCAGTTGCAAACTCCATTCCATACATATATATGGGGAGGTACTAGCTCCAACTCTGTTTTCCAGTGAAAACTGCATGAACTTCAAACCGGCACTAGGAAACAGACTGAGAAAGCAGGCAAAATGTGTCTCCTGCAACCCGTTCCCTTGGTGCTAGATGAACGAACGTCTCTCCACTTGCTCAGTTCTGAGAGAAATGTGTGTGTGAAAGCCGTCCTACACCTAGATTGCTGGGAACACAAAGTTTCTTTTCAGTTGCAAACTCCATTCCATACATATATATGGGGAGGTACAAGCTCCAACTCGGTTTTACAGTGAAAACTGCAGGAACTTCAAACAGGCACTAGGAAACAGACTGAGAAAGCAGAGAAAAAGTGTCTCCTGCAACCTGTTCCACCGGTGCTAGATGAACGAACGTCTCTCCACTTGCTCAGTTCTGAGAGATATGTGTGTGTGAAAGCCGTCCTTCACCTAGCTTTTTGGGAACACAAAGTTTCTTTTCAGTTGCAAACTCCATTCCATACATATATATGGGGAGGTACAAGCTCCAACTCGGTTTTCCAGTGAAAACTGCAGGAACGTCAAACCGGCACTAGGAAACAGACTGAGAAAGCAGAGAAAAAGTGTCTCCTGCAACCCGTTCCCTTGGTGCTAGATGAACGAACGTCTCTCCACTTGCTCAGTTCTGAGAGATAAGTGTGTGTGAAAGCCGTCCTTCAACTAGCTTGTTGGGAACACAAAGTTTCTTTTCAGTTGCCAACTCCATTCCATACATATATATGGGGAGGTACTAGCTCCAACTCGGTTTTCCAGTGAAAACTGCAGGAACTTCAAACCGACACTAGGAAACAGACTGAGAAAGCAGAGAAAAAGTGTCTCCTGCAACCCGTTCCCCCGGTGCTAGATGAACGAACGTCTCTCCACTTGCTCAGTTCTGAGAGGTACGTGTGTGTGAAAGCCGTCCTTCACCTAGCTTGTTGGGAACACAAAGTTTCTTTTCAGTTGCAAACTCCATTCCATACATATATAAGGGGAGGTACAAGCTCCAACTCTGTTTTACAGTGAAAACTGCAGGAACTTCATACCGGCACTAGGAAACAGACTGAGAAAGCAGAGAAAAAGTGTCTCCTGCAACCCGTTCCCTTGGTGCTAGATGAACGAACGTCTCTCCACTTGCTCACTTCTGAGAGATAAGTGTGTGTGAAAGCCGTCCTTCACCTAGCTTGTTGGGAACACAAAGTTTCTTTTCAGTTGCCAACTCCATTCCATACATATATATGGTGAGGTACTAGCTCCAACTCGGTTTTAGAGTGAAAACTACAGGAACTTCAAACCGGCACTAGGAAACAGTCTGAGAAAGCAGGGAAAATGTGTCCCCTGCAACCCGTTCCCTTGGTGCTAGATGAACGAACGTCTCTCCACTTGCTCAGTTCTGAGAGATAAGTGTGTGTGAAAGCCGTCCTTCACCTAGCTTGTTGGGAACACAAAGTTTCTTTTCAGTTGCAAACTCCATTCTATACATATATATGGGGAGGTACTAGCTCCAACTCGGTTTTACAGTGAAAACTGCAGGAACTTCAAACCGGCACTAGGAAACAGACTGAGAAAGCAGAGAAAAAGTGTATCCTGCAACCCGTTCCATTGGTGCTAGATGAACGAACGTCTCTCCACTTGCTCAATTCTGAGAGATAAGTGTGTGTGAAAACCGTACTTCACCTAGCTTGTTGGGAACAAAAAGTTTCTTTTCAGTTGCAAACTCCATTCCATACATATATATGGGGAGGTACTAGTTCCAACTCGGTTTTCCAGTGAAAACTGCAGGAACTTCAAACCGGCACTAGGAAACAGACTGAGAAAGCAGAGAAAAAGTGTCTCCTGCAACCCGTTCCCTTGGTGCTAGATGAACGAACGTCTCTCCACTTGCTCAGTTCTGAGAGATAAGTGTGTGTGAAAGCCGTCCTTCACCTAGCTTGTTGGGAACACAAAGTTTATTTTCAGTTGCCAACTCCATTCCATACATATATATGGTGAGGTACTAGCTCCAACACGATTTTAGTGTGAAAACTGCAGGAACTTCAAACCGGCACTAGGAAACAGACTGAGAAAGCAGGGAAAATGTGTCTCCTGCAACCCGATCCCTTGGTGCTAGATGAACGAACGTCTCTCCACTTGCTCAGTTCTGAGAGAAATGTGTGTGTGAAAGCCGTACTTCACCTAGATTGTTGGGAACACAAAGTTTCTTTTCAGATGCAAACTCCATTCCATACATATATATGGGGAGGTAGAAGCTCCAACACGGTTTTACAGTGAAAACTGCAGGAACTTCAAACCGACACTAGGAAACAGACTGAGAAAGCAGAGAAAAAGTGTCTCCTGCAACCCGTTCCCCCGGTGCTAGATGAACGAACGTCTCTCCACTTGCTCAGTTCTGAGAGGTACGTGTGTGTGAAAGCCGTCCTTCACCTAGCTTGTTGGGAACACAAAGTTTCTTTTCAGTTGCAAACTCCATTCCATACATATATAAGGGGAGGTACAAGCTCCAACTCTGTTTTACAGTGAAAACTGCAGGAACTTCATACCGGCACTAGGAAACAGACTGAGAAAGCAGAGAAAAAGTGTCTCCTGCAACCCGTTCCCTTGGTGCTAGATGAACGAACGTCTCTCCACTTGCTCACTTCTGAGAGATAAGTGTGTGTGAAAGCCGTCCTTCACCTAGCTTGTTGGGAACACAAAGTTTCTTTTCAGTTGCCAACTCCATTCCATACATATATATGGTGAGGTACTAGCTCCAACTCGGTTTTAGAGTGAAAACTACAGGAACTTCAAACCGGCACTAGGAAACAGTCTGAGAAAGCAGGGAAAATGTGTCCCCTGCAACCCGTTCCCTTGGTGCTAGATGAACGAACGTCTCTCCACTTGCTCAGTTCTGAGAGATAAGTGTGTGTGAAAGCCGTCCTTCACCTAGCTTGTTGGGAACACAAAGTTTCTTTTCAGTTGCAAACTCCATTCTATACATATATATGGGGAGGTACTAGCTCCAACTCGGTTTTACAGTGAAAAATGCAGGAACTTCAAACCGGCACTAGGAAACAGACTGAGAAAGCAGAGAAAAAGTGTATCCTGCAACCCGTTCCATTGGTGCTAGATGAACGAACGTCTCTCCACTTGCTCAATTCTGAGAGATAAGTGTGTGTGAAAGCCGTACTTCACCTAGCTTGTTGGGAACAAAAAGTTTCTTTTCAGTTGCAAACTCCATTCCATACATATATATAGGGAGGTACTAGTTCCAACTCGGTTTTCCAGTGAAAACTGCAGGAACTTCAAACCGGCACTAGGAAACAGACTGAGAAAGCAGAGAAAAAGTGTCTCCTGCAACCCGTTCCCCCGGTGCTAGATGAACGAACGTCTCTCCACTTGCTCAGTTCCGAGAGATAAGTGTGTGTGAAAGCCGTCCTTCACCTAGCTTGTTGGGAAAACAAAGTTTCTTTTCAGTTGCAAACTCCATTCCATACATATATATGGGGAGGTTCTAGCTCCAACTCGGTTTTCCAGTGACAACTGCAGGAACTTCAAACCGGCACTAGGAAACAGACTGAGAAAGCAGAGAAAAAGTTTCCCTGCAAACCGTTCCCTTGGTGCTAGATGAACGAACGTCTCTCCACTTGCTCATTTCCGAGAGATAAGTGTGTGTGAATGCCGTCCTTCAACTAGCTTGTTGGGAACACAAAGTTTCATTTCAGTTGCTAACAAAATTCCATACATATATATGGGGAGGTACAAGCTCCAACTCGGTTTTACAGTGAAAACTGCAGGAACTTCAAACAGGCACTAGGAATCAGACTGAGAAAGCAGAGTAAAAGTGTCTCTTGCAACCCGTTCCCTTGGTGCTAGAGAACGAAGGTCTCTCCACTTGCTCAGTTCTGAGAGTTAAGTGTGTCTGAAAGCAGTCCTTCACTTAGCTTGTTGGGAACACAAAGTTTCTTTCAGTTGTAAACTCCATTCCATACATATATATGGGGAGGTACTAGCTCCAACTCGGTTTTCCAGTGAAAACTGCAGGAACTTCAAACCGGCACTAGGAAACAGACTGAGAAAGCAGAGAAAAAGTTTCTCCTGCAACCAGTTCCCTTGGTGCTAGATGAACGAACGTCTCTCCACTTGCTCACTTCTGAGAGTTAAGTGTGTGTGAAATCCGTCCTTCACCTAGCTTGTTGGGAACACAAAGTTTCTTTTCAGTTGCAAACTCCATTCCATACATATATATGGGGAGGGACTAGCTCCAACTCGGTTTTCCAGTGAAAACTGCATGAACTTCAAACCGGTACTAGGAAACAGACTGAGAAAGCAGAGAAAAAGTGTCTCCTGCAACCCGTTCCCTTGGTGCTAGATGAACGAACGTCTCTCCACTTGCTCAGTTCTGAGAGATATGTGTGTGTGAAAGCCGTCCTTCACCTAGCTTGTTGGGAACACAAAGTTTCTTTTCAGTTGCAAACTCCATTCCATACATATATATGGGGAGGTACTAGCTCCAACTCGGTTTTACAGTGAAAACTGCAGGAACGTCAAAACGGCACTAGGAAAAAGACTGAGAAAGCAGAGAAAAAGTGTCTCCTGCAACCCGTTCCCTTGGTGCTAGATGAACGAACGTCTCTCCACTTGCTCAGTTCTGAGAGATAAGTGTGTGTGAAAGCCGTCCTTCAACTAGCTTGTTGGGAACAAAAAGTTTCTTTTCAGTTGCCAACTCCATTCCATACATATATATGGTGAGGTACTAACTCCAACTCGGTTTTCCAGTGAAAACTGCAGGAACTTCAAACCGACACTAGGAAACAGACTGAGAAAGCAGAGAAAAAGTGTCTCCTGCATCCCGTTCCCCCGGTGCTAGATGAACGAACGTCTCTCCACTTGCTCAGTTCTGAGAGGTACGTGTGTGTGAAAGCCGTCCTTCACCTAGCTTGTTGGGAACACAAAGTTTCTTTTCAGTTGCAAACTCCATTCCATACATATATAAGGGGAGGTACAAGCTCCAACTCTGTTTTACAGTGAAAACTGCAGGAACTTCATACCGGCACTAGGAAACAGACTGAGAAAGCAGAGAAAAAGTGTCTCCTGCAACCCGTTCCCTTGGTGCTAGATGAACGAACGTCTCTCCACTTGCTCACTTCTGAGAGATAAGTGTGTGTGAAAGCCGTCCTTCACCTAGCTTGTTGGGAACACAAAGTTTCTTTTCAGTTGCCAACTCCATTCCATACATATATATGGTGAGGTACTAGCTCCAACTCGGTTTTAGAGTGAAAACTACAGGAACTTCAAACCGGCACTAGGAAACAGTCTGAGAAAGCAGGGAAAATGTGTCCCCTGCAACCCGTTCCCTTGGTGCTAGATGAACGAACGTCTCTCCACTTGCTCAGTTCTGAGAGATAAGTGTGTGTGAAAGCCGTCCTTCACCTAGCTTGTTGGGAACACAAAGTTTCTTTTCAGTTGCAAACTCCATTCTATACATATATATGGGGAGGTACTAGCTCCAACTCGGTTTTACAGTGAAAACTGCAGGAACTTCAAACCGGCACTAGGAAACAGACTGAGAAAGCAGAGAAAAAGTGTATCCTGCAACCCGTTCCATTGGTGCTAGATGAACGAACGTCTCTCCACTTGCTCAATTCTGAGAGATAAGTGTGTGTGAAAACCGTACTTCATCTAGCTTGTTGGGAACAAAAAGTTTCTTTTCAGTTGCAAACTCCATTCCATACATATATATGGGGAGGTACTAGTTCCAACTCGGTTTTCCAGTGAAAACTGCAGGAACTTCAAACCGGCACTAGGAAACAGACTGAGAAAGCAGAGAAAAAGTGTCTCCTGCAACCCGTTCCCTTGGTGCTAGATGAACGAACGTCTCTCCACTTGCTCAGTTCTGAGAGATAAGTGTGTGTGAAAGCCGTCCTTCACCTAGCTTGTTGGGAACACAAAGTTTATTTTCAGTTGCCAACTCCATTCCATACATATATATGGTGAGGTACTAGCTCCAACACGATTTTAGTGTGAAAACTGCAGGAACTTCAAACCGGCACTAGGAAACAGACTGAGAAAGCAGGGAAAATGTGTCTCCTGCAACCCGATCCCTTGGTGCTAGATGAACGAACGTCTCTCCACTTGCTCAGTTCTGAGAGAAATGTGTGTGTGAAAGCCGTACTTCACCTAGATTGTTGGGAACACAAAGTTTCTTTTCAGATGCAAACTCCATTCCATACATATATATGGGGAGGTAGAAGCTCCAACACGGTTTTACAGTGAAAACTGCAGGAACTTCAAACCGACACTAGGAAACAGACTGAGAAAGCAGAGAAAAAGTGTCTCCTGCAACCCGTTCCCCCGGTGCTAGATGAACGAACGTCTCTCCACTTGCTCAGTTCTGAGAGGTACGTGTGTGTGAAAGCCGTCCTTCACCTAGCTTGTTGGGAACACAAAGTTTCTTTTCAGTTGCAAACTCCATTCCATACATATATAAGGGGAGGTACAAGCTCCAACTCTGTTTTACAGTGAAAACTGCAGGAACTTCATACCGGCACTAGGAAACAGACTGAGAAAGCAGAGAAAAAGTGTCTCCTGCAACCCGTTCCCTTGGTGCTAGATGAACGAACGTCTCTCCACTTGCTCACTTCTGAGAGATAAGTGTGTGTGAAAGCCGTCCTTCACCTAGCTTGTTGGGAACACAAAGTTTCTTTTCAGTTGCCAACTCCATTCCATACATATATATGGTGAGGTACTAGCTCCAACTCGGTTTTAGAGTGAAAACTACAGGAACTTCAAACCGGCACTAGGAAACAGTCTGAGAAAGCAGGGAAAATGTGTCCCCTGCAACCCGTTCCCTTGGTGCTAGATGAACGAACGTCTCTCCACTTGCTCAGTTCTGAGAGATAAGTGTGTGTGAAAGCCGTCCTTCACCTAGCTTGTTGGGAACACAAAGTTTCTTTTCAGTTGCAAACTCCATTCTATACATATATATGGGGAGGTACTAGCTCCAACTCGGTTTTACAGTGAAAAATGCAGGAACTTCAAACCGGCACTAGGAAACAGACTGAGAAAGCAGAGAAAAAGTGTATCCTGCAACCCGTTCCATTGGTGCTAGATGAACGAACGTCTCTCCACTTGCTCAATTCTGAGAGATAAGTGTGTGTGAAAGCCGTACTTCACCTAGCTTGTTGGGAACAAAAAGTTTCTTTTCATTTGCAAACTCCATTCCATACATATATATGGGGAGGTACTAGTTCCAACTCGGTTTTCCAGTGAAAACTGCAGGAACTTCAAACCGGCACTAGGAAACAGACTGAGAAAGCAGAGAAAAAGTGTCTCCTGCAACCCGTTCCCCCGGTGCTAGATGAACGAACGTCTCTCCACTTGCTCAGTTCCGAGAGATAAGTGTGTGTGAAAGCCGTCCTTCACCTAGCTTGTTGGGAAAACAAAGTTTCTTTTCAGTTGCAAACTCCATTCCATACATATATATGGGGAGGTACTAGCTCCAACTCGGTTTTCCATTGACAACTGCAGGAACTTCAAACCGGCACTAGGAAACAGACTGAGAAAGCAGAGAAAAAGTTTCCCTGCAAACCATTCCCTTGGTGCTAGATGAACGAACGTCTCTCCACTTGCTCATTTCCGAGAGATAAGTGTGTGTGAATGCCGTCCTTCAACTAGCTTGTTGGGAACACAAAGTTTCATTTCAGTTGCTAACAAAATTCCATACATATATATGGGGAGGTACAAGCTCCAACTCGGTTTTACAGTGAAAACTGCAGGAACTTCAAACAGGCACTAGGAATCAGACTGAGAAAGCAGAGTAAAAGTGTCTCTTGCAACCCGTTCCCTTGGTGCTAGAGAACGAAGGTCTCTCCACTTGCTCAGTTCTGAGAGTTAAGTGTGTCTGAAAGCAGTCCTTCACCTAGCTTGTTGGGAACACAAAGTTTCTTTCAGTTGTAAACTCCATTCCATACATATATATGGGGAGGTACTAGCTCCAACTCGGTTTTCCAGTGAAAACTGCAGGAACTTCAAACCGGCACTAGGAAACAGACTGAGAAAGCAGAGAAAAAGTTTCTCCTGCAACCAGTTCCTTTGGTGCTAGATGAACGAACGTCTCTCCACTTGCTCACTTCTGAGAGTTAAGTGTGTGTGAAATCCGTCCTTCACCTAGCTTGTTGGGAACACAAAGTTTCTTTTCAGTTGCAAACTCCATTCCATACATATATATGGGGAGGTACTAGCTCCAACTCGGTTTTCCAGTGAAAACTGCATGAACTTCAAACCGGTACTAGGAAACAGACTGAGAAAGCAGAGAAAAAGTGTCTCCTGCAACCCGTTCCCTTGGTGCTAGATGAACGAACGTCTCTCCACTTGCTCAGTTCTGAGAGATATGTGTGTGTGAAAGCCGTCCTTCACCTAGCTTGTTGGGAACACAAAGTTTCTTTTCAGTTGCAAACTCCATTCCATACATATATATGGGGAGGTACTAGCTCCAACTCGGTTTTACAGTGAAAACTGCAGGAACGTCAAAACGGCACTAGGAAAAAGACTGAGAAAGCAGAGAAAAAGTGTCTCCTGCAACCCGTTCCCTTGGTGCTAGATGAACGAACGTCTCTCCACTTGCTCAGTTCTGAGAGATAAGTGTGTGTGAAAGCCGTCCTTCAACTAGATTGTTGGGAACAAAAAGTTTCTTTTCAGTTGCCAACTCCATTCCATACATATATATGGTGAGGTACTAACTCCAACTCGGTTTTAGAGTGAAAACTGCAGGAACTTCAAACCGGCACTAGGAAACAGGCTGAGAAATCAGGGAAAATGTGTCCCCTGCAACCCGTTCCCTTGGTGCTAGATGAAAGAAGGTCTCTCCACTTGCTCAGATCTGAGAGAAATGTGTGTGTGAAAGCCGTTCTTCAGCTAGATTGTTGGGAACACAAAGTTTCTTTTCAGTTGCAAACACCATTCCATACATATATATGGGGAGGTACTAGCTCCAACACGATTTTAGTGTGAAAACTGCAGGAACTTCAAACCGGCACTAGGAAACAGACTGAGAAAGCAGGGAAAATGTGTCTCCTGCAACCCGATCCCTTGGTGCTAGATGAACGAACGTCTCTCCACTTGCTCAGTTCTGAGAGAAATGTGTGTGTGAAAGCCGTACTTCACCTAGATTGTTGGGAACACAAAGTTTCTTTTCAGATGCAAACTCCATTCCATACATATATATGGGGAGGTAGAAGCTCCAACACGGTTTTACAGTGAAAACTGCAGGAACTTCAAACCGACACTAGGAAACAGACTGAGAAAGCAGAGAAAAAGTGTCTCCTGCAACCCGTTCCCCCGGTGCTAGATGAACGAACGTCTCTCCACTTGCTCAGTTCTGAGAGGTACGTGTGTGTGAAAGCCGTCCTTCACCTAGCTTGTTGGGAACACAAAGTTTCTTTTCAGTTGCAAACTCCATTCCATACATATATAAGGGGAGGTACAAGCTCCAACTCTGTTTTACAGTGAAAACTGCAGGAACTTCATACCGGCACTAGGAAACAGACTGAGAAAGCAGAGAAAAAGTGTCTCCTGCAACCCGTTCCCTTGGTGCTAGATGAACGAACGTCTCTCCACTTGCTCACTTCTGAGAGATAAGTGTGTGTGAAAGCCGTCCTTCACCTAGCTTGTTGGGAACACAAAGTTTCTTTTCAGTTGCCAACTCCATTCCATACATATATATGGTGAGGTACTAGCTCCAACTCGGTTTTAGAGTGAAAACTACAGGAACTTCAAACCGGCACTAGGAAACAGTCTGAGAAAGCAGGGAAAATGTGTCCCCTGCAACCCGTTCCCTTGGTGCTAGATGAACGAACGTCTCTCCACTTGCTCAGTTCTGAGAGATAAGTGTGTGTGAAAGCCGTCCTTCACCTAGCTTGTTGGGAACACAAAGTTTCTTTTCAGTTGCAAACTCCATTCTATACATATATATGGGGAGGTACTAGCTCCAACTCGGTTTTACAGTGAAAAATGCAGGAACTTCAAACCGGCACTAGGAAACAGACTGAGAAAGCAGAGAAAAAGTGTATCCTGCAACCCGTTCCATTGGTGCTAGATGAACGAACGTCTCTCCACTTGCTCAATTCTGAGAGATAAGTGTGTGTGAAAGCCGTACTTCACCTAGCTTGTTGGGAACAAAAAGTTTCTTTTCAGTTGCAAACTCCATTCCATACATATATATGGGGAGGTACTAGTTCCAACTCGGTTTTCCAGTGAAAACTGCAGGAACTTCAAACCGGCACTAGGAAACAGACTGAGAAAGCAGAGAAAAAGTGTCTCCTGCAACCCGTTCCCCCGGTGCTAGATGAACGAACGTCTCTCCACTTGCTCAGTTCCGAGAGATAAGTGTGTGTGAAAGCCGTCCTTCACCTAGCTTGTTGGGAAAACAAAGTTTCTTTTCAGTTGCAAACTCCATTCCATACATATATATGGGGAGGTACTAGCTCCAACTCGGTTTTCCAGTGACAACTGCAGGAACTTCAAACCGGCACTAGGAAACAGACTGAGAAAGCAGAGAAAAAGTTTCCCTGCAAACCATTCCCTTGGTGCTAGATGAACGAACGTCTCTCCACTTGCTCATTTCCGAGAGATAAGTGTGTGTGAATGCCGTCCTTCAACTAGCTTGTTGGGAACACAAAGTTTCATTTCAGTTGCTAACAAAATTCCATACATATATATGGGGAGGTACAAGCTCCAACTCGGTTTTACAGTGAAAACTGCAGGAACTTCAAACAGGCACTAGGAATCAGACTGAGAAAGCAGAGTAAAAGTGTCTCTTGCAACCCGTTCCCTTGGTGCTAGAGAACGAAGGTCTCTCCACTTGCTCAGTTCTGAGAGTTAAGTGTGTCTGAAAGCAGTCCTTCACCTAGCTTGTTGGGAACACAAAGTTTCTTTCAGTTGTAAACTCCATTCCATACATATATATGGGGAGGTACTAGCTCCAACTCGGTTTTCCAGTGAAAACTGCAGGAACTTCAAACCGGCACTAGGAAACAGACTGAGAAAGCAGAGAAAAAGTTTCTCCTGCAACCAGTTCCCTTGGTGCTAGATGAACGAACGTCTCTCCACTTGCTCACTTCTGAGAGTTAAGTGTGTGTGAAATCCGTCCTTCACCTAGCTTGTTGGGAACACAAAGTTTCTTTTCAGTTGCAAACTCCATTCCATACATATATATGGGGAGGTACTAGCTCCAACTCGGTTTTCCAGTGAAAACTGCATGAACTTCAAACCGGTACTAGGAAACAGACTGAGAAAGCAGAGAAAAAGTGTCTCCTGCAACCCGTTCCCTTGGTGCTAGATGAACGAACGTCTCTCCACTTGCTCAGTTCTGAGAGATATGTGTGTGTGAAAGCCGTCCTTCACCTAGCTTGTTGGGAACACAAAGTTTCTTTTCAGTTGCAAACTCCATTCCATACATATATATGGGGAGGTACTAGCTCCAACTCGGTTTTACAGTGAAAACTGCAGGAACGTCAAAACGGCACTAGGAAAAAGACTGAGAAAGCAGAGAAAAAGTGTCTCCTGCAACCCGTTCCCTTGGTGCTAGATGAACGAACGTCTCTCCACTTGCTCAGTTCTGAGAGATAAGTGTGTGTGAAAGCCGTCCTTCAACTTGATTGTTGGGAACAAAAAGTTTCTTTTCAGTTGCCAACTCCATTCCATACATATATATGGTGAGGTACTAACTCCAACTCGGTTTTAGAGTGAAAACTGCAGGAACTTCAAACCGGCACTAGGAAACAGGCTGAGAAATCAGGGAAAATGTGTCCCCTGCAACCCGTTCCCTTGGTGCTAGATGAAAGAAGGTCTCTCCAATTGCTCAGATCTGAGAGAAATGTGTGTGTGAAAGCCGTTCTTCAGCTAGATTGTTGGGAACACAAAGTTTCTTTTCAGTTGCAAACACCATTCCATACATATATATGGGGAGGTAGAAGCTCCAACTCGGTTTTACAGTGAAAACTGCAGGAACTTCAAACCGGCACTAGGAAACAGCCTGAGAAAGCAGAGAAAAAGTGTCTCCTGCAACCCGTTCCCCCGGTGCTAGATGAACGAACGTCTCTCCACTTGCTCAGTTCTGAGAGATAAGTGTGTGTGAAAGCCGTCCTTCACCTAGCTTGTTGGGAACACAAAGTTTCTTTTCAGTTGCAAACTCCATTCCATACATATATAAGGGGAGGTACAAGCTCCAACTCTGTTTTACAGTGAAAACTGCAGGAACTTCAAACCGGCACTAGGAAACAGACTGAGAAAGCAGAGAAAAAGTGTCACCTGCAACGCGTTCACTTGGTGCTAGATGAACGAACGTCTCTCCACTTGCTCACTTCTGAGAGATAAGTGTGTGTGAAAGCCGTCCTTCACCTAGCTTGTTGGGAAAACAAAGTTTCTTTTCAGTTGCCAACTCCATTCCATACATATATATGGTGAGGTACTAGCTCCAACTCGGTTTTAGAGTGAAAACTACAGGAACTTCAAACCGGCACTAGGAAACAGGCTGAGAAAGCAGGGAAAATGTGTCCCCTGCAACCCGTTCCCTTGGTGCTAGATGAACGAACGTCTCTCCAATTGCTCAGTTCTGAGATATAAGTGTGTGTGAAAGCCGTCCTTCAACTAGCTTGTTGGGAACACAAAGTTTCTTTTCAGTTGCAAACTCCATTCCATACATATATATGGGGAGGTACTAGCTCCAACTCGGTTTTACAGTGAAAACTGCAGGAACTTCAAACCGGCACTAGGAAACATACTGAGAAAGCAGGGAAAATGTGTCTCCTGCAACCCGTTCCCTTGGTGCTAGATGAATGAACGTCTCTCCACTTGCTCAGTTCTGAGAGATAAGTGTGTATGAAAGCCGTCCTTCACCTAGCTTGTTGGGAACACAAAGTTTCTTTTCAGTTGCAAACTCCATTCCATACATATATATGGGGAGGTACTAGTTCCAACTCGGTTTTACAGTGAAAACTGCAGGAACTTCAAACCGGCACTAGGAAACAGACTGAGAAAGCAGAGAAAAAGTGTCTCCTGCAACCCGTTCCCTTGGTGCTAGATGAACGAAAGTCTCTCCACTTGCTCAGTTCTGAGAGATAAGTGTGTGTGAAAGCCGTTTCACCTAACTTGTTGGGAACACAAAGTTTCTTTTCAGTTGCCAACTCCATTCCATACATATATATGGTGAGGTACTAGCTCCAACTCGGTTTTAGTGTGAAAACTGCAGGAACTTCAAACCGGCACTAGGAATCAGACTGAGAAAGCAGAGAAAAAGTGTCCCCTGCAACCCGTTCCCTTGGTGCTAGATGAACGAAAGTCTCTCCACTTGCTCAGTTCCGAGAGATAAGTGTGTGTGAAAGCCGTCCTTCAACTAGCTTGTTGGGAACACAAAGTTTCTTTTCAGTTGCAAACTCCATTCCATACATATATATGGGGAGGTACTAGTTCCAACTCGGTTTTCCAGTGAAAACTGCAGGAACTTCCAACCGGCACTAGGAAACAGACTGAGAAAGCAGAGAAAAAGTGTCTCCTGCAACCCGTTCCCTTGGTGCTAGATGAACGAACGTCTCTCCACTTGCTCAGTTCTGAGAGATAATTGTGTGTGAAAGCCGTCCTTAACCTAGCTTGTTGGGAACACAAAGTTTCTTTTCAGTTGCCAACTCCATTCCATACATATATATGGTGAGGTACTAGCTCCAACTCGGTTTTAGTGTGAAAACTGCAGGAACTTCAAACCGGCACTAGGAAACAGACTGAGAAAGCAGGGAAAATGTGTCTCCTGCAACCCGTTCCCTTGGTGCTAGATGAACGAACGTCTCTCCACTTGCACAGTTCTGAGAGAAATGTGTGTGTTAAAGCCGTCCTTCACCTAGATTGTTGGGAACACAAAGTTTCTTTTCAGATGCAAACTCCATTCCATACATATATATGGGGAAGTAGAAGCTCCAACACGGTTTTACAGTGAAAATTTCAGGAACTTCAAACCGGCACTAGGAAACAGACTGAGAAAGCAGAGAAAAAGTGTCTCCTGCAACCCGTTCCCTTGGTGCTAGATGAACGAACGTCTCTCCAATTGCTCCATTCTGAGAGATAAGTGTGTGTGAAAGCCGTCCTTCACCTAGCGTGTTGGGAACACAAAGTTTCTTTTCAGTTGCAAACTCCATTCCATACATATATATGGGGAGGTACTAGCTCCAAATCGGTTTTACAGTGAAAACTGCAGGAACTTCAAACCGGCACTAGGAAACAGACTGAGAAAGCAGAGAAAAGTGTCACCTGCAACCCGTTCCCTTGGTGCTAGATTAACTAACGTCTCTCCACTTGCTCAGTTCTGAGAGTTATGTGTGTGTGAAAGCCGTCCTTCACCTAGCTTGCTGGGAACACAAAGTTTCTTTTCAGTTGCAAACTCCATTCCATACATATATATGGGGAGGTACTAGCTCCAACTCGGTTTTCCAGTGAAAACTGCAGGAACTTCAAACAGGCACTAGGAAACAGACTGAGAAAGCAGAGAAAAAGTGTCTCCTGCAACCCGTTCCCTTGGTGCTAGATGAACGAACGTCTCTCCACTTGCTCAGTTCTGAGAGATAAGTGTGTGTGAAAGCCGTCATTCACCTAGCTTGTTGGGAACACAAAGTTTCTTTTCAGTTGCAAACTCCATTCCATACATATATATGGGGAGGTACTAGCTCCAACTCGGTTTTACAGTGAAAACTGCAGGAACTTCAAACCGGCACTAGGAAACAGACTGAGAAAGCAGAGAAAAAGTGTCTCCTGCAACCCGTTCCCTTGGTGCTAGATGAACGAACGTCTCTCCACTTGCTCAGTTCTGAGAGATAAGTGTGTGTGAAAGCCGTCATTCACCTAGCTTGTTGGGAACACAAAGTTTCTTTTCAGTTGCAAACTCCATTCCATACATATATATGGGGAGGTACTAGTTCCAACTCGGTTTTCCAGTGAAAACTGCAGGAACTTCAAACCGGCACTAGGAAACAGACTGAGAAAGCAGAGAAAAAGTGTCTCCTGCAACCCGTTCCCTTGGTGCTAGATGAACGAAAGTCTCTCCACTTGCTCAGTTCTGAGAGAAATGTGTGTGTGAAAGCCGTCCTTCACCTAGATTGTTGGGAACACAAAGTTTCTTTTCAGTTTCAAACTCCATTCCATACATATATATGGGGAGGTACAAGCTCCAACTCGGTTTTACAGTGAAAACTGCAGGAACTTCAAACCGGCACTAGGAAACAGACTGAGAAAGCAGAGAAAAAGTGTCTCCTGCAACCCGTTCCCCCGGTGCTAGATGAACGAACGTCTCTCCACTTGCTCAGTTCCGAGAGATAAGTGTGTGTGAAAGCCGTCCTTCACCTAGAGTGTTGGGAACACAAAGTTTCTTTTCAGTTGCTAACTCCATTCCATACATATATATGGGGAGGTACAAGCTCCAACTCGGATTTACAGTGAAAACTGCAGGAACTTCAAACTGGCACTAGGAAACAGACTGAGAAAGCAGAGAAAAAGTGTCTCCTGCAACCCGTTCCCTTGGTGCTAGATGAACGAACGCCTCTCCACTTCCTCAGTTCTGAGAGATAAGTGTGTGTGAAAGCCGTACTTCACCTAGCGTGTTGGGAACACAAAGTTTCTTTTCAGTTGCAAACTCCATTCCATACATATATATGGGGAGGTACTAGCTCCAAATCGGTTTTACAGTGAAAACTGCAGGAACTTCAAACCGGCACTAGGAAACAGACTGAGAAAGCAGAGAAAAGTGTCACCTGCAACCCGTTCCCTTGGTGCTAGATTAACTAACGTCTCTCCACTTGCTCAGTTCTGAGAGATATGTGTGTGTGAAAGCCGTCCTTCACCTAGCTTGCTGGGAACACAAAGTTTCTTTTCAGTTGCAAACTCCATTCCATACATATATATGGGGAGGTACTAGCTCCAACTCGGTTTTCCAGTGAAAACTGCAGGAACTTCAAACCGGCACTAGGAAACAGACTGAGAAAGCAGAGAAAAAGTGTCTCCTGCAACCCGTTCCCTTGGTGCTAGATGAACGAACGTCTCTCCACTTGCTCAGTTCTGAGAGATAAGTGTGTGTGAAAGCCGTCATTCACCTAGCTTGTTGGGAACACAAAGTTTCTTTTCAGTTGCAAACTCCATTCCATACATATATATGGGGAGGTACTAGTTCCAACTCGGTTTTCCAGTGAAAACTGCAGGAACTTCAAACCGGCACTAGGAAACAGACTGAGAAAGCAGAGAAAAAGTGTCTCCTGCAACCCGTTCCCTTGGTGCTAGATGAACGAAAGTCTCTCCACTTGCTCAGTTCTGAGAGATAAGTGTGTGTGAAAGCCGTCCTTCACTTAGCTTGTTGGGAACACAAAGTTTCTTTTCAGTTGCAAACTCCATTCCATACATATATATGGTGAGGTACTAGCTCCAACTCGGTTTTAGTGTGAAAACTGCAGGAACTTCAAACCGGCACTAGGAAACAGACTGAGAAAGCAGGGAAAATGTGTCTCCTGCAACCCGTTCCCTTGGTGCTAGATGAACGAACGTCTCTCCACTTGCTCAGTTCTGAGAGAAATATGTGTGTGAAAGCCGTCCTTCACCTAGATTGTTGGGAACACAAAGTTTCTTTTCAGATGCAAACTCCATTCCATACATATATATGGGGAGGTACAAGCTCCAACTCGGTTTTACAGTGAAAACTGCAGGAACTTCAAACCGGCACTAGGAAACAGACTGAGAAAGCAGAGAAAAAGTGTCTCCTGCAACCCGTTCCCCCGGTGCTAGATGAACGAACGTCTCTCCACTTCCTCAGTTCCGAGAGATAAGTGTGTGTGAAAGCCGTCCTTCACCTAGACTGTTGGGAACACAAAGTTTCTTTTCAGTTGCTAACTCCATTCCATACATATATATGGGGAGGTACAAGCTCCAACTCGGATTTACAGTGAAAACTGCAGGAACTTCAAACCGGCACTAGGAAACAGACTGAGAAAGCAGAGAAAAAGTGTCTCCTGCAACCCGTTCCCTTGGTGCTAGATGAACGAACGTCTCTCCACTTGCTAACTTCTGAGAGATAAGTGTGTGTGAAAGCCGTCCTTCACCTAGCGTGTTGGGAACACAAAGTTTCTTCTCAGTTGCAAACTCCATTCCATACATATATATGGGGAGGTACTAGCTCCAAATCGGTTTTACAGTGAAAACTGCAGGAACTTCAAACCGGCACTAGGAAACAGACTGAGAAAGCAGAGAAAAAGTGTCTCCTGCAACCCGTTCCCTTGGTGCTAGATGAACGAACGTCTCTCCACTTGCTCAGTTCTGAGAGACAAGTGTGTGTGAAAGCCGTCCTTCACCTAGCTTGTTGGGAACACAAAGTTTCTTTTCAGTTGCAAACTCCATTCCATACATATATATGAGGAGGTACTAGTTCCAACTCGGTTTTCCAGTGAAAACTGCAGGAACTTCAAACCGACACTAGGAAACAGACTGAGAAAGCAGAGAAAAAGTGTCTCCTGCAACCCGTTCCCTTGGTGCTAGATGAACGAAAGTCTCTCCACTTGCTCAGTTCTGAGAGATAAGTGTGTGTGAAAGCCTTCCTTCACCTAGCATGTTGGGAACACAAAGTTTCTTTTCAGTTGCCAACTCCATTCCATACATATATATGGTGAGGTACTAGCTCCAACTCGGTTTTAGCGTGAAAACTGCAGGAACTTCAAACCAGCACTAGGAAACAGACTGAGAAAGCAGGGAAAATGTGTCCCCTGCAACCCGTTCCCTTGGTGCTAGATGAACGAACGTCTCTCCACTTGCTCAGTTCTGAGAGAAATGTGTGTGTGAAAGCCGTCCTTCACCTAGATTGTTGGGAACACAAAGTTTCTTTTCAGTTGCAAACTCCATTCCTTACATATATATGGGGAGGTACAAGCTCCAACTCGGTTTTACAGTGAAAACTGCAGGAACTTCAAACCGGCACTAGGAAACAGACTGAGAAAGCAGAGAAAAAGTGTCTCCTGCAACCCGTTCCCCCGGTGCTAGATGAACGAACGTCTCTCCACTTGCTCAGTTCCGAGAGATAAGTGTGTGTGAAAGCCGTCCTTCACCTAGAGTGTTGGGAACACAAAGTTTCTTTTCAGTTGCTAACTCCATTCCATACATATATATGGGGAGGTACAAGCTCCAACTCGGATTTACAGTGAAAACTGCAGGAACTTCAAACTGGCACTAGGAAACAGACTGAGAAAGCAGAGAAAAAGTGTCTCCTGCAACCCGTTCCCTTGGTGCTAGATGAACGAACGCCTCTCCACTTGCTCAGTTCTGAGAGATAAGTGTGTGTGAAAGCCGTCCTTAACCTAGCGTGTTGGGAACACAAAGTTTCTTTTCAGTTGCAAACTCCATTCCATACATATATATGGGGAGGTACTAGCTCCAAATCGGTTTTACAGTGAAAACTGCAGGAACTTCAAACCGGCACTAGGAAACAGACTGAGAAAGCAGAGAAAAGTGTCACCAGCAACCCGTTCCCTTGGTGCTAGATTAACTAACGTCTCTCCACTTGCTCAGTTCTGAGAGATATGTGTGTGTGAAAGCCGTCCTTCACCTAGCTTGCTGGGAACACAAAGTTTCTTTTCAGTTGCAAACTCCATTCCATACATATATATGGGGAGGTACTAGCTCCAACTCGGTTTTCCAGTGAAAACTGCAGGAACTTCAAACCGGCACTAGGAAACAGACTGAGAAAGCAGAGAAAAAGTTTCTCCTGCAACCCGTTCCCTTGGTGCTAGATGAACGAACGTCTCTCCACTTGCTAAGTTCCGAGAGATAAGTGTGTGTGAAAGCCGTTCTTCAACAAGCTTGTTGGGAACACAAAGTTTCTTTTCAGTTGCAAACTCCATTCCATAAATATATATGGGGAGGTACTAGCTCCAACTCGGTTTTACAGCGAAAACTGCAGGAACTTCAAACCGGCACTAGGAAACAGACTGAGAAAGCAGGGAAAATGTGTCTCCTGCAACCCGTTCCCTTGGTGCTAGATGAATGAACGTCTCTCCACTTGCTCAGTTCTGAGAGATAAGTGTGTGTGAAAGCCGTCCTTCACCTAGCTTGTTGGGAACACAAAGTTTCTTTTCAGTTGCAAACTCCATTCCATACATATATATGGGGAGGTACTAGTTCCAACTCGGTTTTCCAGTGAAAACTGCAGGAACTTCAAACGGCACTAGGAAACAGACTGAGAAAGCAGAGAAAAAGTGTCTCCTGCAACCCGTTCCCTTGGTGCTAGATGAACGAAAGTCTCTCCACTTGCTCAGTTCTGAGAGATAAGTGTGTGTGAAAGCCGTTCTTCACCTAGCTTGTTGGGAACACAAAGTTTCTTTTCAGTTGCCAACTCCATTCCATTCATATATATGGGGAGGTACTAGCTCCAACTCGGTTTTAGTGTGAAAACTGCAGGAACTTCAAACCGGCACTAGGAATCAGACTGAGAAAGCAGAGAAAAAATGTCTCCTGCAACCCGTTCCCTTGGTGCTAGATGAACGAACGTCACTCCACTTGCTCAGTTCCGAGAGATATGTGTGTGTGAAAGCCGTCCTTCAACTAGCTTGTTGGGAACACAAAGTTTCTTTTCAGTTGCAAATTCCATTCCATAAATATATATGGGGAGGTACTAGCTCCAACTCGGTTTTACAGTGAAAACTGCAGGAACTTCAAACCGGCACTAGGAAACAGACTGAGAAAGCAGAGAATAAGTGTATCCTGCAACCCGTTCCCTTGGTGCTAGATGAACGAACGTCTCTCCACTTGCTCAGTTCTGAGAGATAATTGTGTGTGAAAGCCGTACTTCACCTAGCTTGTTGGGAACACAAAGTTTCTTTTCAGTTGCAAACTCCATTCCATACATATATATGGGGAGGTACTAGTTCCAAATCGGTTTTCCAGTGAAAACTGCAGGAACATCAAACCGGCACTAGGAAACAGACTGAGAAAGCAGAGAAAAAGTGTCTCCTGCAACCCGTTCCCTTGGTGCTAGATGAACGAACGTCTCTCCACTTGCTCAGTTCTGAGAGATAAGTGTGTGTGAAAGCCGTCCTTCACCTAGCTTGTTGGGAACACAAAGTTTCTTTTCAGTTGCCAACTCCATTCCATACATATATATGGTGAGGTAATAGCTCCAACTCTGTTTTAGTGTGAAAACTGCAGGAACTTCAAACCGGCACTAGGAAACAGACTGAGAAAGCAGGGAAAATGTGTCTCCTGCAACCCGTTCCCTTGGTGCTTGATGAACGAACGTCTCTCCACTTGCTCAGTTCTGAGAGAAATGTGTGTGTGAAAGCAGTCCTTAACCTCGATTGTTGGGAACACAAAGTTTCTTTTCAGATGCAAACTCCATTCCATACATATATATGGGGAGGTAGAAGCTCCAACTCGGTTTTACAGTGAAAACTGCAGGAACTTCAAACCGGCACTAGGAAACAGACTGAGAAAGCAGAGAAAAAGTGTCTCCTGCAAACCGTTCCCCCGGTGCTAGATGAACGAACGTCTCTCCACTTGCTAAATTCCGAGAGATAAGTGTGTGTGAAAGCCGTCCTTCACCTAGCTTGATGGGAACACAAAGTTTCTTTTCAGTTGCAAACTCCATTCCATACATATATATGGGGAGGTACTAGCTCCAACTCGGTTTTCCAGTGAAAACTGCAGGAACTTCAAACCGGCACTAGGAAACAGACTGAGAAAGCAGAGAAAAAGTGTCTCCTGCAAACCGTTCCCTTGGTGCTAGATGAACGAAAGTCTCTCCACTTGCTCAGTTCTGAGAGATAAGTGTGTGTGAAAGCCTTCCTTCACCTAGCTTGTTGGGAACACAAAGTTTCTTTTCAGTTGCAAACTCCATTCCATACATATATATGGGGAGGTACTAGCTCCAACTCGGTTTTACAGTGAAAACTGCAGGAACTTCAAACCGGCACTAGGAAACAGACTGAGAAAGCAGAGAAAAAGTGTCTCCTGCAACCCGTTCCCTTGGTGCTAGATGAACGAACGTCTCTCCACTTGCTCAGTTCTGAGAGATAAGTGTGTGTGAAAGCCGTCATTCACCTAGCTTGTTGGGAACACAAAGTTTCTTTTCAGTTGCAAACTCCATTCCATACATATATATGGGGAGGTACTAGTTCCAACTCGGTTTTCCAGTGAAAACTGCAGGAACTTCAAACCGGCACTAGGAAACAGACTGAGAAAGCAGAGAAAAAGTGTCTCCTGCAACCCGTTCCCTTGGTGCTAGATGAACGAAAGTCTCTCCACTTGCTCAGTTCTGAGAGATAAGTGTGTGTGAAAGCCGTCCTTCACTTAGCTTGTTGGGAACACAAAGTTTCTTTTCAGTTGCAAACTCCATTCCATACATATATATGGTGAGGTACTAGCTCCAACTCGGTTTTAGTGTGAAAACTGCAGGAACTTCAAACCGGCACTAGGAAACAGACTGAGAAAGCAGGGAAAATGTGTCTCCTGCAACCCGTTCCCTTGGTGCTAGATGAACGAACGTCTCTCCACTTGCTCAGTTCTGAGAGAAATATGTGTGTGAAAGCCGTCCTTCACCTAGATTGTTGGGAACACAAAGTTTCTTTTCAGATGCAAACTCCATTCCATACATATATATGGGGAGGTACAAGCTCCAACTCGGTTTTACAGTGAAAACTGCAGGAACTTCAAACCGGCACTAGGAAACAGACTGAGAAAGCAGAGAAAAAGTGTCTCCTGCAACCCGTTCCCCCGGTGCTAGATGAACGAACGTCTCTCCACTTCCTCAGTTCCGAGAGATAAGTGTGTGTGAAAGCCGTCCTTCACCTAGACTGTTGGGAACACAAAGTTTCTTTTCAGTTGCTAACTCCATTCCATACATATATATGGGGAGGTACAAGCTCCAACTCGGATTTACAGTGAAAACTGCAGGAACTTCAAACCGGCACTAGGAAACAGACTGAGAAAGCAGAGAAAAAGTGTCTCCTGCAACCCGTTCCCTTGGTGCTAGATGAACGAACGTCTCTCCACTTGCTAACTTCTGAGAGATAAGTGTGTGTGAAAGCCGTCCTTCACCTAGCGTGTTGGGAACACAAAGTTTCTTCTCAGTTGCAAACTCCATTCCATACATATATATGGGGAGGTACTAGCTCCAAATCGGTTTTACAGTGAAAACTGCAGGAACTTCAAACCGGCACTAGGAAACAGACTGAGAAAGCAGAGAAAAAGTGTCTCCTGCAACCCGTTCCCTTGGTGCTAGATGAACGAACGTCTCTCCACTTGCTCAGTTCTGAGAGACAAGTGTGTGTGAAAGCCGTCCTTCACCTAGCTTGTTGGGAACACAAAGTTTCTTTTCAGTTGCAAACTCCATTCCATACATATATATGAGGAGGTACTAGTTCCAACTCGGTTTTCCAGTGAAAACTGCAGGAACTTCAAACCGACACTAGGAAACAGACTGAGAAAGCAGAGAAAAAGTGTCTCCTGCAACCCGTTCCCTTGGTGCTAGATGAACGAAAGTCTCTCCACTTGCTCAGTTCTGAGAGATAAGTGTGTGTGAAAGCCTTCCTTCACCTAGCATGTTGGGAACACAAAGTTTCTTTTCAGTTGCCAACTCCATTCCATACATATATATGGTGAGGTACTAGCTCCAACTCGGTTTTAGCGTGAAAACTGCAGGAACTTCAAACCAGCACTAGGAAACAGACTGAGAAAGCAGGGAAAATGTGTCCCCTGCAACCCGTTCCCTTGGTGCTAGATGAACGAACGTCTCTCCACTTGCTCAGTTCTGAGAGAAATGTGTGTGTGAAAGCCGTCCTTCACCTAGATTGTTGGGAACACAAAGTTTCTTTTCAGTTGCAAACTCCATTCCATACATATATATGGGGAGGTACAAGCTCCAACTCGGTTTTACAGTGAAAACTGCAGGAACTTCAAACCGGCACTAGGAAACAGACTGAGAAAGCAGAGAAAAAGTGTCTCCTGCAACCCGTTCCCCCGGTGCTAGATGAACGAACGTCTCTCCACTTGCTCAGTTCCGAGAGATAAGTGTGTGTGAAAGCCGTCCTTCACCTAGAGTGTTGGGAACACAAAGTTTCTTTTCAGTTGCTAACTCCATTCCATACATATATATGGGGAGGTACAAGCTCCAACTCGGATTTACAGTGAAAACTGCAGGAACTTCAAACTGGCACTAGGAAACAGACTGAGAAAGCAGAGAAAAAGTGTCTCCTGCAACCCGTTCCCTTGGTGCTAGATGAACGAACGCCTCTCCACTTGCTCAGTTCTGAGAGATAAGTGTGTGTGAAAGCCGTCCTTAACCTAGCGTGTTGGGAACACAAAGTTTCTTTTCAGTTGCAAACTCCATTCCATACATATATATGGGGAGGTACTAGCTCCAAATCGGTTTTACAGTGAAAACTGCAGGAACTTCAAACCGGCACTAGGAAACAGACTGAGAAAGCAGAGAAAAGTGTCACCAGCAACCCGTTCCCTTGGTGCTAGATTAACTAACGTCTCTCCACTTGCTCAGTTCTGAGAGATATGTGTGTGTGAAAGCCGTCCTTCACCTAGCTTGCTGGGAACACAAAGTTTCTTTTCAGTTGCAAACTCCATTCCATACATATATATGGGGAGGTACTAGCTCCAACTCGGTTTTCCAGTGAAAACTGCAGGAACTTCAAACCGGCACTAGGAAACAGACTGAGAAAGCAGAGAAAAAGTTTCTCCTGCAACCCGTTCCCTTGGTGCTAGATGAACGAACGTCTCTCCACTTGCTAAGTTCCGAGAGATAAGTGTGTGTGAAAGCCGTTCTTCAACAAGCTTGTTGGGAACACAAAGTTTCTTTTCAGTTGCAAACTCCATTCCATAAATATATATGGGGAGGTACTAGCTCCAACTCGGTTTTACAGCGAAAACTGGAGGAACTTCAAACCGGCACTAGGAAACAGACTGAGAAAGCAGGGAAAATGTGTCTCCTGCAACCCGTTCCCTTGGTGCTAGATGAATGAACGTCTCTCCACTTGCTCAGTTCTGAGAGATAAGTGTGTGTGAAAGCCGTCCTTCACCTAGCTTGTTGGGAACACAAAGTTTCTTTTCAGTTGCAAACTCCATTCCATACATATATATGGGGAGGTACTAGTTCCAACTCGGTTTTCCAGTGAAAACTGCAGGAACTTCAAACGGCACTAGGAAACAGACTGAGAAAGCAGAGAAAAAGTGTCTCCTGCAACCCGTTCCCTTGGTGCTAGATGAACGAAAGTCTCTCCACTTGCTCAGTTCTGAGAGATAAGTGTGTGTGAAAGCCGTTCTTCACCTAGCTTGTTGGGAACACAAAGTTTCTTTTCAGTTGCCAACTCCATTCCATTCATATATATGGGGAGGTACTAGCTCCAACTCGGTTTTAGTGTGAAAACTGCAGGAACTTCAAACCGGCACTAGGAATCAGACTGAGAAAGCAGAGAAAAAATGTCTCCTGCAACCCGTTCCCTTGGTGCTAGATGAACGAACGTCACTCCACTTGCTCAGTTCCGAGAGATATGTGTGTGTGAAAGCCGTCCTTCAACTAGCTTGTTGGGAACACAAAGTTTCTTTTCAGTTGCAAATTCCATTCCATAAATATATATGGGGAGGTACTAGCTCCAACTCGGTTTTACAGTGAAAACTGCAGGAACTTCAAACCGGCACTAGGAAACAGACTGAGAAAGCAGAGAATAAGTGTATCCTGCAACCCGTTCCCTTGGTGCTAGATGAACGAACGTCTCTCCACTTGCTCAGTTCTGAGAGATAATTGTGTGTGAAAGCCGTACTTCACCTAGCTTGTTGGGAACACAAAGTTTCTTTTCAGTTGCAAACTCCATTCCATACATATATATGGGGAGGTACTAGTTCCAAATCGGTTTTCCAGTGAAAACTGCAGGAACATCAAACCGGCACTAGGAAACAGACTGAGAAAGCAGAGAAAAAGTGTCTCCTGCAACCCGTTCCCTTGGTGCTAGATGAACGAACGTCTCTCCACTTGCTCAGTTCTGAGAGATAAGTGTGTGTGAAAGCCGTCCTTCACCTAGCTTGTTGGGAACACAAAGTTTCTTTTCAGTTGCCAACTCCATTCCATACATATATATGGTGAGGTAATAGCTCCAACTCTGTTTTAGTGTGAAAACTGCAGGAACTTCAAACCGGCACTAGGAAACAGACTGAGAAAGCAGGGAAAATGTGTCTCCTGCAACCCGTTCCCTTGGTGCTTGATGAACGAACGTCTCTCCACTTGCTCAGTTCTGAGAGAAATGTGTGTGTGAAAGCAGTCCTTAACCTCGATTGTTGGGAACACAAAGTTTCTTTTCAGATGCAAACTCCATTCCATACATATATATGGGGAGGTAGAAGCTCCAACTCGGTTTTACAGTGAAAACTGCAGGAACTTCAAACCGGCACTAGGAAACAGACTGAGAAAGCAGAGAAAAAGTGTCTCCTGCAACCCGTTCCCCCGGTGCTAGATGAACGAACGTCTCTACACTTGCTAAATTCCGAGAGATAAGTGTGTGTGAAAGCCGTCCTTCACCTAGCTTGTTGGGAACACAAAGTTTCTTTTCAGTTGCAAACTCCATTCCATACATATATATGGGGAGGTACTAGCTCCAACTCGGTTTTCCAGTGAAAACTGCAGGAACTTCAAACCGGCACTAGGAAACAGACTGAGAAAGCAGAGAAAAAGTGTCTCCTGCAAACCGTTCCCTTGGTGCTAGATGAACGAAAGTCTCTCCACTTGCTCAGTTCTGAGAGATAAGTGTGTGTGAAAGCCTTCCTTCACCTAGCTTGTTGGGAACACAAAGTTTCTTTTCAGTTGCCAACTCCATTCCATACATATATATGGTGAGGTACTAGCTCCAACTCGGTTTTAGCGTGAAAACTGCAGGAACTTCAAACCAGCACTAGGAAACAGACTGAGAAAGCAGGGAAAATGTGTCCCCTGCAACCCGTTCCCTTGGTGCTAGATGAACGAACGTCTCTCCACTTGCTCAGTTCTGAGAGAAATGTGTGTGTGAAAGCCGTCCTTCACCTAGATTGTTGGGAACACAAAGTTTCTTTTCAGTTGCAAACTCCATTCCATACATATATATGGGGAGGTACAAGCTCCAACTCGGTTTTACAGTGAAAACTGCAGGAACTTCAAACCGGCACTAGGAAACAGACTGAGAAAGCAGAGAAAAAGTGTCTCCTGCAACCCGTTCCCCCGGTGCTAGATGAACGAACGTCTCTCCACTTGCTCAGTTCCGAGAGATAAGTGTGCGTGAAAGCCGTCCTTCACCTAGAGTGTTGGGAACACAAAGGTTCTTTTCAGTTGCTAACTCCATTCCATACATATATATGGGGCGGTACAAGCTCCAACTCGGATTTACAGTGAAAACTGCAGGAACTTCAAACTGGCAATAGGAAACAGACTGAGAAAGCAGAGAAAAATTGTCTCCTGCAACCCGTTCCCTTGGTGCTAGATGAACGAACGTCTCTCCACTTGCTCAGTTCTGAGAGATAAGTGTGTGTGAAAGCCGTCCTTCACCTAGCGTGTTGGGAACACAAAGTTTCTTTTCAGTTGCAAACTCCATTCCATACATATATATGGGGAGGTACTAGCTCCAAATCGGTTTTACAGTGAAAACTGCAGGAACTTCAAACCGGCACTAGGAAACAGACTGAGAAAGCAGAGAAAAGTGTCACCTGCAACCCGTTCCCTTGGTGCTAGATGAACGAACGTCTCTCCACTTGCTAAGTTCCGAGAGATAAGTGTGTGTGAAAGCCGTTCTTCAACAAGCTTGTTGGGAACACAAAGTTTCTTTTCAGTTGCAAACTCCATTCCATAAATATATATGGGGAGGTACTAGCTCCAACTCGGTTTTACAGTGAAAACTGCAGGAACTTCAAACCGGCACTAGGAAACAGACTGAGAAAGCAGGGAAAATGTGTCTCCTGCAACCCGTTCCCTTGGTGCTAGATGAATGAACGTCTCTCCACTTGCTCAGTTCTGAGAGATAAGTGTGTGTGAAAGCCGTCCTTCACCTAGCTTGTTGGGAACACAAAGTTTCTTTTCAGTTGCAAAATCCATTCCATACATATATATGGGGAGGTACTAGTTCCAACACGGTTTTCCAGTGAAAACTGCAGGAACTTCAAACCGGCACTAGGAAACAGACTGAGAAAGCAGAGAAAAAGTGTCTCCTGCAACCCGTTCCCTTGGTGCTAGATGAACGAAAGTCTCTCCACTTGCTCAGTTCTGAGAGATAAGTGTGTGTGAAAGCCGTCCTTCACCTAGCTTGTTGGGAACACAAAGTTTCTTTTCAGTTGCCAACTCCATTCCATTCATATATATGGGGAGGTACTAGCTCCAACTCGGTTTTAGTGTGAAAACTGCAGGAACTTCAAACCGGCACTAGGAATCAGACTGAGAAAGCAGAGAAAAAATGTCTCCTGCAACCCGTTCCCTTGGTGCTAGATGAACGAACGTCACTCCACTTGCTCAGTTCCGAGAGATAAGTGTGTGTGAAAGCCGTCCTTCAACTAGCTTGTTGGGAACACAAAGTTTCTTTTCAGTTGCAAATTCCATTCCATAAATATATATGGGGAGGTACTAGCTCCAACTCGGTTTTACAGTGAAAACTGCAGGAACTTCAAACCGGCACTAGGAAACAGACTGAGAAAGCAGAGAAAAAGTGTATCCTGCAACCCGTTCCCTTGGTGCTAGATGAACGAACGTCTCTCCACTTGCTCAGTTCTGAGAGATAAGTGTGTGTGAAAGCCGTATTTCACCTAGCTTGTTGGGAACACAAAGTTTCTTTTCAGTTGCAAACTCCATTCCATACATATATATGGGGAGGTACTAGTTCCAAATCGGTTTTCCAGTGAAAACTGCAGGAACTTCAAACCGGCACTAGGAAACAGACTGAGAAAGCAGAGAAAAAGTGTCTCCTGCAACCCGTTCCCTTGGTGTTAGATGAACGAACGTCTCTCCACTTGCTCAGTTCTGAGAGATAAGTGTGTGTGAAAGCCGTCCTTCACCTAGCTTGTTGGGAACACAAAGTTTCTTTTCAGTTGCCAACTCCATTCCATACATATATATGGTGAGGTAATAGCTCCAACTCGGTTTTAGTGTGAAAACTGCAGGAACTTCAAACCGGCACTAGGAAACAGACTGAGAAAGCAGGGAAAATGTGTCTCCTGCAGCCCGTTCCCTTGGTGCTTGATGAACGAACGTCTCTCCACTTGCTCAGTTCTGAGAGAAATGTGTGTGTGAAAGCAGTCCTTCACCTCGATTGTTGGGAACACAAAGTTTCTTTTCAGATGCAAACTCCATTCCATACATATATATGGGGAGGTAGAAGCTCCAACACGGTTTTACAGTGAAAACTGCAGGAACTTCAAACCGGCACTAGGAAACAGACTGAGAAAGCAGAGAAAAAGTGTCTCCTGCAACCCGTTCCCCCGGTGCTAGATGAACGAACGTCTCTCCACTTGCTAAATTCCGAGAGATAAGTGTGTGTGAAAGCCGTCCTTCACCTAGCTTGTTGGGAACACAAAGTTTCTTTTCAGTTGCAAACTCCATTCCATACATATATATGGGGAGGTACTAGCTCCAACTCGGTTTTCCAGTGAAAACTGCAGGAACTTCAAACCGGCACTAGGAAACAGACAGAGAAAGCAGAGAAAAAGTTTCTCCTGCAACCCGTTCCCTTGGTGCTAGATGAACGAACGTCTCTCCACTTGCTCCGTTCTGAGAGATAAGTGTGTGTGAAAGCCGTCCTTCAGATTGCTTGTTGGGAACACAAAGTTTCTTTTCAGTTGCAAACTCCATTCCTTTCATATATATGTGGAGGTACAAGCTCCAACTCGGTTTTACAGTGAAAACTGCAGGAACTTCAAAACGGCACTAGGAATCAGACTGAGAAAGCAGAGTAAAAGTGTCTCCTGCAAACCATTCCCTTGGTGCTAGATGAACGAACGTCTCTCCACTTGCTCATTTCCGAGAGATAAGTGTGTGTGAAAGCCGTCCGTCAACTAGCTTGTTGGGAACACAAAGTTTCTTTTCAGTTGCAAACTCCATTCCATAAATATATATGGGGAGGTACTAGCTCCAACTCGGTTTTACAGTGAAAACTGCAGGAACTTCAAACCGGCACTAGGAAACAGATTAAGAAAGCAGAGAAAAAGTGTCACCTGCAACCCGTTCCCTTTGTGCTAGATGAACGAAAGTCTCTCCACTTGCTCAGTTCTGAGAGATAAGTGTGTGTGAAAGCCGTCCTTCACCTAGCTTGTTGGGAACACAAAGTTTCTTTTCAGTTGCCAACTCCATTCCATTCATATATATGGGGAGGTACTAGCTCCAACTCGGTTTTAGTGTGAAAACTGCAGGAACTTCAAACAGGCACTAGGAATCAGACTGAGAAAGCAGAGAAAAAATGTCACCTGCAACCCGTTCCCTTGGTGCTAGATGAACGAACGTCTCTCCACTTGCTCAGTTCCGAGAGATAAGTGTGTGTGAAAGCCGTCCTTCAACTAGCTTGTTGGGAACACAAAGTTTCTTTTCAGTTGCAAACTCCATTCCATAAATATATATGGGGAGGTACTAGCTCCAACTCGGTTTTACAGTGAAAACTGCAGGAACTTCAAACCGGCACTAGGAAACAGACTGAGAAAGCAGAGAAATAGTGTATCCTGCAACCCGTTCCCTTGGTGCTAGATGAACGAACGTCTCTCCACTTGCTCAGTTCTGAGAGATAAGTGTGTGTGAAAGCCGTACTTCACCTAGCTTGTTGGGAACACAAAGTTTCTTTTCAGATGCAAACTCCATTCCATACATATATATGGGGAGGTAGAAGCTCCAACACGGTTTTACAGTGAAAACTGCAGGAACTTCAAACCGGCACTAGGAAACAGACTGAGAAAGCAGAGAAAAAGTGTCTCCTGCAACCCGTTCCCCCGGTGCTAGATGAACGAACGTCTCTCCACTTGCTAAATTCCGAGAGATAAGTGTGTGTGAAAGCCGTCCTTCACCTAGCTTGTTGGGAACACAAAGTTTCTTTTCAGTTGCAAACTCCATTCCATACATATATATGGGGAGGTACTAGCTCCAACTCGGTTTTCCAGTGAAAACTGCAGGAACTTCAAACCGGCACTAGGAAACAGACTGAGAAAGCAGAGAAAAAGTTTCTCCTGCAACCCGTTCCCTTGGTGCTAGATGAACGAACGTCTCTCCACTTGCTCCGTTCTGAGAGATAAGAGTGTGTGAAAGCCGTCCTTCAGATTGCTTGTTGGGAACACAAAGTTTCTTTTCAGTTGCAAACTCCATTCCATTCATATATATGGGGAGGTACAAGCTCCAACTCGGTTTTACAGTGAAAACTGCAGGAACTTCAAAACGGCACTAGGAATCAGACTGAGAAAGCAGAGTAAAAGTGTCTCCTGCAAACCGTTCCCTTGGTGCTAGATGAACGAACGTCTCTCCACTTGCTCATTTCCGAGAGATAAGTGTGTGTGAAAGCCGTCCGTCAACTAGCTTGTTGGGAACACAAAGTTTCTTTTCAGTTGCAAACTCCATTCCATAAATATATATGGGGAGGTACTAGCTCCAACTCGGTTTTACAGTGAAAACTGCAGGAACTTCAAACCGGCACTAGGAAACAGACTAAGAAAGCAGAGAAAAAGTGTCACCTGCAACCCGTTCCCTTTGTGCTAGATGAACGAACGTCTCTCCACTTGCTCAGTTCTGAGAGATAAGTGTGTGTGAAAGCCGTCCTTCACCTAGCTTGTTGGGAACACAAAGTTTCTTTTCATTTGCAAACACCATTCCATACATATATATGGGGAGGTACTAGTTCCAACTCGGTTTTCCAGTGAAAACTGCAGGAACTTCAAACCGGCACTAGGAAACAGACTGAGAAGCAGAAAAATAGTCTCTCCTGCAACCCGTTCCCTTGGTTCTAGATGAGCGAACGTCTCTCTACTTGCTCAGTTGTGAGAGATAAGTGTGTGTGAAAGCCGTCCTTCACCTATCTTGTTGGGAACACAAAGTTTCTTTTCAGTTGCAAACTCCATACCATTCATATATATGGGGAGGTACAAGCTCCAACTCGTTTTTACAGTGAAAACTGCAGGAACTTCAAACCGGCACTAGGAAACAGACTGAGAAAGCAGAGAAAAAGTATCTCCTGCAAGCCGTTCCCTTGGTGCTAGATGAACAAACGTCTCTCCACTTGCTCAGTTCCGAGAGATAAGTGTGTGTGAAAGCCGTCCTTCACTTAGCTTGTTGGGAACACAAAGTTTCATTTCAGTTGCTAACAAAATTCCATACATATATATGGGGAGGTACAAGCTCCAACTCGGTTTTACAGTGAAAACTGCAGGAACTTCACACAGGCACTAGGAAACAGACTGAGAAAGCAGAGAAAAAGTGTCTCCTGCAACCCGTTCCCTTGGTGCTAGAGAACAAACGTCTCTCCACTTGCTCAGTTCTGAGAGTTAAGTGTGTGTGAAAGCCGTCCTTCAACTAGCTTGTTGGGAACACAAAGTTTCTTTTCAGTTGCAAACTCCATTCCATACATATATATGGGGAGGTACTAGCTCCAACTCGGTTTTACAGTGAAAACTGCAGGAACTTCAAACCGGCACTATGAAACAGACTGAGAAAGCAGGGAAATTGTGTCTCCTGCAACCCGTTCCCTTGGTGCTAGATGAATGAACGTCTCTCCACTTGCTCAGTTCTGAGAGATAAGTGTGTGTGAAAGCCGTCCTTCACCTAGCTTGTTGGGAACACAAAGTTTCTTTTCAGTTGCAAACTCCATTCCATACATATATATGGGGAGGTACTAGTCCCAACTCGGTTTTCCAGAGAAAACTGCAGGAACTTCAAACCGGCACTAGGAAACAGACTGAGAAAGCAGAGAAATAGTGTCTCCTGCAACCCGTTCCCTTGGTTCTAGATGAACGAAAGTCTCTCCACTTGCTCAGTTCTGAGAGTTAAGTGTGTGTGAAAGCCGTCCTTCACCTAGCTTGTTGGGAACACAAAGTTTCTTTTCAGTTGCCAACTCCATTCCATACATATATATGGTGAGGTACAAGCTCCAAATCGGTTTTAGTGTGAAAACTGCAGGAACTTCAAACCGGCACTAGGAATCAGACTGAGAAAGCAGAGAAAAAGTGTCTCCTGCAACCCGTTCCCTTGGTGCTAGATGAACGAACGTCTCTCCACTTGCTCAGTTCTGAGAGATAAGTGTGTGTGAAAGCCGTACTTCACCTAGCTTGTTGGGAACACAAAGTTTCTTTTCAGTTGCAAACTCCATTCCATACATATATATGGGGAGGTACTAGTTCCAAATCGGTTTTCCAGTGAAAACTGCAGGAACTTCAAACCGGCACTAGGAAACAGATTGAGAAAGCAGAGAAAAAGTGTCTCCTGCAACCCGTTTCCTTGGGGCTAGATGAACGAACGTCTCTCCACTTGCTCAGTTCTGAGAGATAAGTGTGTGTGAAAGCCGTCCTTCACCTAGCTTGTTGGGAACACAAAGTTTCTTTTCAGTTGCCAACTCCATTCCATACATATATATGGTGAGGTACTAGCTCCAACTCGGTTTTAGTGTGAAAACTGCAGGAACTTCAAACCGGCACTAGGAAACAGACTGAGAAAGCAGGGAAAATGTGTCTCCTGCAACCCGTTCCCTTGGTGCTTGATGAACGAACGTCTCTCCACTTGCTCAGTTCTGAGAGAAATGTGTGTGTGAAAGCAGTCCTTCACCTCGATTGTTGGGAACACAAAGTTTCTTTTCAGATGCAAACTCCATTCCATACATATATATGGGGAGGTAGAAGCTCCAACACGGTTTTACAGTGAAAACTGCAGGAACTTCAAACCGGCACTAGGAAACAGACTGAGAAAGCAGAGAAAAAGTGTCTCCTGCAACCCGTTCCCCCGGTGCTAGATGAACGAACGTCTCTCCACTTGCTAAATTCCGAGAGATAAGTGTGTGTGAAAGCCGTCCTTCACCTAGCTTGTTGGGAACACAAAGTTTCTTTTCAGTTGCAAACTCCATTCCATACATATATATGGGGAGGTACTAGCTCCAACTCGGTTTTCCAGTGAAAACTGCAGGAACTTCAAACCGGCACTAGGAAACAGACTGAGAAAGCAGAGAAAAAGTTTCTCCTGCAACCCGTTCCCTTGGTGCTAGATGAACGAACGTCTCTCCACTTGCTCCGTTCTGAGAGATAAGTGTGTGTGAAAGCCGTCCTTCAGATTGCTTGTTGGGAACACAAAGTTTCTTTTCAGTTGCAAACTCCATTCCATTCATATATATGTGGAGGTACAAGCTCCAACTCGGTTTTACAGTGAAAACTGCAGGAACTTCAAAACGGCACTAGGAATCAGACTGAGAAAGCAGAGTAAAAGTGTCTCCTGCAAACCGTTCCCTTGGTGCTAGATGAACGAACGTCTCTCCACTTGCTCATTTCCGAGAGATAAGTGTGTGTGAAAGCCGTCCGTCAACTAGCTTGTTGGGAACACAAAGTTTCTTTTCAGTTGCAAACTCCATTCCATAAATATATATGGGGAGGTACTAGCTCCAACTCGGTTTTACAGTGAAAACTGCAGGAACTTCAAACCGGCACTAGGAAACAGATTAAGAAAGCAGAGAAAAAGTGTCACCTGCAACCCGTTCCCTTTGTGCTAGATGAACGAAAGTCTCTCCACTTGCTCAGTTCTGAGAGATAAGTGTGTGTGAAAGCCGTCCTTCACCTAGCTTGTTGGGAACACAAAGTTTCTTTTCAGTTGCCAACTCCATTCCATTCATATATATGGGGAGGTACTAGCTCCAACTCGGTTTTAGTGTGAAAACTGCAGGAACTTCAAACCGGCACTAGGAATCAGACTGAGAAAGCAGAGAAAAAATGTCTCCTGCAACCCGTTCCCTTGGTGCTAGATGAACGAACGTCTCTCCACTTGCTCAGTTCCGAGAGATAAGTGTGTGTGAAAGCCGTCCTTCAACTAGCTTGTTGGGAACACAAAGTTTCTTTTCAGTTGCAAACCCCATTCCATAAATATATATGGGGAGGTACTAGCTCCAACTCGGTTTTACAGTGAAAACTGCAGGAACTTCAAACCGGCACTAGGAAACAGACTGAGAAAGCAGAGAAAAAGTGTATCCTGCATCCCGTTCCCTTGGTTCTAGATGAACGAACGTCTCTCCACTTGCTCAGTTCTGAGAGATAAGTGTGTGTGAAAGCCGTACTTCACCTAGCTTGTTGGGAACACAAAGTTTCTTTTCAGTTGCAAACTCCATTCCATACATATATATGGGGAGGTACTAGTTCCAAATCGGTTTTCCAGTGAAAACTGCAGGAACTTCAAACCGGCACTAGGAAACAGACTGAGAAAGCAGGGAAAATGTGTCTCCTGCAAACCGTTCCCTTGGTGCTTGATGAACGAACGTCTCTCCACTTGCTCAGTTCTGAGAGAAATGTGTGTGTGAAAGCCGTCCTTCACCTCGATTGTTGGGAACACAAAGTTTCTTTTCAGATGCAAACTCCATTCCATACATATATATGGGGAGGTAGAAGCTCCAACACGGTTTTACAGTGAAAACTGCAGGAACTTCAAACCGGCACTAGGAAACAGACTGAGAAAGCAGAGAAAAAGTGTCTCCTGCAAACCGTTCCCTTGGTGCTAGATGAACGAACGTCTCTCCACTTGCTCAGTTCTGAGAGATAAGTGTGTGTGAAAGCCGTCCTTCACCTAGCTTGTTGGGAACACAAATTTTCTTTTCATTTGCAAACACCATTCCATACATATATATGGGGAGGTACTAGTTCCAACTCGGTTTTCCAGTGAAAACTGCAGGAACTTCAAACCGGCACTAGGAAACAGACTGAGAAGCAGAAAATTAGTCTCTCCTGCAACCCGTTCCCTTGGTTCTAGATGAGCGAACGTCTCTCCACTTGCTCAGTTCTGAGAGATAAGTGTGTGTGAAAGCCGTCCTTCACCTATCTTGTTGGGAACACAAAGTTTCTTTTCTGTTGCAAACTCCATACCATTCATATATATGGGGAGGTACAAGCTCCAACTCGTTTTTACAGTGAAAACTGCAGGAAATTCAAACCGGCACTAGGAAACAGACTGAGAAAGCAGAGAAAAAGTATCTCCTGCAACCCGTTCCCTTGGTGCTAGATGAACAAACGTCTCTCCACTTGCTCAGTTCCGAGAGATAAGTGTGTGTGAAAGCCGTCCTTCACTTAGCTTGTTGGGAACACAAAGTTTCATTTCAGTTGCTAACAAAATTCCATACATATATATGGGGAGGTACAAGCTCCAACTCGGTTTTACAGTGAAAACTGCAGGAACTTCAAACAGGCACTAGGAAACAGACTGAGAAAGCAGAGAAAAAGTGTCTCCTGCAACCCGTTCCCTTGGTGCTAGAGAACAAACGTCTCTCCACTTGCTCAGTTCTGAGAGTTAAGTGTGTGTGAAAGCCGTCCTTCAACTTGCTTGTTGGGAACACAAAGTTTCTTTTCAGTTGCAAACTCCATTCCATAAATATATATGGGGAGGTACTAGCTCCAACTCGGTTTTACAGTGAAAACTGCAGGAACTTCAAACCGGCACTAGGAAACAGACTGAGAAAGCAGGGAAATTGTGTCTCCTGCAACCCGTTCCCTTGGTGCTAGATGAATGAACGTCTCTCCACTTGCTCAGTTCTGAGAGAAAAGTGTGTGTGAAAGCCGTCCTTCACCTAGCTTGTTGGGAACACAAAGTTTCTTTTCAGTTGCAAACTCCATTCCATACATATATATGGGGAGGTACTAGTTCCAACTCGGTTTTCCAGAGAAAACTGCAGGAACTTCAAACCGGCACTAGGAAACAGACTGAGAAAGCAGAGAAATAGTGTCTCCTGCAACCCGTTCCCTTGGTGCTAGATGAACGAAAGTCTCTCCACTTGCTCAGTTCTGAGAGATAAGTGTGTGTGAAAGCCGTCCTTCACCTAGCTTGTTGGGAACACAAAGTTTCTTTTCAGTTGCCAACTCCATTCCATACATATATATGGTGAGGTACTAGCTCCAACTCGGTTTTAGAGTGAAAACTACAGGAACTTCAAACCGGCACTAGGAAACAGGCTGAGAAAGCAGGGAAAATGTGTCCCCTGCAACCGGTTCCCTTGGTGCTAGATGAACGAACGTCTCTCCACTTGCTCAGTTCTGAGAGATAATTGTGTGTGAAAGCCGTCCTTCACCTAGCTTGTTGGGAACACAAAGTTTCTTTTCAGTTGCAAACTCCATTCCATTCATATATATGGTGAGGTACTAGCTCCAACTCGGTTTTCCAGTGAAAACTGCAGGAACTTCAAACCGGCACTAGGAAACAGACTGAGAAAGCAGAGAAAAAGTGTCTCCTGCAACCCGTTCCCTTGGTGCTAGATGAATGAACGTCTCTCCACTTGCTCAGTTCTGAGAGATAAGTGTGTGTGAAAGCCGTCCTTCACCTAGCTTGTTGGGAACACAAAGTTTCTTTTCAGTTGCAAACTCCATTCCATACATATATATGGGGAGGTACTAGCTCCAACTCGGTTTTAGTGTGAAAAATGCAGGAACTTCAAACCGGCACTAGGAATCAGATTGAGAAAGCAGAGAAAAAGTGTCTCCTGCAACCCGTTCCCTTGGTGCTAGATGAACGAACGTCTCTCCACTTGCTCAGTTCCGAGAGATAAGTGTGTGTGAAAGCCGTCCTTCAACTAGCTTGTTGGGAACACAAAGTTTCTTTTCAGTTGCAAACTCCATTCCATAAATATATATGGGGAGGTACTAGCTCCAACTCGGTTTTACAGTGAAAACTGCAGGAACTTCAAACCGGCACTAGGAAACAGACTGAGAAAGCAGAGAAAAAGTGCATCCTGCAACCCGTTCCTTTGGTGCTAGATGAACGTACGTCTCTCCACTTGCTCAGTTCTGAGAGATAAGTGTGTGTGAAAGCCGTACTTCACCTAGCTTGTTGGGAACACAAAGTTTCTTTTCAGTTGCAAACTCCATTCCATACATATATATGGGGAGGTACTAGTTCCAACTCGGTTTTCCAGTGAAAACTGCAGGAACTTCAAACCGGCACTAGGAAACAGACTGAGAAAGCAGAGAAAAAGTGTCTCCTGCAACCCGTTCCCTTGGTGCTAGATGAACGAACGTCTCTCCACTTGCTCAGTTCTGAGAGATAAGTGTGTGTGAAAGCCGTTCTTCACCTAGCTTGTAGGGAACACAAAGTTTCTTTTCAGTTGCCAACTCCATTCCATACATATATATGGTGAGGTACTAGCTCCAACTCGCTTTTAGTGTGAAAACTGCAGGAACTTCAAACCGGCACTAGGAAACAGACTGAGAAAGCAGGGAAAATGTGTCTCCTGCAACCCGTTCAATTGGTGCTAGATGAACGAACGTCTCTCCACTTGCTCAGTTCTGAGAGAAATGTGTGTGTTAAAGCCGTCCTTCACCTAGATTTTTGGGAACACAAAGTTTCTTTTCAGATGCAAACTCCATTCCATACATATATATGGGGAGGTAGAAGCTCCAACACGGTTTTACAGTGAAAACTGCAGGAACTTCAAACCGGCACTAGGAAACAGACTGAGAAAGCAGAGAAAAAGTGTCTCCTGCAACCCGTTCCCCCGGTGCTAGATGAACGAACGTCTCTCCACTTGCTCAGTTCTGAAAGTTATGTGTGTGTGAAAGCCGTCCTTCACCTAGCTTTTTGGGAACACAAAGTTTCTTTTCAGTTGCAAAATCCATTCCATACATATATATGGGGAGGTACAAGCTCCAACTCGGTTTTACAGTGAAAACTGCAGGAACGTCAAACCGGCACTAGGTTAAAGACTGAGAAAGCAGAGAAAAAGTGTCTCCTGCAACCCGTTCCCTTGGTGCTAGATGAACGAACGTCTCTCCACTTGCTCAGTTCTGAGAGATAAGTGTGTGTGAAAGCCGTCCTTCACCTAGCTTGTTGGGAAAACAAAGTTTCTTTTCAGTTGCCAACTCCATTCCATACATATATATGGTGAGGTACTAGCTCCAACTCGGTTTTAGAGTGAAAACTACAGGAACTTCAAACCGGCACTAGGAAACAGGTTGAGAAAGCAGGGAAAATGTGTCCCATGCAACCCGTTCCCTTGGTGCTTGATGAACGAACGTCTCTCCACTTGCTCAGTTCTGAGAGATAAGTGTGTGTGAAAGCCGTCCTTCACCTAGCTTGTTGGGAACACAAAATTTCTTTTCAGTTGCAAACTCCATTCCATTCATATATATGGGGAGGTACTAGCTCCAACTCGATTTTCCAGTGAAAACTGCAGGAACTTCAAACTGGCACTAGGAAACAGACTGAGAAAGCAGAGAAATTGTTTCTCCTGCAACCCGTTCCCTTGGTGCTAGATGAACGAACGTCTCTCCACTTGCTCCGTTCTGAGAGATAATTGTGTGTGAAAGCCGTCCTTCAGCTTGCTAGTTGGGAACACAAAGTTTCTTTACAGTTGCAAACTCCATTCCATTCATATATATGGGGAGGTACAAGCTCCAACTCGGTTTTACAGTGAAAACTGCAGGAACTTCAAAACGGCACTAGGAATCAGACTGAGAAAGCAGAGAAAAGTGTCTCCTGCAACCCGTTCCCTTGGTGCTAGATGAACGAACGTCTCTCCACTTGCTCAGTTCTGAGAGATAAGTGTGTGTGAAAGCCGTCCTTCACCAAGCTTGTTGGGAACACAAAGTTTCTTTTCAGTTGCCAACTCCATTCCATACATATATATGGTGAGGTACTAGCTCCAACTCGGTTTTAGTGTGAAAACTGCAGGAACTTCAAACCGGCACTAGGAAACAGACTGAGAAAGCAGGGAAAATGTGTCTCCTGCAACCCGTTCCCTTGGTGCTAGATGAACGAACGTCTCTCCACTTGCTCAGTTCTGAGAGAAATGTGTGTGTGAAAGCCGTCCTTCACCTAGCTTGTTGGGAACACAAAGTTTCTTTTCAGATGCAAACTCCATTCCATACATATATATGGGGAGGTAGAAGCTCCAACACGGTTTTACAGTGAAAACTGCAGGAAATTCAAACCGGCACTAGGAATCAGACTGAGAAAGCAGAGAAAAAGTGTCTCCTGCAACCCGTTCCCCCGGTGCTAGATGAACGAACGTCTCTCCACTTGCTCAGTTCTGAAAGATATGTGTGTGTGAAAGCCGTCCTTCACCTAGCTTTTTGGGAACACAAAGTTTCTTTTCAGTTGCAAAATCCATTCCATACATATATATGGGGAGGTACAAGCTCCAACTCGGTTTTACAGTGAAAACTGCAGGAACGTCAAACCGGCACTAGGAAAAAGACTGAGAAAGCAGAGAAAAAGTGTCTCCTGCAACCCGTTCCCTTGGTGCTAGATGAACGAACGTCTCTCCACTTGCTCAGTTCTGAGAGATAAGTGTGTGTGAAAGCCGTCCTTCAACTAGCTTGTTGGGAACACAAAGTTTCTTTTCATTTGCCAACTCCATTCCATACATATATATGGTGAGGTACTAGCTCCAACTCGGTTTTAGAGTGAAAACTACAGGAACTTCTAACCGGCACTAGGAAACAGGCTGAGAAAGCAGGGAAAATGTGTCCCATGCAACCCGTTCCCTTGGTGCTTGATGAACGAACGTCTCTCCACTTGCTCAGTTCTGAGAGATAAGTGTGTGTGAAAGCCGTCCTTCACCTAGCTTGTTGGGAACACAAAATTTCTTTTCAGTTGCAAACTCCATTCCATTCATATATATGGGGAGGTACTAGCTCCAACTCGATTTTCCAGTGAAAACTGCAGGAACTTCAATCCGGCACTAGGAAACAGACTGAGAAAGCAGAGAAAATGTTTCTCCTGCAACCCATTCCCTTGGTGCTAGATGAACGAACGTCTCTCCACTTGCTCCGTTCTGAGAGATAAGTGTGTGTGAAAGCCGTCCTTCAGCATTCTAGTTGGGAACACAAAGTTTCTTTACAGTTGCAAACTCCATTCCATTCATATATATGGGGAGGTACAAGCTCCAACTCGGTTTTACAGTGAAAACTGCAGGAACTTCAAAACGGCACTAGGAATCAGACTGAGAAAGCAGAGAAAAAGTGTCTCCTGCAACACGTTCCCTTGGTGCTAGATGAACGAACGTCTCTCCACTTGCTCATTTCCGAGAGATAAATGTGTGTGAAAGCCGTCCTTCAACTAGCTTGTTGGGAACACAAAGTTTCTTTTCAGTTGAAAACTCCATTCCATAAATATATATGGGGAGGTACAAGCTCCAACACAGTTTTACAGTGAAAACTGCAGGAACTTCAAACCGGCACTAGGAAACAGACTAAGAAAGCAGGGAAAATGTGTCTCCTGCAAACCGTTCCCTTGGTGCTAGATGAATGAACGTCTCTCCACTTGCTCAGTTCTGAGAGATAAGTGTGTGTGAAAGCCGTCCTTCACTTAGCTTGTTGGGAACACAAAGTTTCTTTTCAGTTGCAAACTCCATTCCATACATATATATGGGGAGGTACTAGTTCCAACTCGTTTTTCCAGAGAAAACTGCAGGAAATTCAAACCGGCACTAGGAAACAGACTGAGAAAGCAGAGAAATAGTGTCTCCTGCAAACCTTTCCCTTGGTGCTAGATGAACGAAAGTCTCTCCACTTGCTCAGTTCTGAGAGATAAGTGTGTGTGAAAGCCGTCCTTCACCTAGCTTGTTGGGAACACAAAGTTTCTTTTCAGTTGCCAACTCCATTCCATACATATATATGGTGAGGTACTAGCTCCAACTCGGTTTTAGTGTGAAAACTGCAGGAACTTCAAACCGGCACTAGGAATCAGACTGAGAAAGCAGAGAAAAAGTGTCTCCTGCAACCCGTTCCCTTGGTGCTAGATGAACGAACGTCTCTCCACTTGCTCAGTTCCGAGAGATAAGTGTGTGTGAAAGCCGTCCTTCAACTAGCTTGTTGGGAACACAAAGTTTCTTTTCACTTGCAAACTCCATTCCATAAATATATATGGGGAGGTACTAGCTCCAACTCGGTTTTACAGTGAAAACTGCAGGAACTTCAAACCGGCACTAGGAAACAGACTGAGAAAGCAGAGAAAAAGTGTATCTTGCAACCCGTTCCCTTGGTGCTAGATGAACGTACGTCTCTCCACTTGCTCAGTTCTGAGAGATAAGTGTGTGTGAAAGCCGTACTTCACCTAGCTTGTTGGGAACACAAAGTTTCTTTTCAGTTGCAAACTCCATTCCATACATATATATGGGGAGGTACTAGTTCCAACTCGGTTTTCCAGTGAAAACTGCAGGAACTTCAAACCGGCACTAGGAAACAGACTGAGAAAGCAGAGAAAAAGTGTCTCCTGCAACCCGTTCCCTTGGTGCTAGATGAACAAACGTCTCTCCACTTGCTCAGTTCTGAGAGAAATGTGTGTGTGAAAGCCGTCCTTCACCTAGATTGTTGGGAACACAAAGTTTCTTTTCAGATGCAAACTCCATTCCATACATATATATGGGGAGGTAGAAGCTCCAACACGGTTTTACAGTGAAAACTGCAGGAACTTCAAACCGGCACTAGGAATCAGACTGAGAAAGCAGAGAAAAAGTGTCTCCTGCAACCCGTTCCCCCGGTGCTAGATGAACGAACGTCTCTCCACTTGCTCAGTTCTGAAAGATATGTGTGTGTGAAAGCCGTCCTTCACCTAGCTTTTTGGGAACACAAAGTTTCTTTTCAGTTGCAAAATCCATTCCATACATATATATGGGGAGGTACAAGCTCCAACTCGGTTTTACAGTGAAAACTGCAGGAACGTCAAACCGGCACTAGGAAAAAGACTGAGAAAGCAGAGAAAAAGTGTCTCCTGCAACCCGTTCCCTTGGTGCTAGATGAACGAACGTCTCTCCACTTGCTCAGTTCTGAGAGATAAGTGTGTGTGAAAGCCGTCCTTCAACTAGCTTGTTGGGAACACAAAGTTTCTTTTCATTTGCCAACTCCATTCCATACATATATATGGTGAGGTACTAGCTCCAACTCGGTTTTAGAGTGAAAACTACAGGAACTTCTAACCGGCACTAGGAAACAGGCTGAGAAAGCAGGGAAAATGTGTCCCATGCAACCCGTTCCCTTGGTGCTTGATGAACGAACGTCTCTCCACTTGCTCAGTTCTGAGAGATAAGTGTGTGTGAAAGCCGTCCTTCACCTAGCTTGTTGGGAACACAAAATTTCTTTTCAGTTGCAAACTCCATTCCATTCATATATATGGGGAGGTACTAGCTCCAACTCGATTTTCCAGTGAAAACTGCAGGAACTTCAATCCGGCACTAGGAAACAGACTGAGAAAGCAGAGAAAATGTTTCTCCTGCAACCCATTCCCTTGGTGCTAGATGAACGAACGTCTCTCCACTTGCTCCGTTCTGAGAGATAAGTGTGTGTGAAAGCCGTCCTTCAGCTTTCTAGTTGGGAACACAAAGTTTCTTTACAGTTGCAAACTCCATTCCATTCATATATATGGGGAGGTACAAGCTCCAACTCGGTTTTACAGTGAAAACTGCAGGAACTTCAAAACGGCACTAGGAATCAGACTGAGAAAGCAGAGAAAAAGTGTCTCCTGCAACACGTTCCCTTGGTGCTAGATGAACGAACGTCTCTCCACTTGCTCATTTCCGAGAGATAAGTGTGTGTGAAAGCCGTCCTTCAACTAGCTTGTTGGGAACACAAAGTTTCTTTTCAGTTGAAAACTCCATTCCATAAATATATATGGGGAGGTACAAGCTCCAACTCAGTTTTACAGTGAAAACTGCAGGAACTTCAAACCGGCACTAGGAAACAGACTAAGAAAGCAGGGAAATTGTGTCTCCTGCAACCCGTTCCCTTGGTGCTAGATGAATGAACGTCTCTCCACTTGCTCAGTTCTGAGAGATAAGTGTGTGTGAAAGCCGTCCTTCACTTAGCTTGTTGGGAACACCAAGTTTCTTTTCAGTTGCAAACTCCATTCCATACTTATATATGGGGAGGTACTAGTTCCAACTCGGTTTTCCAGAGAAAACTGCAGGAAATTCAAACCGGCACTAGGAAACAGACTGAGAAAGCAGAGAAATAGTGTCTCCTGCAAACCGTTCCCTTGGTGCTAGATGAACGAAAGTCTCTCCACTTGCTCAGTTCTGAGAGATAAGTGTGTGTGAAAGCCGTCCTTCACCTAGCTTGTTGGGAACACAAAGTTTCTTTTCAGTTGCCAACTCCATTCCTTACATATATATGGTGAGGTACTAGCTCCAACTCGGTTTTAGTGTGAAAACTGCAGGAACTTCAAACCGGCACTAGGAATCAGACTGAGAAAGCAGAGAAAAAGTGTCTCCTGCAACCCGTTCCCTTGGTGCTAGATGAACGAACGTCTCTCCACTTGCTCAGTTCCGAGAGATAAGTGTGTGTGAAAGCCGTCCTTCAACTAGCTTGTTGGGAACACAAAGTTTCTTTTCACTTGCAAACTCCATTCCATAAATATATATGGGGAGGTACTAGCTCCAACTCGGTTTTACAGTGAAAACTGCAGGAACTTCAAACCGGCACTAGGAAACAGACTGAGAAAGCAGAGAAAAAGTGTATCTTGCAACCCGTTCCCTTGGTGCTAGATGAACGTACGTCTCTCCACTTGCTCAGTTCTGAGAGATAAGTGTGTGTGAAAGCCGTACTTCACCTAGCTTGTTGGGAACACAAAGTTTCTTTTCAGTTGCAAACTCCATTCCATACATATATATGGGGAGATACTAGTTCCAACTCGGTTTTCCAGTGAAAACTGCAGGAACTTCAAACCGGCACTAGGAAACAGACTGAGAAAGCAGAGAAAAAGTGTCTCCTGCAACCCGTTCCCTTGGTGCTAGATGAACAAACGTCTCTCCACTTGCTCAGTTCTGAGACATAAGTGTGTGTGAAAGCCGTCCTTCAACTAGCTTGTTGGGAACACAAAGTTTCTTTTAAGTTGCAAACTCCATTCCATAAATATATATGGGGAGGTACTAGCTCCAACTCGGTTTTACAGTGAAAAGTGCAGGAACTTCAAACCGGCACTAGGAAACAGACTGAGAAAGCAGAGAAAAAGTGTATCCTGCAACCCGTTCCCTTGGTGCTAGATGAACGTACGTCTCTCCACTTGCTCAGTTCTGAGAGATAAGTGTGTGTGAAAGCCGTACTTCACCTAGATTGTTGGGAACACAAAGTTTCTTTTCAGTTGCAAACTCCATTCCATACATATATATGGGGAGGTACTAGTTCCAACTCGGTTTTCCAGTAAAAACTGCAGGAACTTCAAACCGGCACTAGGAAACAGACTGAGAAAGCAGAGAAAAAGTGTCTCCTGCAAACCGTTCCCTTGGTGCTAGATGAACAAACGTCTCTCCACTTGCTCAGTTCTGAGAGATAAGTGTGTGTGAAAGCCGTCCTTCACCTAGCTTGTTGGGAACACAAAATTTCTTTTCAGTTGCCAACTCCATTCCATACATATATATGGGGAGGTACTAGCTCCAACTCGGTTTTACAGTGAAAACTGCAGGAACTTCAAATCGGCACTAGGAAACAGACTAAGAAAGCAGAGAAAAAGTGTCTCCTGCAAACCGTTCCCTTGGTGCTAGATGAACGAACGTCTCTCCACTTGCTCAGTTCTCAGAGATAAGTGTGTGTGAAAGCCGTCCTTCACCTAGCTTGTTGGGAACACAAAGTTTCTTTTCATTTGCAAACTCCATTCCATACATATATATGGGGAGGTACTAGTTCCAACTCGGTTTTCCAGTGAAAACTGCAGGAACTTCCAACCGGCACTAGGAAACAGACTGAGAAAGCAGAGAAAAAGTGTCTCCTGCAACCCGTTCCCTTGGTGCTACATGAACGAAAGTCTCTCCACTTGCTCAGTTCTGAGAGAAATGTGTGTGTGAAATCCGTCCTTCACCTAGATTGTTGGGAACACAAAGTTTCTTTTCAGATGCAAACTCCATTCCATACATATATATGGGGAGGTACAAGCTCCAACTCGGTTTTACAGTGAAAACTGCAGGAACTTCAAACCGGCACTAGGAAACAGACTGAGAAAGCAGAGAAATAGTGTCTCCTGCAACCCGTTCCCCCGGTGCTAGATGAACGAACGTCTCTCCACTTGCTCAGTTCCGAGAGATAAGTCTGTGTGAAAGCCGTCCTTCACCTAGCGTGTTGGGAACACAAAGTGTCTTTTCAGTTGCAAACTCCATTCCATACATATATATGGGGAGGTACAAGCTCCAACTCGAATTTACAGTGAAAACTGCAGGAACTTCAAACCGGCACTAGGAAACAGACTGAGAAAGCAGAGAAAAAGTGTCTCCTGCATCCCGTTCCCTTGGTGCTAGATGAACGAACGTCTCTCCACTTGCTCAGTTCTGAGAGATAAGTGTGTGTGAAAGCCGTCCTTCACCTAGCATGTTGGGAACACAAAGTTTCTTTTCAGTTGCAAACTCCATTCCATACATATATATGGGGAGGTACTAGCTCCAAATTGGTTTTACAGTGAAAACTGCAGGAACTTCAAACCGGCACTAGGAAAAAGACTGAGAAAGCAGAGAAAAGTGTCACCTGCAACCCGTTCCCCCGGTGCTAGATGAACGAACGTCTCTCCACTTGCTCAGTTCTGAGAGATAATTGTGTGTGAAAGCCGTCCTTCACCTAGCTTGTTGGGAACACAAAGTTTTTTTTCAGTTGCAAACTCCATTCCATTCATATATATGGTGAGGTACAAGCTCCAACTCGGTTTTACAGTGAAAACTGCAGGAACTTCAAATCGGCACTAGGAAACAGACTAAGAAAGCAGAGAAAAAGTGTCTCCTGCAACCCGTTCCCTTGGTGCTAGATGAACGAACGTCTCTCCACTTGCTCAGTTCTGAGAGATAAGTGTGTGTGAAAGCCGTCCTTCACCTAGCTTGTTGGGAACACAAAGTTTCTTTTCATTTGCAAACTCCATTCCATACATATATATGGGGAGGTACAAGCTCCAACTCGGATTTACAGTGAAAACTGCAGGAACTTCAAACCGGCACTAGGAAACAGACTGAGAAAGCAGAGAAAAAGTGTCTCCTGCAACCCGTTCCCTTGGTGCTAGATGAACGAACGTCTCTCCACTTGCTCAGTTCTGAGAGATAAGTGTGTGTGAAAGCCGTCCTTCACCTAGCATGTTGGGAACACAAAGTTTCTTTTCAGTTGCAAACTCCATTCCATACATATATATGGGGAGGTACTAGCTCCAAATTGGTTTTACAGTGAAAACTGCAGGAACTTCAAACCGGCACTAGGAAAAAGACTGAGAAAGCAGAGAAAAGTGTCACCTGCAACCCGTTCCCCCGGTGCTAGATGAACGAACGTCTCTCCACTTGCTCAGTTCTGAGAGATAAGTGTGTGTGAAAGCCGTCCTTCACCTAGCTTGTTGGGAACACAAAATTTCTTTTCAGTTGCCAACTCCATTCCATACATATATATGGGGAGGTACTAGCTCCAACTCGGTTTTACAGTGAAAACTGCAGGAACTTCAAATCGGCACTAGGAAACAGACTAAGAAAGCAGAGAAAAAGTGTCTCCTGCAACCCGTTCCCTTGGTGCTAGATGAACGAACGTCTCTCCACTTGCTCAGTTCTGAGAGATAAGTGTGTGTGAAAGCCGTCCTTCACCTAGCTTGTTGGGAACACAAAGTTTCTTTTCATTTGCAAACTCCATTCCATACATATATATGGGGAGGTACTAGTTCCAACTCGGTTTTCCAGTGAAAACTGCAGGAACTTCCAACCGGCACTAGGAAACAGACTGAGAAAGCAGAGAAAAAGTGTCTCCTGCAACCCGTTCCCTTGGTGCTACATGAACGAAAGTCTCTCCACTTGCTCAGTTCTGAGAGAAATGTGTGTGTGAAATCCGTCCTTCACCTAGATTGTTGGGAACACAAAGTTTCTTTTCAGATGCAAACTCCATTCCATACATATATATGGGGAGGTACAAGCTCCAACTCGGTTTTACAGTGAAAACTGCAGGAACTTCAAACCGGCACTAGGAAACAGACTGAGAAAGCAGAGAAATAGTGTCTCCTGCAACCCGTTCCCCCGGTGCTAGATGAACGAACGTCTCTCCACTTGCTCAGTTCCGAGAGATAAGTCTGTGTGAAAGCCGTCCTTCACATAGCGTGTTGGGAACACAAAGTATCTTTTCAGTTGCAAACTCCATTCCATACATATATATGGGGAGGTACAAGCTCCAACTCGGATTTACAGTGAAAACTGCAGGAACTTCAAACCGGCACTAGGAAACAGACTGAGAAAGCAGAGAAAAAGTGTCTCCTGCAACCCGTTCCCTTGGTGCTAGATGAACGAACGTCTCTCCACTTGCTCAGTTCTGAGAGATAATTGTGTGTGAAAGCCGTCCTTCACCTAGCTTGTTGGGAACACAAAGTTTTTTTTCAGTTGCAAACTCCATTCCATTCATATATATGGTGAGGTACAAGCTCCAACTCGGTTTTACAGTGAAAACTGCAGGAACTTCAAATCGGCACTAGGAAACAGACTAAGAAAGCAGAGAAAAAGTGTCTCCTGCAACCCGTTCCCTTGGTGCTAGATGAACGAACGTCTCTCCACTTGCTCAGTTCTGAGAGATAAGTGTGTGTGAAAGCCGTCCTTCACCTAGCTTGTTGGGAACACAAAGTTTCTTTTCATTTGCAAACTCCATTCCATACATATATATGGGGAGGTACAAGCTCCAACTCGGATTTACAGTGAAAACTGCAGGAACTTCAAACCGGCACTAGGAAACAGACTAAGAAAGCAGAGAAAAAGTGTCTCCTGCAACCCGTTCCCTTGGTGCTAGATGAACGAACGTCTCTCCACTTGCTCAGTTCTGAGAGATAAGTGTGTGTGAAAGCCGTCCTTCACCTAGCATGTTGGGAACACAAAGTTTCTTTTCAGTTGCAAACTCCATTCCATACATATATATGGGGAGGTACTAGCTCCAAATTGGTTTTACAGTGAAAACTGCAGGAACTTCAAACCGGCACTAGGAAAAAGACTGAGAAAGCAGAGAAAAGTGTCACCTGCAACCCGTTCCCCCGGTGCTAGATGAACGAACGTCTCTCCACTTGCTCAGTTCTGAGAGATAAGTGTGTGTGAAAGCCGTCCTTCACCTAGCTTGTTGGGAACACAAAATTTCTTTTCAGTTGCCAACTCCATTCCATACATATATATGGGGAGGTACTAGCTCCAACTCGGTTTTACAGTGAAAACTGCAGGAACTTCAAATCGGCACTAGGAAACAGACTAAGAAAGCAGAGAAAATGTGTCTCCTGCTACCCGTTCCCTTGGTGCTAGATGAACGAACGTCTCTCCACTTGCTCAGTTCTGAGAGATGAGTGTGTGTGAAAGCCGTCCTTCACCTAGCTTGTTGGGAACACAAAGTTTCTTTTCATTTGCAAACTCCATTCCATACATATATATGGGGAGGTACTAGTTCCAACTCGGTTTTCCAGTGAAAACTGCAGGAACTTCCAACCGGCACTAGGAAACAGACTGAGAAAGCAGAGAAAAAGTGTCTCCTGCAACCCGTTCCCTTGGTGCTACATGAACGAAAGTCTCTCCACTTGCTCAGTTCTGAGAGAAATGTGTGTGTGAAATCCGTCCTTCACCTAGATTGTTGGGAACACAAAGTTTCTTTTCAGATGCAAACTCCATTCCATACATATATATGGGGAGGTACAAGCTCCAACTCGGTTTTACAGTGAAAACTGCAGGAACTTCAAACCGGCACTAGGAAACAGACTGAGAAAGCAGAGAAATAGTGTCTCCTGCAACCCGTTCCCCCGGTGCTAGATGAACGAACGTCTCTCCACTTGCTCAGTTCCGAGAGATAAGTCTGTGTGAAAGCCGTCCTTCACCTAGCGTGTTGGGAACACAAAGTATCTTTTCAGTTGCAAACTCCATTCCATACATATATATGGGGAGGTACAAGCTCCAACTCGGATTTACAGTGAAAACTGCAGGAACTTCAAACCGGCACTAGGAAACAGACTGAGAAAGCAGAGAAAAAGTGTCTCCTGCAACCCGTTCCCTTGGTGCTAGATGAACGAACGTCTCTCCACTTGCTCAGTTCTGAGAGATAAGTGTGTGTGAAAGCCGTCCTTCACCTAGCATGTTGGGAACACAAAGTTTCTTTTCAGTTGCAAACTCCATTCCATACATATATATGGGGAGGTACTAGCTCCAAATTGGTTTTACAGTGAAAACTGCAGGAACTTCAAACCGGCACTAGGAAAAAGACTGAGAAAGCAGAGAAAAGTGTCACCTGCAACCCGTTCCCCCGGTGCTAGATGAACGAACGTCTCTCCACTTGCTCAGTTCTGAGAGATAATTGTGTGTGAAAGCCGTCCTTCACCTAGCTTGTTGGGAACACAAAGTTTATTTTCAGTTGCAAACTCCATTCCATTCATATATATGGTGAGGTACAAGCTCCAACTCGGTTTTACAGTGAAAACTGCAGGAACTTCAAAACGGCACTAGGAATCAGACTGAGAAAGCAGAGAAAAAGTGTCTCCTGCAACCCGTTCCCTTGGTGCTAGATGAACGAACGTCTCTCCACTTGCTCAGTTCCGAGAGATAAGTGTGTGTGAAAGCCGTCCTTCAACTAGCTTGTTGGGAACACAAAGTTTCTTTTCAGTTGCAAACTCCATTCCATAAATATATATGGGGAGGTACTAGCTCCAACTCGGTTTTACAGTGAAAACTGCAGGAACTTCAAACCGTCACTAGGAAACAGACTGAGAATGCAGAGAAAAAGTGTCTCCTGCAACCCGTTCCCTTGGTGCTAGATGAACGAAAGTCTCTCCACTTGCTCAGTTCTGAGAGATAAGTGTGTGTGAAAGCCGTCCTTCACCTAGCTTTTTGTGAACACAAAGTTTCTTTTCAGTTGCCAACTCCATTCCATACATATATATGGTGAGGTACTAGCTCCAACTCGGTTTTAGTGTGAAAACTGCAGGAACTTCAAACCGGCACTAGGAATCAGACTGAGAAAGCAGAGAAAAAGTGTCTCCTGCAAACCGTTCCGTTGGTGCTAGATGAACGAACGTCTCTCCACTTGCTCAGTTCCGAGAGATAAGTCTGTGTGAAAGCCGTCCTTCACCTAGCGTGTTGGGAACACAAAGTATCTTTTCAGTTGCAAACTCCATTCCATACATATATATGGGGAGGTACAAGCTCCAACTCGGATTTACAGTGAAAACTGCAGGAACTTCAAACCGGCACTAGGAAACAGACTGAGAAAGCAGAGAAAAAGTGTCTCCTGCAACCCGTTCCCTTGGTGCTAGATGAACGAACGTCTCTCCACTTGCTCAGTTCTGAGAGATAATTGTGTGTGAAAGCCGTCCTTCACCTAGCTTGTTGGGAACACAAAGTTTTTTTTCAGTTGCAAACTCCATTCCATTCATATATATGGTGAGGTACAAGCTCCAACTCGGTTTTACAGTGAAAACTGCAGGAACTTCAAATCGGCACTAGGAAACAGACTAAGAAAGCAGAGAAAAAGTGTCTCCTGCAACCCGTTCCCTTGGTGCTAGATGAACGAACGTCTCTCCACTTGCTCAGTTCTGAGAGATAATTGTGTGTGAAAGCCGTCCTTCACCTAGCTTGTTGGGAACACAAAGTTTCTTTTCATTTGCAAACTCCATTCCATACATATATATGGGGAGGTACAAGCTCCAACTCGGATTTACAGTGAAAACTGCAGGAACTTCAAACCGGCACTAGGAAACAGACTGAGAAAGCAGAGAAAAAGTGTCTCCTGCAACCCGTTCCCTTGGTGCTAGATGAACGAACGTCTCTCCACTTGCTCAGTTCTGAGAGATAAGTGTGTGTGAAAGCCGTCCTTCACCTAGCATGTTGGGAACACAAAGTTTCTTTTCAGTTGCAAACTCCATTCCATACATATATATGGGGAGGTACTAGCTCCAAATTGGTTTTACAGTGAAAACTGCAGGAACTTCAAACCGGCACTAGGAAAAAGACTGAGAAAGCAGAGAAAAGTGTCACCTGCAACCCGTTCCCCCGGTGCTAGATGAACGAACGTCTCTCCACTTGCTCAGTTCTGAGAGATAAGTGTGTGTGAAAGCCGTCCTTCACCTAGCTTGTTGGGAACACAAAATTTCTTTTCAGTTGCCAACTCCATTCCATACATATATATGGGGAGGTACTAGCTCCAACTCGGTTTTACAGTGAAAACTGCAGGAACTTCAAATCGGCACTAGGAAACAGACTAAGAAAGCAGAGAAAAAGTGTCTCCTGCTACCCGTTCCCTTGGTGCTAGATGAACGAACGTCTCTCCACTTGCTCAGTTCTGAGAGATAAGTGTGTGTGAAATCCGTCCTTCACCTAGCTTGTTGGGAACACAAAGTTTCTTTTCATTTGCAAACTCCATTCCATACATATATATGGGGAGGTACAAGCTCCAACTCGGTTTTCCAGTGAAAACTGCAGGAACTTCCAAACGGCACTAGGAAACAGACTGAGAAAGCAGAGAAAAAGTGTCTCCTGCAACCCGTTCCCTTGGTGCTACATGAACGAAAGTCTCTCCACTTGCTCAGTTCTGAGAGAAATGTGTGTGTGAAATCCGTCCTTCACCTAGATTGTTGGGAACACAAAGTTTCTTTTCAGATGCAAACTCCATTCCATACATATATATGGGGAGGTACAAGCTCCAACTCGGTTTTACAGTGAAAACTGCAGGAACTTCAAACCGGCACTAGGAAACAGACTGAGAAAGCAGAGAAATAGTGTCTCCTGCAACCCGTTCCCCCGGTGCTAGATGAACGAACGTCTCTCCACTTGCTCAGTTCCGAGAGATAAGTCTGTGTGAAAGCCGTCCTTCACCTAGCGTGTTGGGAACACAAAGTATCTTTTCAGTTGCAAACTCCATTCCATACATATATATGGGGAGGTACAAGCTCCAACTCGGATTTACAGTGAAAACTGCAGGAACTTCAAACCGGCACTAGGAAACAGACTGAGAAAGCAGAGAAAAAGTGTCTCCTGCAACCCGTTCCCTTGGTGCTAGATGAACGAACGTCTCTCCACTTGCTCAGTTCTGAGAGATAAGTGTGTGTGAAAGCCGTCCTTCACCTAGCATGTTGGGAACACAAAGTTTCTTTTCAGTTGCAAACTCCATTCCATACATATATATGGGGAGGTATTAGCTCCAAATTGGTTTTACAGTGAAAACTGCAGGAACTTCAAACCGGCACTAGGAAAAAGACTGAGAAAGCAGAGAAAAGTGTCACCTGCAACCCGTTCCCCCGGTGCTAGATGAACGAACGTCTCTCCACTTGCTCAGTTCTGAGAGATAATTGTGTGTGAAAGCCGTCCTTCACCTAGCTTGTTGGGAACACAAAGTTTATTTTCAGTTGCAAACTCCATTCCATTCATATATATGGTGAGGTACAAGCTCCAACTCGGTTTTACAGTGAAAACTGCAGGAACTTCAAAACGGCACTAGGAATCAGACTGAGAAAGCAGAGAAAAAGTGTCTCCTGCAACCCGTTCCCTTGGTGCTAGATGAACGAACGTCTCTCCACTTGCTCAGTTCCGAGAGATAAGTGTGTGTGAAAGCCGTCCTTCAACTAGCTTGTTGGGAACACAAAGTTTCTTTTCAGTTGCAAACTCCATTCCATAAATATATATGGGGAGGTACTAGCTCCAACTCGGTTTTACAGTGAAAACTGCAGGAACTTCAAACCGTCACTAGGAAACAGACTGAGAATGCAGAGAAAAAGTGTCTCCTGCAACCCGTTCCCTTGGTGCTAGATGAACGAAAGTCTCTCCACTTGCTCAGTTCTGAGAGATAAGTGTGTGTGAAAGCCGTCCTTCACCTAGCTTTTTGTGAACACAAAGTTTCTTTTCAGTTGCCAACTCCATTCCATACGTATATATGGTGAGGTACTAGCTCCAACTCGGTTTTAGTGTGAAAACTGCAGGAACTTCAAACCGGCACTAGGAATCAGACTGAGAAAGCAGAGAAAAAGTGTCTCCTGCAAACCGTTCCGTTGGTGCTAGATGAACGAACGTCTCTCCACTTGCTCAGTTCCGAGAGATAAGTGTGTGTGAAAGCCGTCCTTCAACTAGCTTGTTGGGAACACAAAGTTTCTTTTCAGTTGCAAACTCCATTCCATAAATATATATGGGGAGGTACTAGCTCCAACTCGGTTTTACAGTGAAAACTGCAGGAACTTCAAACCGGCACTAGGAAACAGACTGAGAAAGCAGAGAAAAAGTGTATCCTGCAACCCGTTCCCTTGGTGCTAGATGAACGTACGTCTCTCCACTTGCTCAGTTCTGAGAGATAAGTGTGTGTGAAAGCCGTCCTTCACCTAGCTTGTTGGGAACACAAAGTTTCTTTTCAGTTGCAAACTCCATTCCATACATATATATGGGGAGGTACTAGCTCCAACTCGGTTTTACAGTGAAAACTGCAGGAACTTCAAATCGGCACTAGGAAACAGACTAAGAAAGCAGAGAAAAAGTGTCTCCTGCAAACCGTTCCCTTGGTGCTAGATGAACGAACGTCTCTCCACTTGCTCAGTTCTGAGAGATAAGTGTGTGTGAAAGCCGTCCTTCACCTAGCTTGTTGGGAACACAAAGTTTCTTTTCATTTGCAAACTCCATTCCATACATATATATGGGGAGGTACTAGTTCCAACTCGGTTTTCCAGTGAAAACTGCAGGAACTTCCAACCGGCACTAGGAAACAGACTGAGAAAGCAGAGAAAAAGTGTCTCCTGCAACCCGTTCCCTTGGTGCTACATGAACGAAAGTCTCTCCACTTGCTCAGTTCTGAGAGAAATGTGTGTGTGAAATCCGTCCTTCACCTAGATTGTTGGGAACACAAAGTTTCTTTTCAGATGCAAACTCCATTCCATACATATATATGGGGAGGTACAAGCTCCAACTCGGTTTTACAGTGAAAACTGCAGGAACTTCAAACCGGCACTAGGAAACAGACTGAGAAAGCAGAGAAATAGTGTCTCCTGCAACCCGTTCCCCCGGTGCTAGATGAACGAACGTCTCTCCACTTGCTCAGTTCCGAGAGATAAGTCTGTGTGAAAGCCGTCCTTCACCTAGCGTGTTGGGAACACAAAGTATCTTTTCAGTTGCAAACTCCATTCCATACATATATATGGGGAGGTACAAGCTCCAACTCGGATTTACAGTGAAAACTGCAGGAACTTCAAACCGGCACTAGGAAACAGACTGAGAAAGCAGAGAAAAAGTGTCTCCTGCAACCCGTTCCCTTGGTGCTAGATGAACGAACGTCTCTCCACTTGCTCAGTTCTGAGAGATAAGTGTGTGTGAAAGCCGTCCTTCACCTAGCATGTTGGGAACACAAAGTTTCTTTTCAGTTGCAAACTCCATTCCATACATATATATGGGGAGGTACTAGCTCCAAATTGGTTTTACAGTGAAAACTGCAGGAACTTCAAACCGGCACTAGGAAAAAGACTGAGAAAGCAGAGAAAAGTGTCACCTGCAACCCGTTCCCCCGGTGCTAGATGAACGAACGTCTCTCCACTTGCTCAGTTCTGAGAGATAATTGTGTGTGAAAGCCGTCCTTCACCTAGCTTGTTGGGAACACAAAGTTTTTTTTCAGTTGCAAACTCCATTCCATTCATATATATGGTGAGGTACAAGCTCCAACTCGGTTTTACAGTGAAAACTGCAGGAACTTCAAATCGGCACTAGGAAACAGACTAAGAAAGCAGAGAAAAAGTGTCTCCTGCAACCCGTTCCCTTGGTGCTAGATGAACGAACGTCTCTCCACTTGCTCAGTTCTGAGAGATAAGTGTGTGTGAATGCCGTCCTTCACCTAGCTTGTTGGGAACACAAAGTTTCTTTTCATTTGCAAACTCCATTCCATACATATATATGGGGAGGTACAAGCTCCAACTCGGATTTACAGTGAAAACTGCAGGAACTTCAAACCGGCACTAGGAAACAGACTGAGAAAGCAGAGAAAAAGTGTCTCCTGCAACCCGTTCCCTTGGTGCTAGATGAACGAACGTCTCTCCACTTGCTCAGTTCTGAGAGATAAGTGTGTGTGAAAGCCGTCCTTCACCTAGCATGTTGGGAACACAAAGTTTCTTTTCAGTTGCAAACTCCATTCCATACATATATATGGGGAGGTACTAGCTCCAAATTGGTTTTACAGTGAAAACTGCAGGAACTTCAAACCGGCACTAGGAAAAAGACTGAGAAAGCAGAGAAAAGTGTCACCTGCAACCCGTTCCCCCGGTGCTAGATGAACGAACGTCTCTCCACTTGCTCAGTTCTGAGAGATAAGTGTGTGTGAAAGCCGTCCTTCACCTAGCTTGTTGGGAACACAAAATTTCTTTTCAGTTGCCAACTCCATTCCATACATATATATGGGGAGGTACTAGCTCCAACTCGGTTTTACAGTGAAAACTGCAGGAACTTCAAATCGGCACTAGGAAACAGACTAAGAAAGCAGAGAAAAAGTGTCTCCTGCAACCCGTTCCCTTGGTGCTAGATGAACGAACGTCTCTCCACTTGCTCAGTTCTGAGAGATAAGTGTGTGTGAAAGCCGTCCTTCACCTAGCTTGTTGGGAACACAAAGTTTCTTTTCATTTGCAAACTCCATTCCATACATATATATGGGGAGGTACTAGTTCCAACTCGGTTTTCCAGTGAAAACTGCAGGAACTTCCAACCGGCACTAGGAAACAGACTGAGAAAGCAGAGAAAAAGTGTCTCCTGCAACCCGTTCCCTTGGTGCTACATGAACGAAAGTCTCTCCACTTGCTCAGTTCTGAGAGAAATGTGTGTGTGAAATCCGTCCTTCACCTAGATTGTTGGGAACACAAAGTTTCTTTTCAGATGCAAACTCCATTCCATACATATATATGGGGAGGTACAAGCTCCAACTCGGTTTTACAGTGAAAACTGCAGGAACTTCAAACCGGCACTAGGAAACAGACTGAGAAAGCAGAGAAATAGTGTCTCCTGCAACCCGTTCCCCCGGTGCTAGATGAACGAACGTCTCTCCACTTGCTCAGTTCCGAGAGATAAGTCTGTGTGAAAGCCGTCCTTCACCTAGCGTGTTGGGAACACAAAGTATCTTTTCAGTTGCAAACTCCATTCCATACATATATATGGGGAGGTACAAGCTCCAACTCGGATTTACGGTGAAAACTGCAGGAACTTCAAACCGGCACTAGGAAACAGACTGAGAAAGCAGAGAAAAAGTGTCTCCTGCAACCCGTTCCCTTGGTGCTAGATGAACGAACGTCTCTCCACTTGCTCAGTTCTGAGAGATAAGTGTGTGTGAAAGCCGTCCTTCACCTAGCATGTTGGGAACACAAAGTTTCTTTTCAGTTGCAAACTCCATTCCATACATATATATGGGGAGGTACTAGCTCCAAATTGGTTTTACAGTGAAAACTGCAGGAACTTCAAACCGGCACTAGGAAAAAGACTGAGAAAGCAGAGAAAAGTGTCACCTGCAACCCGTTCCCCCGGTGCTAGATGAACGAACGTCTCTCCACTTGCTCAGTTCTGAGAGATAATTGTGTGTGAAAGCCGTCCTTCACCTAGCTTGTTGGGAACACAAAGTTTATTTTCAGTTGCAAACTCCATTCCATTCATATATATGGTGAGGTACAAGCTCCAACTCGGTTTTACAGTGAAAACTGCAGGAACTTCAAAACGGCACTAGGAATCAGACTGAGAAAGCAGAGAAAAAGTGTCTCCTGCAACCCGTTCCCTTGGTGCTAGATGAACGAACGTCTCTCCACTTGCTCAGTTCCGAGAGATAAGTGTGTGTGAAAGCCGTCCTTCAACTAGCTTGTTGGGAACACAAAGTTTCTTTTCAGTTGCAAACTCCATTCCATAAATATATATGGGGAGGTACTAGCTCCAACTCGGTTTTACAGTGAAAACTGCAGGAACTTCAAACCGTCACTAGGAAACAGACTGAGAATGCAGAGAAAAAGTGTCTCCTGCAACCCGTTCCCTTGGTGCTAGATGAACGAAAGTCTCTCCACTTGCTCAGTTCTGAGAGATAAGTGTGTGTGAAAGCCGTCCTTCACCTAGCTTGTTGTGAACACAAAGTTTCTTTTCAGTTGCCAACTCCATTCCATACATATATATGGTGAGGTACTAGCTCCAACTCGGTTTTAGTGTGAAAACTGCAGGAACTTCAAACCGGCACTAGGAATCAGACTGAGAAAGCAGAGAAAAAGTGTCTCCTGCAAACCGTTCCGTTGGTGCTAGATGAACGAACGTCTCTCCACTTGCTCAGTTCCGAGAGATAAGTGTGTGTGAAAGCCGTCCTTCAACTAGCTTGTTGGGAACACAAAGTTTCTTTTCAGTTGCAAACTCCATTCCATAAATATATATGGGTAGGTACTAGCTCCAACTCGGTTTTACAGTGAAAACTGCAGGAACTTCAAACCGGCACTAGGAAACAGACTGAGAAAGCAGAGAAAAAGTGTATCCTGCAACCCGTTCCCTTGGTGCTAGATGAACGTACGTCTCTCCACTTGCTCAGTTCTGAGAGATAAGTGTGTGTGAAAGCCGTCCTTCACCTAGCTTGTTGGGAACACAAAGTTTCTTTTCAGTTGCAAACTCCATTCCATACATATATATGGGGAGGTACTAGTTCCAACTCGGTTTTCCAGTGAAAACTGCAGGAACTTCAAACCGGCACTAGGAAACAGACTGAGAAAGCAGAGAAAAAGTGTCTCCTGCAACCCGTTCCCTTAGTGCTAGATGAACAAACGTCTCTCCACTTGCTCAGTTCTGAGAGATAAGTGTGTGTGAAAGCCGTCCTTCACCTAGCTTGTTGGGAACACAAAGTTTCTTTTCAGTTGCCAACTCCATTCCAAACATATATATGGTGATGTACTAGCTCCAACTCGGTTTTAGTGTGAAAACTGCAGGAACTTCAAACCGGCACTAGGAAACAGACTGAGAAAGCAGGGAAAATGTGTCTCCTGCCACCCGTTCCCTTGGTGCTAGATGAACGAACGTCTCTCCACTTGCTCAGTTCCGAGAGATAAGTGTGTGTGAAAGCCGTACTTCAACTAGCTTGTTGGGAACACAAAGTTTCTTTTCAGTTGCAAACTCCATTCCATAAATATATATGGGGAGGTACTAGCTCCAACTCGGTTTTACAGTGAAAACTGCAGGAACTTCAAACCGGCACTAGGAAACAGACTAAGAAAGCAGAGAAAAAGTGTCTCCTGCAACCCGTTCCCTTGGTGCTAGATGAACGAACGTCTCTCCACTTGCTCAGTTCTGAGAGATAAGTGTGTGTGAAAGCCGTCCTTCACCTAGCTTGTTGGGAACACAAAGTTTCTTTTCATTTGCAAACTCCATTCCATACATATATATGGGGAGGTACTAGTTCCAACTCGGTTTTCCAGTGAAAACTGCAGGAACTTCAAACCGGCACTAGGAAACAGACTGAGAAAGCAGAGAAATAGTGTCTCATGCAACCCGTTCCCTTGGTGCTAGATGAACGAACGTCTATCCAATTGCTCAGTTCTGAGAGATAAGTGAGTGTGAAAGCCGTCCTTCACCTAGCGTGTTGGGAACACAAAGTTTCTTTTCAGTTGCAAACTCCATTCCATACATATATATGGGGAGGTACTAGCTCCAAATTGGTTTTACAGTGAAAACTGCAGGAACTTCAAACCGGCACTAGGAAAAAGACTGAGAAAGCAGAGAAAAGTGTCACCTGCAACCCGTTCCCTTGGTGCTAGATGAACGAACGTCTCTCCACTTGCTCAGATCTGAGAGATAATTGTGTGTGAAAGCCGTCCTTCACCTAGCTTGTTGGGAACACAAAGTTTTTTTTCAGTTGCAAACTCCATTCCATTCATATATATGGTGAGGTACAAGCTCCAACTCGGTTTTACAGTGAAAACTGCAGGAACTTCAAAACGGCACTAGGAATCAGACTGAGAAAGCAGAGAAAAAGTGTCTCCTGCAACCCGTTCCCTTGGTGCTAGATGAACGAACGTCTCTCCACTTGCTCAGTTCCGAGAGATAAGTGTGTGTGAAAGCCGTCCTTCAACTAGCTTGTTGGGATCACAAAGTTTCTTTCAGTTGCAAACTCCATTCCATAAATATATATGGGGAGGTACTAGCTCCAACTCGGTTTTACAGTGAAAACTGCACGAACTTCAAACCGGCACTAGGAAACAGACTGAGAAAGCAGAGAAAAAGTGTCTCCTGCAACACGTTCCCTTGGTGCTAGATGAACGAACGTCTCTCCACTTGCTCAGTTCTGAGAGATAAGTGTGTGTGAAAGCCGTCCTTCACCTAGCTTGTTGGGAACACAAAGTTTCTTTTCAGTTGCAAACTCCATTCCATACATATATATGGGGAGGTACTAGTTCCAACTCTGTTTTCCAATGAAAACTGCAGGAACTTCAAACCGGCACTAGGAAACAGACTGAGAAAGCAGAGAAAAAGTGTCTCCTGCAACCCGTTCCCTTGGTGCTAGATGAACGAAAGTGTCTCCACTTGCTCAGTTCTGAGAGATAAGTGTGTGTGAAAGCCGTCCTTCACCTAGCTTGTTGGGAACACAAAGTTTCTTTTCAGTTGCCAACTCCATTCCATACATATATATGGTGAGGTACTAGCTCCAACTCGGTTTTAGTGTGAAAACTGCAGGAACTTCAAACCGGCACTAGGAAACAGACTGAGAAAGCAGGGAAAATGTGTCTCCTGCAACCCGTTCCCTTGGTGCTAGATGAACGAACGTCTCTCCACTTGCTCAGTTCTGAGAGAAATGTGTGTGTGAAAGCCGTCCTTCACCTAGATTGTTGGGAACACAAAGTTTCTTTTCAGATGCAAACTCCATTCCATACATATATATGGGGAGGTACAAGCTCCAACTCGGTTTTACAGTGAAAACTGCAGGAACTTCAAACCGGCACTAGGAAACAGACTGAGAAAGCAGAGAAAAAGTGTCTCCTGCAACCCGTTCCCCCGGTGCTAGATGAACGAACGTCTCTCCACTTGCTCAGTTCCGAGAGATAAGTGTGTGTGAAAGCCGTCCTTCACCTAGAGTGTTGGGAACACAAAGTTTCTTTTCAGTTGCAAACTCCATTCCATACATATATATGGGGAGGTACTAGCTCCAAATCGGTTTTACAGTGAAAACTGCAGGAACTTCAAACCGGCACTAGGAAACAGACTGAGAAAGCAGAAAAAAGTGTCACCTGCAACCCGTTCCCTTGGTGCTAGATGAACGAACGTCTCTCCACTTGCTCAGTTCTGAGAGATAATTGTGTGTGAAAGCCGTCCTTCACCTAGCTTGTTGGGAACACAAAGTTTCTTTTCAGTTGCAAACTCCATTCCATACATATATATGGGTAGGTACTAGCTCCAATTCGGTTTTCCAGTGAAAACTGCAGGAACTTCAAACCGGCACTAGGAAACAGACTGAGAAAGCAGAGAAAAAGTTACCCCTGCAACCCGTTCCCTTGGTGCTAGATGAACGAACGTCTCTCCACTTGATCCGTTCTTAGAGATAAGTGTGTGTGAAAGCCGTCCTTCACCTTGCTTGTTGGGAACACAAAGTTTCTTTTCAGTTGCAAACTCCATTCCATTCATATATATGGGGAGGTACAAGCTCCAACTCTGTTTTACAGTGAAAACTGCAGGAACTTCAAAACGGCACTAGGAATCAAACTGAGAAAGCAGAGAAAAAGTGTCTCCTGCATCCCGTTCCCTTGGTGCTAGATGAACGAAAGTCTCTCCTCTTGCTCAGTTCCGAGAGATAAGTGTGTGTGAAAGCCGTACTTCAACTAGCTTGTTGGGAACACAAAGTTTCTTTTCAGTTGCAAACTCCATTCCATAAATATATATGGGGAGGTACAAGCTCCAACTCGGTTTTACAGTGAAAACTGCAGGAACATCAAACCGGCACTAGGATACAGACTGAGAAAGCAGAGAAATAGTGTATCCTTCAACCCGTTCCCTTGGTGCTAGATGAACGAACATCTCTCCACTTGCTAAGTTCTGAGAGATAAGTGTGTGTGAAAGCCGTCCTTCACCTAGCTTGTTGGGAACACAAAGTTTCTTTTCAGTTGCAAACTCCATTCCATACATATATATGGGGAGGTACTAGTTCCAACTCGGTTTTCCAGTGAAAACTGCAGGAACTTCAAACCGGCACTAGGAAACAGACTGAGAAAGCAGAGAACAAGTGTCTCCTGCAACCCGTTCCCTTGGTGCTAGATGAACGAACGTCTCTCCACTTGCTCAGTTCTGAGAGGTAAGTGTGTGTGAAAGCCGTACTTCACCTAGCTTGTTGGGAACACAAAGTTTCTTTTCAGTTGCCAACTCCATTCCATAAATATATATGGGGAGGTACTAACTCCAAATCGGTTTTACAGTGAATAATGCAGGAACATCAAACCGGCACTAGGAAACAGACTGAGAAAGCAGAGAAAAAGTGTCTCCTGCAACCCGTTCCCCCGGTGCTAGATGAACGAACGTCTCTCTACTTGCTCAGTTCCGAGAGATAAGTGTGTGTGAAAGCCGTCCTTCACCTAGCTTGTTGGGAACACAAAGTTTCTTTTCAGTTGCAAACTCCATTCCATACATATATATGGGGAGGTACAAGCTCCAACTCGGTTTTACAGTGAAAACTGCAGGAACTTCAAACCGGTACAAGGAAACAGACTGAGAAAGCAGAGAAAAAGTGTCTCCTGCAACCCGTTCCCTTGGTGCTAGATGAACGAACGTCTCTCCACTTGCTCAGTTCTGAGAGATAAGTGTGTGTGTAAGCCGTGCTTCAGCTAGCTTGTTGGGAACACAAAGTTTCTTTTCAGTTGCAAACCCCATTCCATACATATATATGGGGAGGTACTAGCTCCAACTCGGTTTTACAGTGAAAACTGCAGGAACTTCAAACCGGCACTAGGAAACAGACTGAGAAAGCAGAGAAAAAGTTTCTCCTGCAACCCGTTCCCCCGGTGCTAGATGAACGAACGTCTCTCCACTTGCTCAGTTCCGAGATATAAGTGTGTGTGAAAGCCGTACTTCACCTAGCTTGTTGGGAACACAAAGTTTCTTTTCAGTTGCAAACTCCATTCCATACATATATATGGGGCGGTACAAGCTCCAACTCGGTTTTACAGTGAAAACTGCAGGAACTTCAAACCGGTACTAGGAAACAGACTGAGAAAGCAGAGAAAAAGTGTCTCCTGCAACCCGTTCCCTTGGTGCTAGATGAACGAACGTTTCTCCACTTGCTCAGTTCTGAGAGATAAGTGTGTGTGAAAGCCGTCCTTCACATAGCGTGTTGGGAACACAAAGTTTCTTTTCAGATGCAAACTCCATTCCATACATATATATGGGGAGGTACTAGCTCCAACTCGGTTTTACAGTTAAAACTGCAGGAACTTCAAACCGGCACTAGGAAACAGACTGAGAAAGCAGAGAAAAAGTGTCCCCTGCAAACCGTTCCCTTGGTGCTAGATGAACGAAAGTCTCTCCACTTGCTCAGTTCTGAGAGATAAGTGTGTGTGTAAGCCGTGCTTCAGCTAGCTTGTTGGGAACACAAAGTTTCTTTTCAGTTGCAAACCCCAATCCATACATATATATGGTGAGGTACTAGCTCCAACTCGGTTTTAGTGTGAAAACTGCAGGAACTTCAAACCGGCACTAGGAATCAGACTGAGAAAGCAGAGAAAAAGTGTCTCCTGCAAACCGTTCCGTTGGTGCTAGATGAACGGACGTCTCTCCACTTGCTCAGTTCCGAGAGATAAGTGTGTGTGAAAGCCGTCCTTCAACTAGCTTGTTGGGAACACAAAGTTTCTTTTCAGTTGCAAACTCCATTCCATAAATATATATGGGGAGGTACTAGCTCCAACTCGGTTTTACAGTGAAAACTGCAGGAACTTCAAACCGGCACTAGGAAACAGACTGAGAAAGCAGAGAAAAGTGTATCCTGCAACCTGTTCCCTTGGTGCTAGATGAACGTACGTCTCTCCACTTGCTCAGTTCTGAGAGATAAGTGTGTGTGAAAGCCGTCCTTCACCTAGCTTGTTGGGAACACAAAGTTTCTTTTTAGTTGCAAACTCCATTCCATACATATATATGGGGAGGTACTAGTTCCAACTCTGTTTTCCAGTGAAAACTGCAGGAACTTCAAACCGGCACTTGGAAACAGACTGAGAAAGCAGAGAAAAAGTGTCTCCTGCAACCCGTTCCCTTAGTGCTAGATGAACAAACGTCTCTCCACTTGCTCAGTTCTGAGAGATAAGTGTGTGTGAAAGCCGTCCTTCACCTAGCTTGTTGGGAACACAAAGTTTCTTTTCAGTTGCCAACTCCATTCCATACATATATATGGTGAGGTACTAGCTCCAACTCGGTTTTAGTGTGAAAACTGCAGGAACTTCAAACCGGCACTAGGAAACAGACTGAGAAAGCAGGGAAAATGTGTCTCTTGCAACCCGTTCCCTTGGTGCTAGATGAACGAACGTCTCTCCACTTGCTCAGTTCCGAGAGATAAGTGTGTGTGAAAGCCGTACTTCAACTAGCTTGTTGGGAACACAAAGTTTCTTTTCAGTTGCAAACTCCATTCCATAAATATATATGGGGAGGTACTAGCTCCAACTCGGTTTTACAGTGAAAACTGCAGGAACTTCAAACCGGCACTAGGAAACAGACTAAGAAAGCAGAGAAAAAGTGTCTCCTGCAACCCGTTCCCTTGGTGCTAGATGAACGAACGTCTCTCCACTTGCTCAGTTCTGAGAGATAAGTGTGTGTGAAAGCCGTCCTTCACCTAGCTTGTTGGGAACACAAAGTTTCTTTTCATTTGCAAACTCCATTCCATACATATATATGGGGAGGTACTAGTTCCAACTCGGTTTTCCAGTGAAAACTGCAGGAACTTCAAACCGGCACTAGAAAACAGACTGAGAAAGCAGAGAAAAAGTGTCTCCTGCAACCCGTTCCCTTGGTGCTAGATGAACGAAAGTCTCTCCACTTGCTCAGTTCTGAGAGATAAGTGTGTGTGAAAGCCGTCCTTCACCTAGCTTGTTGGGAACACAAAGTTTCTTTTCAGTTGCCAACTCCATTCCATACATATATATGGTGAGGTACTAGCTCCAACTCGGTTTTAGTGTGAAAACTGCAGGAACTTCAAACCGGCACTAGGAAACAGACTGAGAAAGCAGGGAAAAAGTGACTCCTGCAACCCGTTCCCTTGGTGCTAGATGAACGAACGTCTCTCCACTTGCTCAGTTCTGAGAGAAATGTGTGTGTGAAATCCGTCCTTCACCTAGATTGTTGGGAACACAAAGTTTCTTTTCAGATGCAAACTCCATTCCATACATATATATGGGGAGGTACAAGCTCCAACTCGGTTTTACAGTGAAAACTGCAGGAACTTCAAACCGGCACTAGGAAACAGACTGAGAAAGCAGAGAAAATGTGTCTCCTGCAACCCGTTCCCCCGGTGCTAGATGAACGAACGTCTCTCCACTTGCTCAGTTCCGAGAGATAAGTCTGTGTGAAAGCCGTCCTTCACCTAGCGTGTTGGGAACACAAAGTTTCTTTTCAGTTGCAAACTCCATTCCATACATATATATGGGGAGGTACAAGCTCCAACTCGGATTTACAGTGAAAACTGCAGGAACTTCAAACCGGCACTAGGAAACAGACTGAGAAAGCAGAGAAAAGTGTCTCCTGCAACCCGTTCCCTTGGTGCTAGATGAACGAACGTCTCTCCACTTGCTCAGTTCTGAGAGATAAGTGAGTGTGAAAGCCGTCCTTCACCTAGCGTGTTGGGAACACAAAGTTTCTTTTCAGTTGCAAACTCCATTCCATAAATATATATGGGGAGGTACTAGCTCCAACTCTGTTTTACAGTGAAAACTGCACGAACTTCAAACCGGCACTAGGAAACAGACTGAGAAAGCAGAGAAAAAGTGTCTCCTGCAACCCGTTCCCTTGGTGCTAGATGAACGAACGTCTCTCCACTTGCTCAGTTCTGAGAGATAAGTGTGTGTGAAAGCCGTCCTTCACCTAGCTTGTTGGGAACACAAAGTTTCTTTTCAGTTGCAAACTCCATTCCATACATATATATGGGGAGGTACTAGTTCCAACTCTGTTTTCCAATGAAAACTGCAGGAACTTCAAACCGGCACTAGGAAACAGACTGAGAATGCAGAGAAAAAGTGTCTCCTGCAACCCGTTCCCTTGGTGCTAGATGAACGAAAGTCTCTCCACTTGCTCAGTTCTGAGAGATAAGTGTGTGTGAAAGCCGTCCTTCACCTAGCTTGTTGGGAACACAAAGTTTCTTTTCAGTTGCCAACTCCATTCCATACATATATATGGTGAGGTACTAGCTCCAACTCGGTTTTAGTGTGAAAACTGCAGGAACTTCAAACCGGCACTAGGAAACAGACTGAGAAAGCAGGGAAAATGTGTCTCCTGCAACCCGTTCCCTTGGTGCTAGATGAACGAAAGTCTCTCCACTTGCTCAGTTCTGAGAGAAATGTGTGTGTGAAAGCCGTCCTTCACCTAGATTGTTGGGAACACAAAGTTTCTTTTCAGATGCAAACTCCATTCCATACATATATATGGGGAGGTACAAGCTCCAACACGGTTTTACAGTGAAAACTGCAGGAACTTCAAACCGGCACTAGGAAACAGACTGAGAAAGCAGAGAAAAAGTGTCTCCTGCAACCCGTTCCCCCGGTGCTAGATGAACGAACGTCTCTCCACTTGCTCAGTTCCGAGAGATAAGTGTGTATGAAAGCCGTCCTTCACCTAGAGTGTTGGGAACACAAAGTTTCTTTTCAGTTGCTAACTCCATTCCATACATATATATGGGGAGGTACAAGCTCCAACTCGGATTTACAGTGAAAACTGCAGGAACTTCAAACCGGCACTAGGAAACAGACTGAGAAAGCAGAGAAAAAGTGTCCCCTGCAACCCGTTCCCTTGGTGCTAGATGAACGAACGTCTCTCCACTTGCTCATTTCTGAGAGATAAGTGTGTGTGAAAGCCGTCCTTCACCTAGCGTGTTGGGAACACAAAGTTTCTTTTCAGTTGCAAACTCCATTCCATACATATATATGGGGAGGTACAAGCTCCAAATCGGTTTTACAGTGAAAACTGCAGGAACTTCAAACCGGCACTAGGAAACAGACTGAGAAAGCAGAAAAAAGTGTCACCTGCAACCCGTTCCCTTGGTGCTAGATGAACGAACGTCTCTCCACTTGCTCAGATCTGAGAGATAATTGTGTGTGAAAGCCGTCCTTCACCTAGCTTGTTGGGAACACAAAGTTTCTTTTCAGTTGCAAACTCCATTCCATACATATATATGGGTAGGTACTAGCTCCAATTCGGTTTTCCAGTGAAAACTGCAGGAACTTCAAACCGGCACTAGGAAACAGACTGAGAAAGCAGAGAAAAAGTTACCCCTGCAACCCGTTCCCTTGGTGCTAGATGAACGAACGTCTCTCCACTTGATCCGTTCTGAGAGATAAGTGTGTGTGAAAGCCGTCCTTCACCTTGCTTGTTGGGAACACAAAGTTTCTTTTCAGTTGCAAACTCCATTCCATTCATATATATGGGGAGGTACAAGCTCCAACTCTGTTTTACAGTGAAAACTGCAGGAACTTCAAAACGGCACTAGGAATCAAACTGAGAAAGCAGAGAAAAAGTGTCTCCTGCCTCCCGTTCCCTTGGTGCTAGATGAACGAAAGTCTCTCCTCTTGCTCAGTTCCGAGAGATAAGTGTGTGTGAAAGCCGTACTTCAACTAGCTTGTTGGGAACACAAAGTTTCTTTTCAGTTGCAAACTCCATTCCATAAATATATATGGGGAGGTACAAGCTCCAACTCGGTTTTACAGTGAAAACTGCAGGAACTTCAAACCGGCACTAGGAAACAGACTGAGAAAGCAGAGAAATAGTGTATCCTGCAACCCGTTCCCTTGGTGCTAGATGAACGAACGTCTCTCCACTTGCTAAGTTCTGAGAGATAAGTGTGTGTGAAAGCCGTCCTTCACCTAGCTTGTTGGGAACACAAAGTTTCTTTTCAGTTGCAAACTCCATTCCATACATATATATGGGGAGGTACTAGTTCCAACTCGTTTTTCCAGTGAAAACTGCAGGAACTTCAAACCGGCACTAGGAAACAGACTGAGAAAGCAGAGAACAAGTGTCTCCTGCAACCCGTTCCCTTGGTGCTAGATGAACGAACGTCTCTCAACTTGCTCAGTTCTGAGAGGTAAGTGTGTGTGAAAGCCGTCCTTCACCTAGCTTGTTGGGAACACAAAGTTTCTTTTCAGTTGCCAACTCCAATCCATACATATATATGGGGAGGTACTAACTCCAAATCGGTTTTACAGTGAAAACTGCAGGAACATCAAACCGGCACTAGGAAACAGACTGAGAAAGCAGAGAAAAAGTGTCTCCTGCAACCCGTTCCCCCGGTGCTAGATGAACGAACGTCTCTCTACTTGCTCAGTTCCGAGAGATAAGTGTGTGTGAAAGCCGTCCTTCACCTAGCTTGTTGGGAACACAAAGTTTCTTTTCAGTTGCAAACTCCATTCCATACATATATATGGGGAGGTACAAGCTCCAACTCGGTTTTACAGTGAAAACTGCAGGAACTTCAAACCGGTACAAGGAAACAGACTGAGAAAGCAGAGAAAAAGTGTCTCCTGCAACCCGTTCCCTTGGTGCTAGATGAACGAACGTCTCTCCACTTGCTCAGTTCTGAGAGATAAGTGTGTGTGTAAGCCGTGCTTCAGCTAGCTTGTTGGGAACACAAAGTTTCTTTTCAGTTGCAAACCCCATTCCATACATATATATGGGGAGGTACTAGCTCCAACTCGGTTTTACAGTGAAAACTGCAGGAACTTCAAACCGGCACTAGGAAACAGACTGAGAAAGCAGAGAAAAAGTTTCTCCTGCCACCCGTTCCCCCGGTGCTAGATGAACGAACGTCTCTCCACTTGCTCAGTTCCGAGAGATAAGTGTGTGTGAAAGCCGTACTTCACCTAGCTTGTTGGGAACACAAAGTTTCTTTTCAGTTGCAAACTCCATTCCATACATATATATGGGGAGGTACAAGCTCCAACTCGGTTTTACAGTGAAAACTGCAGGAACTTCAAACCGGACTAGGAAACAGACTGAGAAAGCAGAGAAAAAGTGTCTCCTGCAACCCGTTCCCTTGGTGCTAGATGAACGAACGTTTCTCCACTTGCTCAGTTCTGAGAGATAAGTGTGTGTGAAAGCCGTCCTTCACATAGCGTGTTGGGAACACAAAGTTTCTTTTCAGTTGCAAACTCCATTCCATACATATATATGGGGAGGTACTAGCTCCAACTCGGTTTTACAGTTAAAACTGCAGGAACTTCAAACCGGCACTAGGAAACAGACTGAGAAAGCAGAGAAAAAGTGTCTCCTGCAACCCGTTCCCTTGGTGCTAGATGAACGAAAGTCTCTCCACTTGCTCAGTTCTGAGAGATAAGTGTGTGTGTAAGCCGTGCTTCAGCTAGCTTGTTGGGAACACAAAGTTTCTTTTCAGTTGCAAACCCCATTCCATACATATATATGGGGAGGTACTAGCTCCAACTCGGTTTTACAGTGAAAACTGCAGGAACATCAAACCGGCACTAGGAAACAGACTGAGAAAGCAGAGAAAAAAATGTCTCCTGCAACCCGTTCCCTTGGTGCTAGATGAACGAACGTCTCTCCACTTGCTCAGTTCTGAGAGATAAGTGTGCGTGAAAGCCGTCCTTCCCCTAGCTTGTTGGGAACACAAAGATTCTTTTCAGTTGCAAACTCCATTCCATACATATATATGGGGAGGTACAAGCTCCAACTCGGTTTTACAGGGAAAACTGCAGGAACTTCAAACCGGCACTAGGAAACAGACTGAGAAAGCAGATAAAAAGTGTCTCCTGCAACCCGTTCCCTTGGTGCTAGATGCACGAACGTCTCTCCACTTGCTCAGTTCTGAGAGATAAGTGTGTGTGAAAGCCGTCCTTCACCTAGCTTTTTGGGAACACAAAGTTTCTTTTCAGTTGCAAACTCCATTCCATACATATATATGGGTATGTACTAGCTCCAACTCGGTTTTACAGTGAAAAATGCAGGAACTTCAAACTGGCACTAGGAAACAGACTGAGAAAGCAGAGAAAAAGTGTCTCCTGCAACCCGTTCCCTTGGTGCTAGATGAACGAACGTCTCTCCACTTGCTCAGTTCGGAGAGATAAGTGTGTGTGAAAGCCGTCCTTCACCTAGCGTGTTGGGAACCAAAAGTTTCTTTTCAGTTGCAAACTCCATTCCATACATATATATGGGGAGGTACAAGCTCCAACTCGGTTTTACAGGGAAAACTGCAGGAACTTCAAACCGGCACTAGGAAACAGACTGAGAAAGCAGAGAAAAAGTGTCTCCTGCAACCCGTTCCCTTGGTGCTAGATGCACGAACGTCTCTCCACTTGCTCAGTTCTGAGAGATAAGTGTGTGTGAAAGCCGTCCTTCACCTAGCTTTTTGGGAACACAAAGTTTCTTTTCAGTTGCAAACTCCATTCCATACATATATATGGGTATGTACTAGCTCCAACTCGGTTTTACAGTGAAAAATGCAGGAACTTCAAACTGGCACTAGGAAACAGACTGAGAAAGCAGAGAAAAAGTGTCTCCTGCAACCCGTTCCCTTGGTGCTAGATGAACGAACGTCTCTCCACTTGCTCAGTTCTGAGAGATAAGTGTGTGTGTAAGACGTCCTTCACCTAGCTTGTTGGGAACACAAAGTTTCTTTTCAGTTGCAAACTCCATTCCATACATATATATGGGGAGGTACTAGTTCCAAATCGGTTTTCCAGTGAAAACTGCAGGAACTTCAAACCGGTACTAGGAAACAGACTGAGAAAGCAGAGAAAAAGTGTCTCCTGCAACCCGTTCCCTTGGTGCTAGATGAACGAAAGTCTCTCCTCTTGCTCAGTTCTGAGAGATAAGTGTGTGTGAAAGCCGTCCTTCACCTAGCTTGTTGGGAACACAAAGTTTCTTTTCAGTTGCCAACTCCATTCCATACACATATATGGTGAGGTACTAGCTCCAACTCGGTTTTAGTGTGAAAACTGCAGGAACTTCAAACCGGCACTAGGAAACGGACTGAGAAAGCAGGGAAAATGTGTCTCCTGCAACCCGTTCCCTTGGTGCTAGATGAACGAACGTCTCTCCACATGCTCAGTTCTGAGAGATATATGTGTGTGAAAGCCGTCCTTCACCTAGATTGTTGGGAACACAAAGTTTCTTTTCAGATGCAAACTCCATTCCATACATATATATGAGGATGTAGAAGCTCCAACACGGTTTTACAGTGATAACTGCAGGAACTTCAAACCGGCACTAGGAAACAGACTGAGAAAGCAGAGAAAAAGTGTCTCCTGCAACCCGTTCCCCCGGTGCTAGATGAACGAACGTCTCTCCACTTGCTCAGTTCCGAGAGATAAGTGTGTGTGAAAGCCGTCCTTCACCTAGCTTGTTGGGAACACAAAGTTTCTTTTCAGTTGCAAACTCCATTCCATACATATATATGGGGAGGTACAAGCTCCAACTCGGTTTTACATTGAAAACTGCAGGAACTTCAAACCGGCACTAGGAAACAGACTGAGAAAGCAGAGAAAAAGTGTCTCTTGCAACCCGTTCCCTTAGTGCTAGATGAACGAAAGTCTCTCCACTTGCTCAGTTCCGAGAGATAAGTGTGTGTGAAAGCCGTCCTTCAACTAGCTTGTTGGGAACACAAAGTTTCTTTTCAGTTGCAAACTCCATTCCATACATATATATGGGGAGGTACAAGCTCCAACTCGCTTTTACAGTGAAAACTGCAGGAACTTCAAACCGGCACTATGAAACAGACTGAGAAAGCAGAGAAAATGTGTCTCCTGCAACCGGTTCCCTTGGTGCTAGATGAACGAACATCTCTCCACTTGCTCAGTTCTGAGAGATAAGTGTGTGTGAAAGCCGTACTTCACCTAGCGTGTTGGGAACACAAAGTTTCTTTTCAGTTGCAAACTCCATTCCATAAATATATATGGGGAGGTACTAGCTCCAAAACGGTTTTACAGTGAAAACTGCAGGAACATCAAACCGGCACTAGGAAACAGACTGAGAAAGCAGAGAAAAAGTGTCTCCTGCAACCCGTTATCCCGGTGCTAGATGAACGAACGTCTCTCCACTTGCTAGGTTCCGAGAGATAAGTGTGTGTGAAAGCCGTCCTTCAATTTGGTGTTGGGAACACAAAGTTTCTTTTCAGTTGCAAACTCCATTCCATACATATATATGGGGAGGTACAAGCTCCAACTCGGTTTTACAGTGAAAACTGCAGGAACTTCAAACCGGCACTAGGAAACAGACTGAGAATGCAGAGAAAATGTGTCTCCTGCAACCCGTTCCCTTTTTGCTAAAAGAACGAACGTCTCTCCACTTGCTCAGTTCCGAGAGATAAATGTGTGTGAAAGCCGTCCTTCAACTAGCTTGTTGGGAACACAAAGTTTCTTTTCAGTTGCAAACTCCATTCCATACATATATATGGGGAGGTACTAGCTCCAACTCGGATTTACAGTGAAAACTGCAGGAACTTCAAACCGGCACTAGGAAACAGACTGAGAAAGCAGAGAAAAAGTGTCGCCTGCAACCCGTTCCCTTGGTGCTAGATGAACTAACGTCTCTCCACTTGCTCAGTTGTGAGAGATAAGTGTGTGTGAAAGCCGTACTTCACCTAGCTTGTTGGGAACACAAAGTTTCTTTTCAGTTGCAAACTCCGTTCCATACATATATATGGGGAAGTAATAGCTCCAAAACGGTTTTCCATGAAAACTGCAGGAACTTCAAACCGGCACTAGGAAACAGACTGAGAAAGCAGAGAAAAAGTTTCTCCTGCAACCCGTTCCCTTGGTGCTAGATGAACGAACGTTTCTCCACTTGCTCAGTTCTGAGAGATAAGTGTGTGTGAAAGCCGTCCTTCACATAGCGTGTTGGGAACACAAAGTTTCTTTTCAGTTGCAAACTCCATTCCATACATATATATGGGGAGGTACTAGCTCCAACTCGGTTTTACAGTTAAAACTGCAGGAACTTCAAACCGGACTAGGAAACAGACTGAGAAAGCAGAGAAAAAGTGTCTCCTGCAACCCGTTCCCTTGGTGCTAGATGAACGAACGTCTCTCCACTTGCTCAGTTCTGAGATATAAGTGTGTGTGTAAGCCGTGCTTCAGCTAGCTTGTTGGGAACACAAAGTTTCTTTTCAGTTGCAAACCCCATTCCATACATATATATGGGGAGGTACCAGCTCCAACTCGGTTTTACAGTGAAAACTGCAGGAACATCAAACCGGCACTAGGAAACAGACTGAGAAAGCAGAGAAAAAGTGTCTCCTGCAACCCGTTCCCCCGGTGCTAGATGAACGAACGTCTCTCCACTTGCTCAGTTCCGAGAGATAAGTGTGTGTGAAAGCCGTACTTCACCTAGCTTGTTGGGAACACAAAGTTTCTTTTCAGTTGCAAACTCCATTCCATACATATATATGGGGAGGTACAAGCTCCAACTCGGTTTTACAGAGAAAACTGCAGGAACTTCAAACCGGCACTAGGAAACAGACTGAGAAAGCAGAGAAATAGTGTCTCCTGCAACCCGTTCCCTTGGTGCTAGATGAACGAACGTCTCTCCACTTTCTCAGTTCTGAGAGATAAGTGTGTGTGTAAGCCGTGCTTCAGCTCGCTTGTTGGGAACACAAAGTTTCTTTTCAGTTGCAAACCCCATTCCATACATATATATGGGGAGGTACTAGCTCCAACTCGGTTTTACAGTGAAAACTGCAGGAACATCAAACCGGCACTAGGAAACAGACTGAGAAAGCAGAGAAAAAAATGTCTCCTGCAACCCGTTCACTTGGTGCTAGATGAACGAACGTCTCTCCACTTGCTCAGTTCTGAGAGATAAGTGTGTGTGAAAGCCGTCCTTCCCCTAGCTTGTTGGGAACACAAAGATTCTTTTCAGTTGCAAACTCCATTCCATACATATATATGGGGAGGTACAAGCTCCAACTCGGTTTTAGAGGGAAAACTGCAGGAACTTCAAACCGGCACTAGGAAACAGACTGAGAAAGCAGAGAAAAAGTGTCTCCTGCAACCCGTTCCCTTGGTGCTAGATGAATGAACGTCTCTCCATTTGCTCAGTTCTGAGAGATAAGTGTGTGTGAAAGCCGTCCTTCACCTAGCTTGTTGGGAACACAAAGTTTCTTTTCATTTGCAAACTCCATTCCATACATATACATGGGTATGTACTAGCTCCAACTCGGTTTTACAGTGAAAAATGCAGGAACTTAAAACTGGCACTAGGAAACAGACTGAGAAAGCAGAGAAAAAGTGTCTCCTGCAACCCGTTCCCTTGGTGCTAGATGAACGAACGTCTCTCCACTTGCTCAGTTCGGAGAGATAAGTGTGAGTGAAAGCCGTCCTTCACCTAGCGTGTTGGGTACCAAAAGTTTCTTTTCAGTTGCAAACTCCATTCCATACATATATATGGGGAGGTACTAGCTCCAACTCGGATTTACAGTGAAAACTGCAGGAACATCAAACCGGCACTAGGAAACAGACTGAGAAAGCAGAGAAAAAGTGTCTCCTGCAACCCGTTCCCTTGGTGCTAGATGAACGAACGTCTCTCCACTTGCTCAGTTCTGAGAGATAAGTGTGTGTGTAAGCCGTCTTTCACCTAGCTTGTTGGGAACACAAAGTTTCTTTTCAGTTGCAAACTCCATTCCATACATATATATGGGGAGGTACTAGTTCCAAATCGGTTTTCCAGTGAAAACTGCAGGAACTTCAAACCGGTACTAGGAAACAGACTGAGAAAGCAGAGAAATAGTGTCTCCTGCAACACGTTCCCTTGGTGCTAGATGAACGAACGTCTCTCCACTTGCTCAGTTCTGAGAGATAAGTGTGTGTGAAAGCCGTCCTTCACCTAGCTTGTTGGGAACACAAAGTTTCTTTTCAGTTGCCAACTCCATTCCATACATATATATGGTGAGGTACTAGCTCCAACTCGGTTTTAGTGTGAAAACTGCAGGAACTTCAAACCGGCACTAGGAAACGGACTGAGAAATCAGGGAAAATGTGTCTCCTGCAACCCGTTCCCTTGGTGCTAGATGAACGAACGTCTCTCCACATGCTCAGTTCTGAGAGAAATGTGTGTGTGAAAGCCGTCCTTCACCTAGATTGTTGGGAACACAAAGTTTCTTTTCAGATGCAAACTCCATTCCATACATATATATGAGGATGTAGAAGCTCCAACACGGTTTTACAGTGAAAACTGCAGGAACTTCAAACCGGCACTAGGAAACAGACTGAGAAAGCAGAGAAAAAGTGTCTCCTGCAACCCGTTCCCTTGGTGCTAGATGAACGAACGTCTCTCCACTTGCTCAGTTCCGAGAGATAAATGTGTGTGAAAGCCGTCCTTCAACTAGCTTGTTGGGAACACAAAGTTTCTTTTCAGTTGCAAACTCCATTCCATACATATATATGGGGAGGTACAAGCTCCAACTCGCTTTTACAGTGAAAACTGCAGGAACTTCAAACCGGCACTATGAAACAGACTGAGAAAGCAGAGAAATTGTGTCTCCTGCAACCGGTTCCCTTGGTGCTAGATGAACGAACGTCTCTCCACTTGCTCAGTTCTGAGAGATAAGTGTGTGTGAAAGCCGTACTTCACCTAGCGTGTTGGGAACACAAAGTTTCTTTCCAGTTGCAAACTCCATTCCATACATATATATGGGGAGGTATTAGCTCCAAAACGGTTTTACAGTGAAAACTGCAGGAACATCAAACCGGCACTAGGAAACAGACTGAGAAAGCAGAGAAAAAGTGTCTCCTGCAACCCGTTCCCTTGGTGCTAGATGAACGAACGTCTCTCCACTTGCTCATTTCCGAGAGATAAATGTGTGTGAAAGCCGATCTTCAACTAACTTGTTGGGAACACAAAGTTTCTTTTCAGTTGCAAACTCCATTCCATACATATATATGGGGAGGTACTAGCTCCAACTCGGTTTTACAGTGAAAACTGCAGGAACTTCAAACCGGCACTAGGAAACAGACTGAGAAAGCAGAGAAAAAGTGTCGCCTGCAACCCGTTCCCTTGGTGCTAGATGAACGAACGTCTCTCCACTTGCTCAGTTGTGAGAGATAAGTGTGTGTGAAAGCCGTCCTTCACCTAGCTTGTTGGGAACACAAAGTTTCTTTTCAGTTGCAAACTACATTCCATACATATATAGGGGGAAGTAATAGCTCCAAATCGGTTTTCCATGAAAACTGCAGGAACTTCAAACCGGCACTAAGAAACAGACTGAGAAAGCAGAGAAAAAGTTTCTCCTGCAACCCGTTCCCCCGGTGCTAGATGAACGAACGTCTCTCTACTTGCTCAGTTCCGAGAGATAAGTGTGTGTGAAAGCCGTCCTTCACCTAGCTTGTTGGGAACACAGAGTTTCTTTTCAGTTGCAAACTCCATTCCTTACATATATATGGGGAGGTACAAGCTCCAACTCGGTTTTACAGTTAAAACTGCAGGAACTTCAAACCGGCACTAGGAAACAGACTGAGAAAGCAGAGAAAAAGTGTCTCCTGCAACCCGTTCCCTTGGTGCTAGATGAACGAACGTCTCTCCACTTGCTCAGTTCTGAGAGATAAGTGTGTGTGTAAGCCGTGCTTCAGCTAGCTTGTTGGGAACACAAAGTTTCTTTTCAGTTGCAAACTCCATTCCATACATATATATGGGGAGGTACTAGCTCCAACTCGGTTTTACAGTGAAAACTGCAGGAACATCAAACCGGCACTAGGAAACAGACTGAGAAAGCAGAGAAAAAATGTCTCCTGCAACCCGTTCCCTTGGTGCTAGATGAACGAACGTCTCTCCACTTGCTCCGTTCTGAGAGATAAGTGTGTGTGAAAGCCGTCCTTCACCTTGCTTGTTGGGAACACAAAGTTTATTTTCAGTTGCAAACTCCATTCCATTCATATATATGGGGAGGTACAAGCTCCAACTCGGTTTTACAGTGAAAACTGCAGGAACTTCAAAACGGCACTAGGAATCAGACTGACAAAGCAGAGAAAAAGTGTCTCCTGCAACCCGTTCCCTTGGTGCTAGATGAACGAACGTCTCTCCACTTGCTCAGTTCCGAGAGATAAGTGTGTGTGAAAGCCGTCCTTCACATAGCGTGTTGGGAACACAAAGTTTCTTTTCAGTTGCAAACTCCATTCCATACATATATATGGGGTGGTACTAGCTCCAACTCGGTTTTACAGTGAAAACTGCAGGAACTTCAAACCGGCACTAGGAAACAGACTGAGAAAGCAGAGAAAAAGTGTCTCCTGCAACCCGTTCCCTTGGTGCTAGATGAACGAACGTCTCTCCACTTACTCAGTTCTGAGAGATAAGTGTGTGTGTAAGCCGTGCTTCAGCTAGCTTGTTGGGAACACAAAGTTTCTTTTCAGTTGCAAACCCCATTCCATACATATATATGGGGAGGTACTAGCTCCAACTCGGTTTTACAGTGAAAACTGCAGGAACATCAAACCGGCACTAGGAAACAGACTGAGAAAGCAGAGAAAAAAATGTCTCCTGCAACCCGTTCCCTTGGTGCTAGATGAACGAACGTCTCTCCACTTGCTCAGTTCTGAGAGATAAGTGTGTGTGAAAGCCGTCCTTCCCCTAGCTTGTTGGGAACACAAAGATTCTTTTCAGTTGCAAACTCCATTCCATACATATATATGGGGAGGTACAAGCTCCAACTCGGTTTTACAGGGAAAACTGCAGGAACTTCAAAACGGCACTAGGAAACAGACTGAGAAAGCAGAGAAAAAGTGTCTCCTGCAACCCGTTCCCTTGGTGCTAGATGAACGAACGTCTCTCCACTTGCTCAGTTCTGAGAGATATGTGTGTGTGAAAGCCGTCCTTCACCTAGCTTGTTGGGAACACAAAGTTTCTTTTCAGTTGCAAACTCCATTCCATACATATATATGGGTATGTACTAGCTCCAACTCGGTTTTACAGTGAAAAATGCAGGAACTTCAAACTGGCACTAGGAAACAGACTGAGAAAGCAGAGAAAAAGTGTCTCCTGCAACACGTTCCCTTGGTGCTAGATGAACGAACGTCTCTCCACTTGCTCAGTTCGGAGAGATAAGTGTGTGTGAAAGCCGTCCTTCACCTAGCGTGTTGGGAACCAAAAGTTTCTTTTCAGTTGCAAACTCCATTCCATACATATATATGGGGAGGTACAAGCTCCAACTCGGATTTACAGTGAAAACTGCAGGAACTTCAAACCGGCACTAGGAAACAGACTGAGAAAGCAGAGAAAAAGTGTCCCTGCAACCCGTTCCCTTGGTGCTAGATGAACGAACGTCTCTCCACTTGCTCAGTTCTGAGAGATAAGTGTGTGTGTAAGCCGTCCTTCACCTAGCTTGTTGGGAACACAAAGTTTCTTTTCAGTTGCAAACTCCATTCCATACATATATATGGGGAGGTACTAGTTCCAAATCGATTTTCCACTGAAAACTGCAGGAACTTCAAACCGGTACTAGGAAACAGACTGAGAAAGCAGAGAAAAAGTGTCTCCTGCAACCCGTTCCCTTGGTGCTAGATGAACGAACGTCTCTCCACTTGCTCAGTTCTGAGAGATAAGTGTGTGTGAAAGCCGTCCTTCACCCAGCTTGTTGGGAACACAAAGTTTCTTTTCAGTTGCCAACTCCATTCCATACATATATATGGTTAGGTACTAGCTCCAACTCGGTTTTAGTGTGAAAACTGCAGGAACTTCAAACCGGCACTAGGAAACGGACTGAGAAAGCAGGGAAAATGTGTCTCCTGCAACCCGTTCCCTTGGTGCTAGATGAACGAACGTCTCTCCACATGCTCAGTTCTGAGAGAAATGTGTGTGTGAAAGCCGTCCTTCACCTAGATTGTTGGGAACACAAAGTTTCTTTTCAGATGCAAACTCCATTCCATACATATATATGAGGATGTAGAAGCTCCAACACGGTTTTACAGTGAAAACTGCAGGAACTTCAAACCGGCACTAGGAAACAGACTGAGAAAGCAGAGAAAAAGTGTCTCCTGCAACCCGTTCCCCCGGTGCTAGATGAACGAACGTCTCTCCACTTGCTCAGTTCCGAGAGATAAGTGTGTGTGAAAGCCGTCCTTCACCTAGCTTGTTGGGAACACAAAGTTTCTTTTCAGTTGCAAACTCCATTCCATACATATATATGGGGAGGTACTAGCTCCAAAACTGTTTTACAGTGAAAACTGCAGGAACATCAAACCGGCACTAGGAAACAGACTGAGAAAGCAGAGAAAAAGTGTCTCCTGCAACCCGTTACCCCGGTGCTAGATGAACGAACGTCTCTCCACTTGCTCAGTTCTGAGAGATAAGTGTGTGTGTAAGCCGTACTTCACCTAGCTTGTTGGGAACACAAAGTTTCTTTTCAGTTGCAAACTCCATTCCATACATATATATGGGGAGGTACTAGTTCCAAATCGGTTTTCCAGTGAAAACTGCAGGAACTTCAAACCGGTACTAGGAAACAGACTGAGAAAGCAGAAAAAAAGTGTCTCCTGCAACCCGTTCCCTTGGTGCTAGATGAACGAACGTCTCTCCACTTGCTCAGTTCTGAGAGATAAGTGTGTGTGAAAGCCGTCCTTCACCCAGCTTGTTGGGAACACAAAGTTTCTTTTCAGTTGCCAACTCCATTCCATACATATATATGGTGAGGTACTAGCTCCAACTCGGTTTTAGTGTGAAAACTGCAGGAACTTCAAACCGGCACTAGGAAACGGACTGAGAAAGCAGGGAAAATGTGTCTCCTGCAACCCGTTCCCTTGGTGCTAGATGAACGAACGTCTCTCCACATGCTCAGTTCTGAGAGAAATGTGTGTGTGAAAGCCGTCCTTCACCTAGATTGTTGGGAACACAAAGTTTCTTTTCAGATGCAAACTCCATTCCATACATATATATGAGGATGTAGAAGCTCCAACACGGTTTTACAGTGAAAACTGCAGGAACTTCAAACCGGCACTAGGAAACAGACTGAGAAAGCAGAGAAAAAGTGTCTCCTGCAACCCGTTCCCCCGGTGCTAGATGAACGAACGTCTCTCCACTTGCTCAGTTCCGAGAGATAAGTGTGTGTGAAAGCCGTCCTTCACCTAGCTTGTTGGGAACACAAAGTTTCTTTTCAGTTGCAAACTCCATTCCATACATATATATGGGGAGGTACTAGCTCCAAAACTGTTTTACAGTGAAAACTGCAGGAACATCAAACCGGCACTAGGAAACAGACTGAGAAAGCAGAGAAAAAGTGTCTCCTGCAACCCGTTACCCCGGTGCTAGATGAACGAACGTCTCTCCACTTGCTCAGTTCCGAGAGATAAGTGTGTGTGAAAGCCGTCCTTCACCTTGGTTGTTGGGAACACAAAGTTTCTTTTCAGTTGCAAACTCCATTCCATACATATATATGGGGAGGTACAAGCTCCAACTCGGTTTTACAGTGAAAACTGCAGGAACTTCAAACCGGCACTAGGAAAAATACTGAGAAAGCAGAGAAAAAGTGTGTCCTGCAACCCGTTCCCTTGGTGCTAGATGAACGAACGTCTCTCCACTTGCTCAGTTCCGAGAGATAAATGTGTGTGAAAGCCGTCCTTCAACTAGCTTGTTGGGAACACAAAGTTTCTTTTCAGTTGCAAACTCCATTCCATACATATATATGGGGAGGTACAAGCTCCAACTCGCTTTTACAGTGAAAACTGCAGGAACTTCAAACCGGCACTATGAAACAGACTGAGAAAGCAGAGAAATTGTGTCCCCTGCAACCGGTTCCCTTGGTGCTAGATGAACGAACGTCTCTCCACTTGCTCAGTTCTGAGAGATAAGTGTGTGTGAAAGCCGTACTTCACCTAGCCTGTTGGGAACACAAAGTTTCTTTTCAGTTGCAAACTCCATTCCATACATATATATGGGGAGGTACTAGCTCCAAAACTGTTTTACAGTGAAAACTGCAGGAACATCAAACCGGCACTAGGAAACAGACTGAGAAAGCAGAGAAATAGTGTCTCCTGCAACCCGTTACCCCGGTGCTAGATGAACGAACGTCTCTCCACTTGCTCAGTTCCGAGAGATAAGTGTGTGTGAAAGCCGTCCTTCACCTTGGTTGTTGGGAACACAAAGTTTCTTTTCAGTTGCAAACTCCATTCCATACATATATATGGGGAGGTAGAAGCTCCAACTCGGTTTTACAGTGAAAACTGCAGGAACTTCAAACCGGCACTAGGAAACAGACTGAGAAAGCAGAGAAAAAGTGTCTCCTGCAACCCGTTCCCTTGGTGCTAGATGAACGAACGTCTCTCCACTTGCTCAGTTCCGAGAGATAAATGTGTGTGAAAGCCGTCCTTCAACTAGCTTGTTGGGAACACAAAGTTTATTTTCAGTTGCAAACTCCATTCCATACATATATATGGGGAGGTACAAGCTCCAACTCGCTTTTACAGTGAAAACTGCAGGAACTTCAAACCGGCACTAGGAAACAGATTGAGAAAGCAGAGAATATGTGTCTCCTGCAAACCTTTCCCTTGGTGCTAGATGAACGAAAGTCTCTCCACTTGCTCTGTTCCGAGAGATAAGTGTGTGTGAAAGCCGTCCTTCACCTAGCTTGTAGGGAACACAAAGTTTCTTTTCAGTAGCAAACTCCATTCCATACTTATATATGGGGAGGTACAAGCTCCAACTAGATTTTACAGTGTAAACTGCAGGAACTTCAAACCGGCACTAGGAAACAGACTGAGAAAGCAGAGAAAATGTGGCCCCTGCAACCCGTTCACTTGGTGCTAGATGAACGAACGTCTCTCCACTTGCTCAGTTCTGAGAGATAAGTGTGTGTGAAAGCCGAATTCACCTAGCTTGTTGGGAACACAAAGATTCTTTTCAGTTGCAAACTCCATTCCATACATATATATGGGGAGGTAGTAGCTCCAACTCGATTTTACAGTGAAAACTGCAGGAACTTCAAACCGGCACTAGGAAACAGACTGAGAAAGCAGAGAAAAAGTGTCTCCTGCAACCCGTTCCCTTGGTGCTAGATGAACGAACGTCTCTCCACTTGCTCAGTTCTGAGAGATTTGTGTGTGTGAAAGCCGTCCTTCACCTTGCTTGTTGGGAACACAAAGTTTCTTTTCAGTTGCAAACTCCATTCCATACATATATATGGGGAGGTACAAGCTCCAACCCGGTTTTACAGGGAAAACTGCAGGAACTTCAAACCGGCACTAGGAAACAGACTGAGAAAGCAGAGAAAATTTTCTCTTGCAACCCGTTCCATTGGTGATAGATGAACGAACGTCTCAACAATTGCTCAGTTCTGAGGGATAAGTGTGTGTGAAAGCCGTCCTTCAGCTATCTTGCTGGGAACACAAAGTTTCTTTTCAGTTGCAAACTCCATTCCATACATATATATGGGGAGGTACTAGCTCCAACTCGGTTTTACAGTGAAAACTGCAGGAACTTTAAACTGGCACTAGGAAACAGACTTAGAAAGCAGAGAAAAAGTGTCTCCTGCAACCCGTTCCCTTGGTGCTAGATGAACGAACGTCTCTCCAATTGCTCAGTTCTGAGAGATGTGTGTGAGTGAATACCGTCCTTCACCTAGCTTATTGGGAACACAAAGTTTCTTTTCAGTTGCAAACTCCATTCCATACATATATATGGGGAGGTGCAAGCTCCAACTCGGTTTTACAGTGAAAACTGCAGGAACTTCAAACCGGCACTAGGAAACAGATTGAGAAAGCAGAGAATATGTGTCTCCTGCAAACCTTTCCCTTGGTGCTAGATGAACGAACGTCTCTCCACTTGCTCAGTTCCGAGAGATAAATGTGTGTGAAAGCCGTCCTTCAACTAGCTTGTTGGGAACACAAAGTTTCTTTTCAGTTGCAAACTCCATTCCATACATATATATGGGGAGGTACAAGCTCCAACTCGCTTTTACAGTGAAAACTGCAGGAACTTCAAACCGGCACTATGAAACAGACTGAGAAAGCAGAGAAATTGTGTCCCCTGCAACCGGTTCCCTTGGTGCTAGATGAACGAACGTCTCTCCACTTGCTCAGTTCTGAGAGATAAGTGTGTGTGAAAGCCGTACTTCACCTAGCCTGTTGGGAACACAAAGTTTCTTTTCAGTTGCAAACTCCATTCCATACATATATATGGGGAGGTACTAGCTCCAAAACTGTTTTACAGTGAAAACTGCAGGAACATCAAACCGGCACTAGGAAACAGACTGAGAAAGCAGAGAAATAGTGTCTCCTGCAACCCGTTACCCCGGTGCTAGATGAACGAACGTCTCTCCACTTGCTCAGTTCCGAGAGATAAGTGTGTGTGAAAGCCGTCCTTCACCTTGGTTGTTGGGAACACAAAGTTTCTTTTCAGTTGCAAACTCCATTCCATACATATATATGGGGAGGTAGAAGCTCCAACTCGGTTTTACAGTGAAAACTGCAGGAACTTCAAACCGGCACTAGGAAACAGACTGAGAAAGCAGAGAAAAAGTGTCTCCTGCAACCCGTTCCCTTGGTGCTAGATGAACGAACGTCTCTCCACTTGCTCAGTTCCGAGAGATAAATGTGTGTGAAAGCCGTCCTTCAACTAGCTTGTTGGGAACACAAAGTTTATTTTCAGTTGCAAACTCCATTCCATACATATATATGGGGAGGTACAAGCTCCAACTCGCTTTTACAGTGAAAACTGCAGGAACTTCAAACCGGCACTAGGAAACAGATTGAGAAAGCAGAGAATATGTGTCTCCTGCAAACCTTTCCCTTGGTGCTAGATGAACGAAAGTCTCTCCACTTGCTCTGTTCCGAGAGATAAGTGTGTGTGAAAGCCGTCCTTCACCTAGCTTGTAGGGAACACAAAGTTTCTTTTCAGTAGCAAACTCCATTCCATACTTATATATGGGGAGGTACAAGCTCCAACTAGATTTTACAGTGTAAACTGCAGGAACTTCAAACCGGCACTAGGAAACAGACTGAGAAAGCAGAGAAAATGTGGCCCCTGCAACCCGTTCACTTGGTGCTAGATGAACGAACGTCTCTCCACTTGCTCAGTTCTGAGAGATAAGTGTGTGTGAAAGCCGAATTCACCTAGCTTGTTGGGAACACAAAGATTCTTTTCAGTTGCAAACTCCATTCCATACATATATATGGGGAGGTAGTAGCTCCAACTCGATTTTACAGTGAAAACTGCAGGAACTTCAAACCGGCACTAGGAAACAGACTGAGAAAGCAGAGAAAAAGTGTCTCCTGCAACCCGTTCCCTTGGTGCTAGATGAACGAACGTCTCTCCACTTGCTCAGTTCTGAGAGATTTGTGTGTGTGAAAGCCGTCCTTCACCTTGCTTGTTGGGAACACAAAGTTTCTTTTCAGTTGCAAACTCCATTCCATACATATATATGGGGAGGTACAAGCTCCAACCCGGTTTTACAGGGAAAACTGCAGGAACTTCAAACCGGCACTAAGAAACAGACTGAGAAAGCAGAGAAAATTTTCTCTTGCAACCCGTTCCATTGGTGATAGATGAACGAACGTCTCAACAATTGCTCAGTTCTGAGGGATAAGTGTGTGTGAAAGCCGTCCTTCAGCTATCTTGCTGGGAACACAAAGTTTCTTTTCAGTTGCAAACTCCATTCCATACATATATATGGGGAGGTACTAGCTCCAACTCGGTTTTACAGTGAAAACTGCAGGAACTTTAAACTGGCACTAGGAAACAGACTTAGAAAGCAGAGAAAAAGTGTCTCCTGCAACCCGTTCCCTTGGTGCTAGATGAACGAACGTCTCTCCAATTGCTCAGTTCTGAGAGATGTGTGTGAGTGAATACCGTCCTTCACCTAGCTTATTGGGAACACAAAGTTTCTTTTCAGTTGCAAACTCCATTCCATACATATATATGGGGAGGTGCAAGCTCCAACTCGGTTTTACAGTGAAAACTGCAGGAACTTCAAACCGGCACTAGGAAACAGATTGAGAAAGCAGAGAATATGTGTCTCCTGCAAACCTTTCCCTTGGTGCTAGATGAACGAAAGTCTCTCCACTTGCTCAGTTCCGAGAGATAAGTGTGTGTGAAAGCCGTCCTTCAACTAGCTTGTTGGGAACACAAAGTATCTTTTCAGTAGCAAACTCCATTCCATAAATATATATGGGGATGTACAAGCTCCAACTAGGTTTACAGTGTAAACTGCAGGAACTTCAAACCGGCACTAGGAAACAGACTGAGAAAGCAGAGAAAATGTGTCCCCTGCAACCCGTTCCCTTGGTGCTAGATGAACGAACGTCTCTCCACATGCTCAGTTCTGAGAGATAAGTGTGTGTGAAAGCCGAATTCAACTAGCTTGTTGGGAACACAAAGTTTCTTTTCAGTTGCAAACCCCATTCCATACATATATATGGGGAGGTACAAGCTCCAACTCGGTTTTACAGTGAAAACTGCAGGAACATCAAACCGGCACTAGGAAACAGACTGAGAAAGCAGAGAAAAAGTGTCTCCTGCAACCCGTTATCCCGGTGCTAGATGAACGAACGTCTCTCCACTTGCTCAGTTCCGAGAGATAAGTGTGTGTGAAAGCCGTCCTTCACCTTGGTTGTTGGGAACACAAAGTTTCTTTTCAGTTGCAAACTCCATTCCATACATATATATGGGGAGGTACAAGCTCCAACTCGGTTTTACAGTGAAAACTGCAGGAACTTCAAACCGGCACTAGGAAACAGACTGAGAAAGCAGAGAAAAAATGTCTCCTGCAACCCGTTCCCTTGGTGCTAGATGAACGAACGTCTCTCCACTTGCTCAGTTCCGAGAGATAAATGTGTGTGAAAGCCATCCTTCAACTAGCTTGTTGGGAACACAAAGTTTCTTTTCAGTTGCCAACTCCATTCCATACATATATATGGGAAGTAATAGCTCCAAATCGGTTTTCCATGAAAACTGCAGGAACTTCAAACCGGCACTAGGAAACAGACTGAGAAAGCAGAGAAAAAGTTTCTCCTGCAACCCGTTCCCTTGGTGCTAGATGAACGAACGTCTCTCCACTTGCTCAGTTCTGAGAGATAAGTCTGTGTGAAAGCCGCACTTCACCTAGCTTGTTGGGAACACAAAGTTTATTTTCAGTTGCAAACTCCATTCCATACATATATATGGGTAGGTACAAGCTCCAACTCTGTTTGACAGCGAAAACTGCATGAACTTCAAACCGGCACTAGGAAACAGACTGAGAATGCAGAGAAAAAGGGTCTCCTGCAACCCGTTCCCTTGGTGCTAGATGAACGAACGTCTCTCCACTTGCTCAGTTCTGAGAGATAAGTGTGTGTGAAAGCCGTCCTCTACCTAGCTTGTTAGGAACACAAAGTTTCTTTTCAGTTGCAAACTCCATTCCATATATATATACGGGGAGGTACAAGCTCCAACTCTGTTTTACGGTGAAAACTGCAGGAACTTCAAACCGGCACTAGGAAACAGAATGTGAAAGCAGAGAAATAGTGTCTCCTGCAACGCGTTCAATTGGTGCTAGATGAACGAACGTCTCTCCACTTGCTCAGTTCTGAGAGATGTGTGTGAGTGAATACCGTCCTTCACCTAGCTTATTGGGAACACAAAGTTTCTTTTCAGTTGCAAACTCCATTCCATACATATATATGGGGAGGTACAAGCTCCAACTCGGTTTTACAGTGAAAACTGCAGGAACTTCAAACCGGCACTAGGAAACAGATTGAGAAAGCAGAGAATATGTGTCTCCTGCAAACCTTTCCCTTGGTGCTAGATGAACGAAAGTCTCTCCACTTGCTCAGTTCCGAGAGATAAGTGTGTGTGAAAGCCGTCCTTCACCTAGCTTGTTGGGAACACAAAGTATCTTTTCAGTAGCAAACTCCATTCCATACATATATATTGGGAGGTACAAGCTCCAACTCGGTTTTACAGTGTAAACTGCAGGAACTTCAAAACGGCACTAGGAAACAGACTGAGAAAGCAGAGAAAATGTGTCCCCTGCAACCCGTTCCCTTGGTGCTAGATGAACGAACGTCTCTCCACTTGCTCAGTTCTGAGAGATAAGTGTGTGTGAAAGCCGAATTCAACTAGCTTGTTGGGAACACAAAGATTCTTTTCAGTTGCAAACTTCATTCCATACATATATATGGGGAGGTACAAGCTCCAACTCGGTTTTACAGTGAAAACTGCAGGAACTTCAAACCGGCACTAGGAAACAGACTGAGAAAGCAGAGAAAAAGTGTCTCCTGCAACCCGTTCCCTTGGTGCTAGATGAACGAACGTCTTTCCACTTGCTCAGTTCTGAGAGATAAGTGTGTGTGAAAGCCGTCCTTCCCCTAGCTTGTTGGGAACACAAAGATTCTTTTCAGTTGCAAACTCCATTCCATACATATATATGGGGAGGTACTAGCTCCAACTCGGTTTTACAGGGAAAACTGCAGGAACTTCAAACCGGCACTAGGAAACAGACTGAGAAAGCAGAGAAAAAGTGTCTCCTGCAACCCGTTCCCTTGGTGCTAGATGAACGAACGTCTCTCCACTTGCTCAGTTCTGAGAGATAAGTGTGTGTGAAAGCCGTACTTCACCTAGCTTGTTGGGAACACAAAGTTTCTTTTCAGTTGCAAACTCCATTCCATACATATATATGGGTATGTACTAGCTCCAACTCGGTTTTACAGTGAAAAATGCAGGAACTTCAAACTGGCACTAGGAAACAGACTGAGAAAGCAGAGAAAAAGTGTCTCCTGCAACCCGTTCCCTTGGTACTAGATGAACGAACGTCTCTCCACTTGCTCAGTTCGGAGAGATAAGTGTGTGTGAAAGCCGAACTTCAACTAGCGTGTTGGGAACCAAAAGTTTCTTTTCAGTTGCATACTCCATTCCATATATATATATGGGGAGGTACTAGCTCCAACTCGGATTTACAGTGAAAACTGCAGGAACTTCAAACCGGCACTAGGAAACAGACTGAGAAAGCAGGGAAAAAGTGTCTCCTGCAACCCGTTCCCTTGGTGCTAGATGAACGAACGTCTCTCCACTTGCTCAGTTCTGAGAGATAAGTGTGTGTGTAAGCCGTCCTTCACCTAGCTTGTTGGGAACACAAAGTTTCTTTTCAGTTGCAAACTCCATTCCATACATATATATGGGGAGGTACTAGTTCCAAATCGGTTTTCCAGTGAAAACTGCAGGAACTTCAAACCGGCACTAGGAAACAGACTGAGAAAGCAGGGAAAATGTGTCTCCTGCAACCCGTTCCCTTGGTGCTAGATGAACGAACGTCTCTCCACATGCTCAGTTCTGAGAGAAATGTGTGTGTGAAAGCCGTCCTTCACCTAGATTGTTGGGAACACAAAGTTTCTTTTCAGATGCAAACTCCATTCCATAGATATATATGAGGAGGTAGAAGCTAAAACACGGTTTTACAGTGAAAACTGCAGGAACTTCAAACCGGCACTAGGAAACAGACTGAGAAAGCAGAGAAAAAGTGACTCCTGCAACCCGTTCCCCCGGTGCTTAATGAACGAACGTCTCTCCACTTGCTCAGTTCCGAGAGATAAGTGTGTGTGAAAGCCGTCCTTCACCTAGCTTGTTGGGAACACAAAGTTTCTTTTCAGTTAGAAAACTCCATTCCATACATATATATGGGGAGGTACAAGCTCCAACTCGGTTTTACAGTGAAAACTGCAGGAACTTCAAACCGGCACTAGGAAACAGACTGAGAAAGCAGAGAAAAAGTGTCTCCTGCAACCCGTTCCCTTGGTGCTAGATGAACGAAATCTCTCCACTTGCTCAGTTCCGAGAGATAAGTGTGTGTGAAAGCCGTCCTTCAACTAGCTTGTTGGGAACACAAAGTTTCTTTTCAGTTGCAAACTCCATTCCATACATATATATGGGGAGGTACAAGCTCCAACTCGGTTTTACAGTGAAAACTGCAGGAACTTCAAACCGGCACTAGGAAACAGACTGAGAAAGCAGAGAAAATGTGTCTCCTGCAACCGGTTCCCTTGGTGCTAGATGAACGAACGTCTCTCCACTTGCTCAGTTCTGAGAGATAAGTGTGTGTGAAAGCCGTACTTCACCTAGCGTGTTGGGAACACAAAGTTTCTTTTCAGTTGCAAACTCCATTCCATACATATATATGGGGAGGTACTAGCTCCAAAACGGTTTTACAGTGAAAACTGCAGGAACATCAAACAACCGGCACTAGGAAACAGACTGAGAAAGCAGAGAAAAAGTGTCTCCTGCAACCCGTTATCCCGGTGCTAGATGAACGAACGTCTCTCCACTTGCTCAGTTCCGAGAGATAAGTGTGTGTGAAAGCCGTCCTTCACCTTGGTTGTTGGGAACACAAAGTTTCTTTTCAGTTGCAAACTCCATTCCATACATATATATGGGGAGGTACAAGCTCCAACTCGGTTTTACAGTGAAAACTGCAGGAACTTCAAACCGGCACTTGGAAACAGACTGAGAAAGCAGAGAAAAAGTGTCTCCTGCAACCCGTTCCCCCGGTGCTTAATGAACGAACGTCTCTCCACTTGCTCAGTTCCGAGAGATAAGTGTGTGTGAAAGCCGTCCTTCACCTAGCTTGTTGGGAACACAAAGTTTCTTTTCAGTTGAAAACTCCATTCCATACATATATATGGGGAGGTACAAGCTTCAACTCGGTTTTACAGTGAAAACTGCAGGAACTTCAAACCGGCACTAGGAAACAGACTGAGAAAGCAGAGAAAAAGTGTCCCCTGCAACCCGTTCCCTTGGTGCTAGATGAACGAAAGTCTCTCCACTTGCTCAATTCCGAGAGATAAGTGTGTGTGAAAGCCGTCCTTCACCTAGCTTGTTGGGAACACAAAGTTTCTTTTCAGTTGAAAACTCCATTCCATACATATATATGGGGAGGTACAAGCTTCAACTCGGTTTTACAGTGAAAACTGCAGGAACTTCAAACCGGCACTAGGAAACAGACTGAGAAAGCAGAGAAAAAGTGTCCCCTGCAACCCGTTCCCTTGGTGCTAGATGAACGAAAGTCTCTCCACTTGCTCAATTCCGAGAGATAAGTGTGTGTGAAAGCCGTCCTTCAAATAGCTTGTTGGGAACACAAAGTTTCTTTTCAGTTGCAAACTCCATTCCATACATATATATGGGGAGGTACAAGCTCCAACTCGGTTTTACAGTGAAAACTGCAGGAACTTCAAACCGGCACTAGGAAAAAGACTGAGAAAGCAGAGAAAATGTGTCTCCTGCAACCGGTTCCCTTGGTGCTAGATGAACGAACGTCTCTCCACTTGCTCAGTTCTGAGAGATAAGTGTGTGTGAAAGCCGTACTTCACCTAGCGTGTTGGGAACACAAAGATTCTTTTCAGTTGCAAACTCCATTCCATACATATATATGGGGAGGTACTAGCTCCAAAACTGTTTTACAGTGAAAACTGCATTAACATCAAACCGGCACTAGGAAACAGACTGAGAAAGCAGAGAAAAAGTGTCCCCTGAAACCCGTTATCCCGGTGCTAGATGAACGAACGTCTCTCCACTTGTTCAGTTCCGAGTGATATGTGTGTGTGAAAGCCGTCCTTCACCTTGGTTGTTGGGAACACAAAGTTTATTTTCAGTTGCAAACTCCATTCCATACATATATATGGGGAGGTACAAGCTCCAACTCGGTTTTACAGTGAAAACTGCAGGAACTTCAAACCGGCACTAGGAAACAGACTGAGAATGCAGAGAAAAAGTGTCTCCTGCAACCCGTTCCCTTGGTGCTAGATGAACGAACGTCTCTCCACTTGCTCAGTTCTGAGAGATAAGTGTGTGTGAAAGCCGTCCTTCACCTAGCTTGTTGGGAACACAAAGTTTCTTTTCAGTTGCAAACTCCATTCCATATATATATACGGGGAGGTACAAGCTCCAAATCTGTTTTACGGTGAAAACTGCAGGAACTTCAAACCGGCACTAGGAAACAGAATGTGAAAGCAGAGAAATAGTGTCTCCTGCAACGCGTTCACTTGGTGCTAGATGAACGAACGTCTCTCCACTTGCTCAGTTCTGAGAGATGTGTGTGAGTGAATACCGTCCTTCACCTAGCTTATTGGGAACACAAAGTTTCTTTTCAGTTGCAAACTCCATTACATACATATATATGGGGAGGTACAAGCTCCAACTCGCTTTTACAGTGAAAACTGCAGGAACTTCAAACCGGCACTAGGAAACAGATTGAGAAAGCAGAGAATATGTGTCTCCTGCAAACCTTTCCCTTGGTGCTAGATGAACGAAAGTCTCTCCACTTGCTCAGTTCCGAGAGATAAGTGTGTGTGAAAGCCGTCCTTCACCTAGCTTGTAGGGAACACAAAGTTTCTTTTCAGTAGCAAACTCCATTCCATACTTATATATGGGGAGGTACAAGCTCCAACTAGGTTTTACAGTGTAAACTGCAGGAACTTCAAACCGGCACTAGGAAACAGACTGAGAAAGCAGAGAAAATGTGTCCCCTGCAACCCGTTCACTTGGTGCTAGATGAACGAACGTCTCTCCACTTGCTCAGTTCTGAGAGATAAGTGTGTGTGAAAGCCGAATTCACCTAGCTTGTTGGGAACACAAAGATTCTTTTCAGTTGCAAACTCCATTCCATACATATATATGGGGAGGTACTAGCTCCAACTCGATTTTACAGTGAAAACTGCAGGAACTTCAAACCGGCACCTGGAAACAGACTGAGAAAGCAGAGAAAAAGTGTCTCCTGCAACCCGTTCCCTTGGTGCTAGATGAACGAACGTCTCTCCACTTGCTCAGTTCTGAGAGATTTGTGTGTGTGAAAGCCGTCCTTCACCTTGCTTGTTGGGAACACAAAGTTTCTTTTCAGTTGCAAACTCCATTCCATACATATATATGGGGAGGTACAAGCTCCAACCCGGTTTTACAGGGAAAACTGCAGGAACTTCAAACCGGCACTAAGAAACAGACTGAGAAAGCAGAGAAAATTTTCTCTTGCAACCCGTTCCATTGGTGATAGATGAACGAACGTCTCAACAATTGCTCAGTTCTGAGGGATAAGTGTGTGTGAAAGCCGTCCTTCAACTAGATTGTTGGGAACACAAAGTATCTTTTCAGTAGCAAACTCCATTCCATAAATATATATGGGGATGTACAAGCTCCAACTAGGTTTACAGTGTAAACTGCAGGAACTTCAAACCGGCACTAGGAAACAGACTGAGAAAGCAGAGAAAATGTGTCCCCTGCAACCCGTTCCCTTGGTGCTAGATGAACGAACGTCTCTCCACTTGCTCAGTTCTGAGAGATAAGTGTGTGTGAAAGCCGAATTCAACTAGCTTGTTGGGAACACAAAGTTTCTTTTCAGTTGCAAACTCCATTCCATACATATATATGGGGAGGTACAAGCTCCAACTCGGTTTTACAGTGAAAACTGCAGGAACATCAAACCGGCACTAGGAAACAGACTGAGAAAGCAGAGAAAAAGTGTCTCCTGCAACCCGTTATCCCGGTGCTAGATGAACGAACGTCTCTCCACTTGCTCAGTTCCGAGAGATAAGTGTGTGTGAAAGCCGTCCTTCACCTTGGTTGTTGGGAACACAAAGTTTCTTTTCAGTTGCAAACTCCATTCCATACATATATATGGGGAGGTACAAGCTCCAACTCGGTTTTACAGTGAAAACTGCAGGAACTTCAAACCGGCACTAGGAAACAGACTGAGAAAGCAGAGAAAAAATGTCTCCTGCAACCCGTTCCCTTGGTGCTAGATGAACGAACGTCTCTCCACTTGCTCAGTTCGGAGAGATAAGTGTGTGTGAAAGCCGACCTTCAACTAGCGTGTTGGGAACCAAAAGTTTCTTTTCAGTTGCATACTCCATTCCATATATATATATGGGGAGGTACTAGCTCCAACTCGGATTTACAGTGAAAACTGCAGGAACTTCAAACCGGCACTAGGAAACAGACTGAGAAAGCAGGGAAAAAGTGTCTCCTGCAACCCGTTCCATTGGTGCTAGATGAACGAACGTCTCTCCACTTGCTCAGTTCTGAGAGATAAGTGTGTGTGTAAGCCGTCCTTCACCTAGCTTGTTGGGAACACAAAGTTTCTTTTCAGTTGCAAACTCCATTCCATACATATATATGGGGAGGTACTAGTTCCAAATCGGTTTTCCAGTGAAAACTGCAGGAACTTCAAACCGGCACTAGGAAACAGACTGAGAAAGCAGGGAAAATGTGTCTCCTGCAACCCGTTCCCTTGGTGCTAGATGAACGAACGTCTCTCCACATGCTCAGTTCTGAGAGAAATGTGTGTGTGAAAGCCGTCCTTCACCTAGATTGTTGGGAACACAAAGTTTCTTTTCAGTTGCAAACTCCATTCCATAGATATATATGAGGAGGTAGAAGCTAAAACACGGTTTTACAGTGAAAACTGCAGGAACTTCAAACCGGCACTAGGAAACAGACTGAGAAAGCAGAGAAAAAGTGACTCCTGCAACCCGTTCCCCCGGTGCTTAATGAACGAACGTCTCTCCACTTGCTCAGTTCCGAGAGATAAGTGTGTGTGAAAGCCGTCCTTCACCTAGCTTGTTGGGAACACAAAGTATCTTTTCAGTAGCAAACTCCATTCCATACATATATATTGGGAGGTACAAGCTCCAACTCGGTTTTACAGTGTAAACTGCAGGAACTTCAAACCGGCACTAGGAAACAGACTGAGAAAGCAGAGAAAATGTGTCCCCTGCAACCCGTTCCCTTGGTGCTAGATGAACGAACGTCTCTCCACTTGCTCAGTTCTGAGAGATAAGTGTGTGTGAAAGCCGAATTCAACTAGCTTGTTGGGAACACAAAGATTCTTTTCAGTTGCAAACTTCATTCCATACATATATATGGGGAGGTACAAGCTCCAACTCGGTTTTACAGTGAAAACTGCAGGAACTTCAAACCGGCACTAGGAAACAGACTGAGAAAGCAGAGAAAAAGTGTCTCCTGCAACCCGTTCCCTTGGTGCTAGATGAACGAACGTCTTTCCACTTGCTCAGTTCTGAGAGATAAGTGTGTGTGAAAGCCGTCCTTCCCCTAGCTTGTTGGGAACACAAAGATTCTTTTCAGTTGCAAACTCCATTCCATAAATATATATGGGGAGGTACTAGCTCCAACTCGGTTTTACAGGGAAAACTGCAGGAACTTCAAACCGGCACTAGGAAACAGACTGAGAAAGCAGAGAAAAAGTGTCTCCTGCAACCCGTTCCCTTGGTGCTAGATGAACGAACGTCTCTCCACTTGCTCAGTTCTGAGAGATAAGTGTGTGTGAAAGCCGTACTTCACCTAGCTTGTTGGGAACACAAAGTTTCTTTTCAGTTGCAAACTCCATTCCATACATATATATGGGTATGTACTAGCTCCAACTCGGTTTTACAGTGAAAAATGCAGGAACTTCAAACTGGCACTAGGAAACAGACTGAGAAAGCAGAGAAAAAGTGTCTCCTGCAACCCGTTCCCTTGGTGCTAGATGAACGAACGTCTCTCCACTTGCTCAGTTCGGAGAGATAAGTGTGTGTGAAAGCCGACCTTCAACTAGCGTGTTGGGAACCAAAAGTTTCTTTTCAGTTGCATACTCCATTCCATATATATATATGGGGAGGTACTAGCTCCAACTCGGATTTACAGTGAAAACTGCAGGAACTTCAAACCGGCACTAGGAAACAGACTGAGAAAGCAGGGAAAAAGTGTCTCCTGCAACCCGTTCCCTTGGTGCTAGATGAACGAACGTCTCTCCACTTGCTCAGTTCTGAGAGATAAGTGTGTGTGTAAGCCGTCCTTCACCTAGCTTGTTGGGAACACAAAGTTTCTTTTCAGGTGCAAACTCCATTCCATACATATATATGGGGAGGTACTAGTTCCAAATCGGTTTTCCAGTGAAAACTGCAGGAACTTCAAACCGGCACTAGGAAACAGACTGAGAAAGCAGGGAAATTGTGTCTCCTGCAACCCGTTCCCTTGGTGCTAGATGAACGAACGTCTCTCCACATGCTCAGTTCTGAGAGAAATGTGTGTGTGAAAGCCGTCCTTCACCTAGATTGTTGGGAACACAAAGTTTCTTTTCAGATGCAAACTCCATTCCATAGATATATATGAGGAGGTAGAAGCTAAAACACGGTTTTACAGTGAAAACTGCAGGAACTTCAAACCGGCACTAGGAAACAGACTGAGAAAGCAGAGAAAAAGTGTCCCCTGAAACCCGTTATCCCGGTGCTAGATGAACGAACGTCTCTCCACTTGTTCAGTTCCGAGTGATAAGTGTGTGTGAAAGCCGTCCTTCACCTTGGTTGTTGGGAACACAAAGTTTCTTTTCAGTTGCAAACTCCATTCCATACATATATATGGGGAGGTACAAACTCCAACTCGGTTTTACAGTGAAAACTGCAGGAACTTCAAACCGGCACTAGGAAACAGACTGAGAAAGCAGAGAAAAAGTGTCTCCTGCAACCCGTTCCCTTGGTGCTTGATGAACGAACGTCTCTCCACTTGCTCAGTTCCGAGAGATAAATGTGTGTGAAAGCCGTCCTTCAACTAGCTTGTTGGGAACACAAAGTTTCTTTTCAGTTGCAAACTCCATTCCATACATATATATGGGGAGGTACTAGCTCCAACTCGGTTTTACAGTGAAAACTGCAGGAACTTCAAACCAGCACTAGGAAACAGACTGAGAAAGCAGAGAAAAAGTGTCCCCTGAAACCCGTTATCCCGGTGCTAGATGAACGAACGTCTCTCCACTTGTTCAGTTCCGAGTGATAAGTGTGTGTGAAAGCCGTCCTTCACCTTGGTTGTTGGGAAAACAAAGTTTCTTTTCAGTTGCAAACTCCATTCCATACATATATATGGGGAGGTACAAACTCCAACTCGGTTTTACAGTGAAAACTGCAGGAACTTCAAACCGGCACTAGGAAACAGACTGAGAAAGCAGAGAAAAAGTGTCTCCTGCAACCCGTTCCCTTGGTGCTTGATGAACGAACGTCTCTCCACTTGCTCAGTTCCGAGAGATAAATGTGTGTGAAAGCCGTCCTTCAACTAGCTTGTTGGGAACACAAAGTTTCTTTTCAGTTGCAAACTCCATTCCATACATATATATGGGGAGGTACTAGCTCCAACTCGGTTTTACAGTGAAAACTGCAGGAACATCAAACCGGCACTAGGAAACAGACTGAGAAAGCAGAGAAATAGTTTCTCCTGCAACCCGTTCCCTTGGCGCTAGATGAACGAACGTCTCTCCACTTGCTCAGTTCTGAGAGATAAGTGTGTGTGAAAGCCGTCCTTCACCTAGCTTGTTGAGAACACAAAGTTTCTTTTCAGTTGCAAACTCCATTCCATATATATATACGGGGAGGTACAAGATCCAACTCTGTTTTACGGTGAAAACTGCAGGAACTTCAAACCGGCACTAGGAAACAGAATGTGAAAGCAGAGAAATAGTGTCTCCTGCAACGCGTTCACTTGGTGCTAGATGAACGAACGTCTCTCCACTTGCTCAGTTCTGAGAGATGTGTGTGAGTGAATACCGTCCTTCACCTAGCTTATTGGGAACACAAAGTTTCTTTTCAGTTGCAAACTCCATTCCATACATATATATGGGGAGGTACAAGCTCCAACTCGGTTTTACAGTGAAAACTGCAGGAACTTCAAACCGGCACGAGGAAACAGATTGAGAAAGCAGAGAATATGTGTCTCCTGCAAACCTTTCCCTTGGTGCTAGATGAACGAAAGTCTCTCCACTTGCTCAGTTCCGAGAGATAAGTGTGTGTGAAAGCCGTCCTTCACCTACCTTGTTGGGAACACAAAGTATCTTTTCAGTAGCTAACTCCATTCCATAAATATATATGGGGAGGTACAAGCTCCAACTCGGTTTTACAGTGTAAACTGCAGGAACTTCAAACCGGCACTAGGAAACAGACTGAGAAAGCAGAGAAAATGTGTCTCCTGCAACCGGTTCCCTTGGTGCTAGATGAACGAACTTCTCTCCACTTGCTAAGTTCTGAGAGATAAGTGTGTGTGAAAGCCGTACTTCACCTAGCGTGTTGGGAACACAAAGTTTCTTTTCAGTTGCAAACTCCATTCCATACATATATATGGGGAGGTACTAGCTCCAAAACTGTTTTACAGTGAAAACTGCAGGAACATCAAACCGGCACTAGGAAACAGACTGAGAAAGCAGAGAAAAAGTTTCTCCTGCAACCCGTTACCCCGGTGCTAGATGAACGAACGTCTCTCCACTTGCTCAGTTCCGAGAGATAAGTGTGTGTGAAAGCCGTCCTTCACCTTGGTTGTTGGGAACACAAAGTTTCTTTTCAGTTGCAAAATCCATTCCATACATATATATGGGGAGGTACTAGCTCCAACTCGGTTTTACAGTGAAAACTGCAGGAACTTCAAACCTGCACTAGGAAACAGACTGAGAAAGCAGAGAAAAAGTGTCGCCTGCAACCCGTTCCCTTGGTGCTAGATGAACGAAAGTCTCTCCACTTGCTCAGTTGTGTGAGATATGTGTGTGTGAAAGCCGTCCTTCACCTAGCTTGTTGGGAACACAAAGTTTCTTTTCAGTTGCAAACTCCATTCCATACATATATATGGGGAGGTACTAGCTCCAACTCGATTTTACAGTGAAAACTGCAGGAACTTCAAACCGGCACTAGGAAACAGACTGAGAAAGCAGAGAAAAAGTGTCTCCTGCAACCCGTTCCCTTGGTGCTAGATGAACGAAAGTCTCTCCACTTGCTCAGTTCCGAGAGATAAGTGTGTGTTAAAGCCGTCCTTCAACTAGCTTGTTGGGAACACAAAGTTTCTTTTCAGTTGCAAACTCCATTCCATACATATATATGGGGAGGTACAAGCTCCAACTCGGTTTTACAGTGAAAACTGCAGGAACTTCAAACCGGCACTAGGAAACAGACTGAGAAAGCAGAGAAAATGTGTCTCCTGCAACCGGTTCCCTTGGTGCTAGATGAACGAACGTCTCTCCACTTGCTCAGTTCTGAGAGATAAGTGTGTGTGAAAGCCGTACTTCACCTAGCGTGTTGGGAACACAAAGTTTCTTTTCAGTTGCAAACTCCATTCCATACATATATATGGGGAGGTACTAGCTCCAAAACGGTTTTACAGTGAAAACTGCAGGAACTTCAAACCGGCACTAGGAAACAGACTGAGAAAGCAGAGAAAAAGTGTCTCCTGCAACCCGTTACCCCGGTGCTAGATGAACGAACGTCTCTCCACTTGCTCAGTTCCGAGAGATAAGTGTGTGTGAAAGCCGTCCTTCACCTTGGTTGTTGGGAACACAAAGTTTCTTTTCAGTTGCAAACTCCATTCCATACTTATATATGGGGAGGTACAAGCTCCAACTCGGTTTTACAGTGAAAACTGCAGGAACTTCAAACCGGCACTAGGAAACAGACTGAGAAAGCAGAGAAAAAGTGTCTCCTGCAACCCGTTCCCTTGGTGCTAGATGAACGAACGTCTCTCCACTTGCTCAGTTCCGAGAGATAAATGTGTGTGAAAGCCGTCCTTCAACTAGCTTGTTGGGAACACAAAGTTTCTTTTCAGTTGAAAACTCCATTCCATACATATATATGGAGAGGTACTAGCTCCAACTCGGTTTTACAGTGAAAACTGCAGGAACTTCAAACCGGCACTAGGAAACAGACTGAGAAAGCAGAGAAAAAGTTTCTCCTGCAACCCGTTCCCTTGGTGCTAGATGAACGAACGTCTCTCCACTTGCTCAGTTCTGAGAGATAAGTCTGTGTGAAAGCCGTCCTTCACCTAGCTTGTTGGGAACACAAAGTTTATTTTCAGTTGCAAACCCCATTCCATACATATATATGGGTAGGTACAAGCTCCAACTCTGTTTTACGGTGAAAACTGCAGGAACTTCACACAGGCACTAGGAAACAGAATGTGAAAGCAGAGAAATAGTGTCTCCTGCAACGCGTTCACTTGGTGCTAGATGAACGAACGTCTCTCCACTTGCTCAGTTCTGAGAGATGTGTGTGAGTGAATACCGTCCTTCACCTAGCTTATTGGGAACACAAAGTTTCTTTTCAGTTGCAAACTCCATTCCATACATATATATGGGGAGGTACAAGCTCCAACTCGGATTTACAGTGAAAACTGCAGGAACTTCAAACCGGCACTAGGAAACAGATTGAGAAAGCCGAGAATATGGGTCTCCTGCAAACCTTTCCCTTGGTGCTAGATGAACGAAAGTCTCTCCACTTGCTCAGTTCCGAGAGATAAGTGTGTGTGAAAGCCGTCCTTCACCTAGCTTGTTGGGAACACAAAGTATCTTTTCAGTAGCAAACTCCATTCCATAAATATATATGGGGAGGTACAAGCTCCAACTCGGTTTTACAGTGTAAACTGCAGGAACTTCAAACCGGCACTAGGAAACAGACTGAGAAAGCAGAGAAAATGTGTCCCCTGCAACCCGTTCCCTAGGTGCTAGATGAACGAACGTCTCTCCACTTGCTCAGTTCTGAGAGATAAGTGTGTGTGAAAGCCGAATTCAACTAGCTTGTTGGGAACACAAAGTTTCTTTTCAGTTGCAAACTCCATTCCATACATATATATGGGGAGGTACAAGCTCCAACTCGGTTTTACAGTGAAAACTGCAGGAACTTCAAACCGGCACTAGGAAACAGACTGAGAAAGCAGAGAATAAGTGTCTCCTGCAAACCGTTCCCTTGGTGCTAGATGAACGAAGGTCTCTTCACTTGCTCAGTTCTGAGAGATAAGTGTGTGTGAAAGCCGTCCTTCACCTAGCTTGTTGGGAACACAAAGTTTCTTTTCAGTTGCAAACTCCATTCCATACATATATATGGGGAGGTACTAGCTCCAACTCGATTTTACAGTGAAAACTGCAGGAACTTCAAACCGGCACTAGGAAACAGACTGAGAAAGCAGAGAAAAAGTGTCTCCTGCAACCCGTTCCCTTGGTGCTAGATGAACGAAAGTCTCTCCACTTGCTCAGTTCCGAGAGATAAGTGTGTGTGAAAGCCGTCCTTCAACTAGCTTGTTGGGAACACAAAGTTTCTTTTCAGTTGCAAACTCCATTCCATACATATATATGGGGAGGTACAAGCTCCAACTCGGTTTTACAGTGAAAACTGCAGGAACTTCAAACCGGCACTAGGAAACAGACTGAGAAAGCAGAGAAAAAGTGTCGCCTGCAACCCGTTCCCTTGGTGCTAGATGAACGAACGTCTCTCCACTTGCTCAGTTGTGAGAGATAAGTGTGTGTGAAAGCCGTCCTTCACCTAGCTTGTTGGGAACACAAAGTTTCTTTTCAGTTGCAAACTCCATTCCATACATATATATGGGGAAGTAATAGCTCCAAATCGGTTTTCCATGAAAACTGCAGGAACTTCAAACCGGCACTAGGAAACAGACTGAGAAAGCAGAGAAAAAGTTTCTCCTGCAACCCGTTCCCTTGGTGCTAGATGAACGAACGTCTCTCCAATTGCTCAGTTCTGAGAGATGAGTGTGTGTGAAAGCCGTCCTTCACCTAGCTTGTTGGGAACACAAAGTTTATTTTCAGTTGCAAACTCCATTCCATACATATATATGGGTAGGTACAAGCTCCAACTCTGTTTGACAGTGAAAACTGCATGAACTTCAAACCGGCACTAGGAAACAGACTGAGAATGCAGAGAAAAAGTGTCTCCTGCAAACCGTTCCCTTGGTGCTAGATGAACGAACGTCTCTCCACTTGCTCAGTTCTGAGAGATAAGTGTGTGTGAAAGCCGTCCTTCACCTAGCTTGTTGGGAACACAAAGTTTCTTTTCAGTTGCAAACTCCATTCCATATATATATACGGGGAGGTACAAGCTCCAAATCTGTTTTACGGTGAAAACTGCAGGAACTTCAAACCGGCACTAGGAAACAGAATGTGAAAGCAGAGAAATAGTGTCTCCTGCAACGCGTTCACTTGGTGCTAGATGAACGAACGTCTCTCCACTTGCTCAGTTCTGAGAGATGTGTGTGAGTGAATACCGTCCTTCACCTAGCTTATTGGGAACACAAAGTTTCTTTTCAGTTGCAAACTCCATTCCATACATATATATGGGGAGGTACAAGCTCCAACTCGGTTTTACAGTGAAAACTGCAGGAACTTCAAACCGGCACTAGGAAACAGACTGAGAAAGCAGAGAAAATGTGTCTCCTGCAACCGGTTCCCTTGGTGCTAGATGAACGAACTTCTCTCCACTTGCTCAGTTCTGAGAGATAAGTGTGTGTGAAAGCCGTACTTCACCTAGCGTGTTGGGAACACAAAGTTTCTTTTCAGTTGCAAACTCCATTCCATACATATATATGGGGAGGTACTAGCTCCAAAACGGTTTTACAGTGAAAACTGCAGGAACATCAAACCGGCACTAGGAAACAGACTGAGAAAGCAGAGAAAAAGTGTCTCCTGCAACTCGTTATCCCGGTGCTAGATGAACGAACGTCTCTCCACTTGCTCAGTTCCGAGAGATAAGTGTGTGTGAAAGCCGTCCTTCACCTTGGTTGTTGGGAACACAAAGTTTCTTTTCAGTTGCAAACTCCATTCCATACATATATATGGGGAGGTACAAGCTCCAACTCTGTTTTACAGTGAAAACTGCAGGAACTTCAAACCGGCACTAGGAAACAGACTGAGAAAGCAGAGAAAAAGTGTCTCCTGCAACCCGTTCCCCCGGTGCTTAATGAACGAACGTCTCTCCACTTGCTCAGTTCCGAGAGATAAGTGTGTGTGAAAGCCGTCCTTCACCTAGCTTGTTGGGAACACAAAGTTCCTTTTCAGTTGAAAACTCCATTCCATACATATATATGGGGAGGTACAAGCTCCAACTCGGTTTTACAGTGAAAACTGCAGGAACTTCAAACCGGCACTAGGAAACAGACTGAGAAAGCAGAGAAAAAGTGTCTCCTGCAACCCGTTCCCTTGGTGCTAGATGAACGAAAGTCTCTCCACTTGCTCAGTAAAGAGAGATAAGTGTGTGTGAAAGCCGTCCTTCAACTAGCTTGTTGGGAACACAAAGTTTCTTTTCAGTTGCAAACTCCATTCCATACATATATATGGGGAGGTACAAGCTCCAACTCGGTTTTACAGTGAAAACTGCAGGAACTTCAAACCGGCACTAGGAAACAGACTGAGAAAGCAGAGAAAATGTGTCTCCTGCAACCGGTTCCCTTGGTGCTAGATGAACGAACGTCTGTCCACTTGCTCAGTTTCGAGAGATAAGTGTGTGTGAAAGCCGTACTTCACCTAGCGTGTTGGGAACACAAAGTTTCTTTTCAGTTGCAAACTCCATTCCATACATATATATGGGGAGGTACTAGCTCCAAAACGGTTTTACAGTGAAAACTACAGGAACATCAAACCGGCACTAGGAAACAGACTGAGAAAGCAGAGAAAATGTGTCTCCTGCAACCCGTTATCCCGGTGCTAGATGAACGAACGTCTCTCCACTTGCTCAGTTCCGAGACATAAGTGTGTGTGAAAGCCGTCCTTCACCTTGGTTGTTGGGAACACAAAGTATCTTTTCAGTTGCAAACTCCATTCCATACATATATATGGGGAGGTACAAGCTCCAACTCGGTTTTACAGTGAAAACTGCAGGAACTTCAAACCGGCACTATTAAACAGACTGAGAAAGCAGAGAAAAAGTGTCTCCTGCAACCCGTTCCCCCGGTGCTTAATGAACGAACGTCTCTCCACTTGCTCAGTTCCGAGAGATAAGTGTGTGTGAAAGCCGTCCTTCACCTAGCTTGTTGGGAACACAAAGTTTCTTTTCAGTTGAAAACTCCATTCCATACATATATATGGGGAGGTACAAGCTCCAACTCGGTTTTACAGTGAAAACTGCAGGAACTTCAAACCGGCACTAGGAAACAGACTGAGAAAGCAGAGAAAAAGTGTCTCCTGCAACCCGTTCCCTTGGTGCTAGATGAACGAAAGTCTCTCCACTTGCTCAGTTCCGAGACATAAGTGTGTGTGAAAGCCGTCCTTCACCTTGGTTGTTGGGAACACAAAGTTTCTTTTCAGTTGCAAACTCCATTCCATACATATATATGGGGAGGTACAAGCTCCAACTCGGTTTTACAGTGAAAACTGCAGGAACTTCAAACCGGCACTAGGAAACAGACTGAGAAAGCAGAGAAAAAGTGTCTCCTGCAACCCGTTCCCCCGGTGCTTAATGAACGAACGTCTCTCCACTTGCTCAGTTCCGAGAGATAAGTGTGTGTGAAAGCCGTCCTTCACCTAGCTTGTTGGGAACACAAAGTTTCTTTTCAGTTGAAAACTCCATTCCATACATATATATGGGGAGGTACAAGCTCCAACTCGGTTTTACAGTGAAAACTGCAGGAACTTCAAACCGGCACTAGGAAACAGACTGAGAAAGCAGAGAAAAAGTGTCTCCTGCAACCCGTTCCCTTGGTGCTAGATGAACGAAAGTCTCTCCACTTGCTCAGTTCCGAGAGATAAGTGTGTGTGAAAGCCGTCCTTCAACTAGCTTGTTGGGAACACAAAGTTTCGTTTCAGTTGCAAACTCCATTCCATACATATATATGGGGAGGTACAAGCTCCAACTCGGTTTTACAGTGAAAACTGCAGGAACTTCAAACCGGCACTAGGAAACAGACTGAGAAAGCAGAGAAAAAGTGTCTCCTGCAACCCGTTATCCCGGTGCTAGATGAACGAACGTCTCTCCACTTGCTAAGTTCCGAGGGATAAGTGTGTGTGAAAGCCGTCCTTCACCTTGGTTGTTGGGAACACAAAGTTTCTTTTCAGTTGCAAACTCCATTCCATACGTATATATGGGGAGGTACAAGCTCCAACTCGGTTTTACAGTGAAAACTTCAGGAACTTCAAACCGGCACTAGGAAACAGACTGAGAAAGCAGAGAAAAAGTGTCTCCTGCAACCCGTTCCCCCGGTGCTTAATGAACGAACGTCTCTCCACTTGCTCAGTTCCGAGAGATAAGTGTGTGTGAAAGCCGTCCTTCAACTAGCTTGTTGGGAACACAAAGTTTCTTTTCTGTTGAAAACTCCATTCCATACATATATATGGGGAGGTACAAGCTCCAACTCGGTTTTACAGTGAAAACTGCAGGAACTTCAAACCGGCACTAGGAAACAGACTGAGAAAGCAGAGAAAAAGTGTCTCCTGCAACCCGTTCCCTTGGTGCTAGATGAACGAAAGTCTCTCCACTTGCTCAGTTCCGAGAGATAAGTGTGTGTGAAAGCCGTCCTTCAACTAACTTGTTGGGAACACAAAGTTTCTTTTCAGTTGCAAACTCCATTCCATACATATATATGGGGAGGTACAAGCTCCAACACGGTTTTACAGTGAAAACTGCAGGAACTTCAAACCGGCACTAGGAAACAGACTGAGAAAGCAGAGAAAATGTGTCTCCTGCAACCGGTTCCCTTGGTGCTAGATGAACGAACGTCTGTCCACTTGCTCAGTTCTGAGAGATAAGTGTGTGTGAAAGCCGTACTTCACCTAGCGTGTTGGGAACACAAAGTTTCTTTTCAGTTGCAAACTCCATTCCATACATATATATGGGGAGGTACTAGCTCCAAAACGGTTTTACAGTGAAAACTGCAGGAACATCAAACCGGCACTAGGAAACAGACTGAGAAAGCAGAGAAAAAGTGTCTCCTGCAACCCGTTATCCCGGTTCTAGATGAACGAACGTCTCTCCACTTGCTCAGTTCCGAGAGATAAGTGTGTGTGAAAGCCGTCCTTCACCTTGGTTGCTGGGAACACAAAGTTTCTTTTCAGTTGCAAACTCCATTCCATACATATATATGGGGAGGTACAAGCTCCAACTCGGTTTTACAGTGAAAACTGCAGGAACTTCAAACCGGCACTAGGAAACAGACTGAGAAAGCAGAGAAAATGTGTCTCCTGCAACCGGTTCCCTTGGTGCTAGATGAACGAACGTCTGTCCACTTGCTCAGTTCTGAGAGATAAGTGTGTGTGAAAGCCGTCCTTAACCTTGGTTGTTGGGAACACAAAGTTTCTTTTCAGTTGCAAACTCCATTCCATACATATATATGGGGAGGTACAAGCTCCAACTCGGTTTTACAGTGAAAACTGCAGGAACTTCAAACCGGCACTAGGAAACAGACTGAGAAAGCAGAGAAGAAGTGTCTCCTGCAACCCGTTCCCTTGGTGCTAGATGAACGAACGTCTCTCCCCTTCTCAGTTCCGAGATATAAATGTGTGTGAAAGCCGTCCTTCAACTAGCTTGTTGGGAACACAAAGTTTCTTTTCAGTTGCAAACTCCATTCCATACATATATATGGGGAGGTACTAGCTCCAACTCGGTTTTACAGTGAAAACTGCAGGAACTTCAAACCGGCACTAGGAAACAGACTGAGAAAGCAGAGAAAAAGTGTCGCCTGCAACCCGTTCCCTTGGTGCTAGATGAACGAACGTCTCTCCACTTGCTCAGTTGTGAGAGATAAGTGTGTGTGAAAGCCGTACTTCACCTAGCTTGTTGGGAACACAAAGTTTCTTTTCAGTTGCAAACTCCATTCCATACATATATATGGGGAAGTAATAGCTCCAAATCGGTTTTCTATGAAAACTGCAGGAACTTCAAACCGGCACTAGGAAACAGAATGAGAAAGCATAGAAATAGTTTCTCCTGCAACCCGTTCCCTTGGTGCTAGATGAACGAACGTCTCTCCACTTGCTCAGTTCTGATAGATAAGTCTGTGTGAAAGCCGTCCTTCACCTAGCTTGTTGGGAACACAAAGTTTCTTTTCAGTTGCAAACTCCATTCCATATATATATACGGGGAGGTACAAGCTCCAACTCTGTTTTACGGTGAAAACTGCAGGAACTTCAAACCGGCACTAGGAAACAGAATGTGAAAGCAGAGAAATAGTGTCTCCTGCAACGCGTACACTTGGTGCTAGATGAACGAACGTCTCTCCACTTGCTCAGTTCTGAGCGATGTGTGTGAGTGAATACCGTCCTTCACCTAGCTTATTGGGAACACAAAGTTTCTTTTCAGTTGCAAACTCCATTCCATACATATATATGGGGAGGTACAAGCTCCAACTCGATTTTACAGTGAAAACTGCAGGAACTTCAAACCGGCACTAGGAAACAGACTGAGAAAGCAGAGAAAATGTGTCTCCTGCAACCGGTTCCCTTGGTGCTAGATGAACGAACGTCTCTCCACTTGCTCAGTTCTGAGAGATAAGTGTGTGTGAAAGCCGTACTTCACCTAGCGTGTTGGGAACACAAAGTTTCTTTTCAGTTGCAAACTCCATTCCATACATATATATGGGGAGGTACTAGCTCCAAAACGGTTTTACAGTGAAAACTGCAGGAACTTCAAACCGGCACTAGGAAACAGACTGAGAAAGCAGAGAAAAAGTGTCTCCTGCAACCCGTTACCCCGGTGCTAGATGAACGAACGTCTCTCCACTTGCTCAGTTCCGAGAGATAAGTGTGTGTGAAAGCCGTCCTTCACCTTGGTTGTTGGGAACACAAAGTTTCTTTTCAGTTGCAAACTCCATTCCATACTTATATATGGGGAGGTACAAGCTCCAACTCGGTTTTACAGTGAAAACTGCAGGAACTTCAAACCGGCACTAGGAAACAGACTGAGAAAGCAGAGAAAATGTGTCTCCTGCAACCGGTTCCCTTGGTGCTAGATGAACGAACGTCTGTCCACTTGCTCAGTTCTGAGAGATAAGTGTGTGTGAAAGCCGTCCTTAACCTTGGTTGTTGGGAACACAAAGTTTCTTTTCAGTTGCAAACTCCATTCCATACATATATATGGGGAGGTACAAGCTCCAACTCGGTTTTACAGTGAAAACTGCAGGAACTTCAAACCGGCACTAGGAAACAGACTGAGAAAGCAGAGAAGAAGTGTCTCCTGCAACCCGTTCCCTTGGTGCTAGATGAACGAACGTCTCTCCCCTTCTCAGTTCCGAGATATAAATGTGTGTGAAAGCCGTCCTTCAACTAGCTTGTTGGGAACACAAAGTTTCTTTTCAGTTGCAAACTCCATTCCATACATATATATGGGGAGGTACTAGCTCCAACTCGGTTTTACAGTGAAAACTGCAGGAACTTCAAACCGGCACTAGGAAACAGACTGAGAAAGCAGAGAAAAAGTGTCGCCTGCAACCCGTTCCCTTGGTGCTAGATGAACGAACGTCTCTCCACTTGCTCAGTTGTGAGAGATAAGTGTGTGTGAAAGCCGTACTTCACCTAGCTTGTTGGGAACACAAAGTTTCTTTTCAGTTGCAAACTCCATTCCATACATATATGGGGAAGTAATAGCTCCAAATCGGTTTTCTATGAAAACTGCAGGAACTTCAAACCGGCACTAGGAAACAGAATGAGAAAGCATAGAAATAGTTTCTCCTGCAACCCGTTCCCTTGGTGCTAGATGAACGAACGTCTCTCCACTTGCTCAGTTCTGAGAGATAAGTCTGTGTGAAAGCCGTCCTTCACCTAGCTTATTGGGAACACAAAGTTTCTTTTCAGTTGCAAACTCCATTCCATACATATATATGGGGAGGTACAAGCTCCAACTCGATTTTACAGTGAAAACTGCAGGAACTTCAAACCGGCACTAGGAAACAGACTGAGAAAGCAGAGAAAATGTGTCTCCTGCAACCGGTTCCCTTGGTGCTAGATGAACGAACGTCTCTCCACTTGCTCAGTTCTGAGAGATAAGTGTGTGTGAAAGCCGTACTTCACCTAGCGTGTTGGGAACACAAAGTTTCTTTTCAGTTGCAAACTCCATTCCATACATATATATGGGGAGGTACTAGCTCCAAAACGGTTTTACAGTGAAAACTGCAGGAACTTCAAACCGGCACTAGGAAACAGACTGAGAAAGCAGAGAAAAAGTGTCTCCTGCAACCCGTTACCCCGGTGCTAGATGAACGAACGTCTCTCCACTTGCTCAGTTCCGAGAGATAAGTGTGTGTGAAAGCCGTCCTTCACCTTGGTTGTTGGGAACACAAAGTTTCTTTTCAGTTGCAAACTCCATTCCATACTTATATATGGGGAGGTACAAGCTCCAACTCGGTTTTACAGTGAAAACTGCAGGAACTTCAAACCGGCACTAGGAAACAGACTGAGAAAGCAGAGAAAAAGTGTCTCCTGCAACCCGTTCCCTTGGTGCTAGATGAACGAACGTCTCTCCACTTGCTCAGTTCCGAGAGATAAATGTGTGTGAAAGCCGTCCTTCAACTAGCTTGTTGGGAACACAAAGTTTCTTTTCAGTTGAAAACTCCATTCCATACATATATATGGAGAGGTACTAGCTCCAACTCGGTTTTACAGTGAAAACTGCAGGAACTTCAAACCGGCACTAGGAAACAGACTGAGAAAGCAGAGAAAAAGTTTCTCCTGCAACCCGTTCCCTTGGTGCTAGATGAACGAACGTCTCTCCACTTGCTCAGTTCTGAGAGATAAGTGTGTGTGAAAGCCGTCCTTCACCTAGCTTGTTGGGAACACAAAGTTTATTTTCAGTTGCAAACCCCATTCCATACATATATATGGGTAGGTACAAGCTCCAACTCTGTTTTACGGTGAAAACTGCAGGAACTTCACACCGGCACTAGGAAACAGAATGTGAAAGCAGAGAAATAGTGTCTCCTGCAACGCGTTCACTTGGTGCTAGATGAACGAACGTCTCTCCACTTGCTCAGTTCTGAGAGATGTGTGTGAGTGAATACCGTCCTTCACCTAGCTTATTGGGAACACAAAGTTTCTTTTCAGTTGCAAACTCCATTCCATACATATATATGGGGAGGTACAAGCTCCAACTCGGATTTACAGTGAAAACTGCAGGAACTTCAAACCGGCACTAGGAAACAGATTGAGAAAGCCGAGAATATGTGTCTCCTGCAAACCTTTCCCTTGGTGCTAGATGAACGAAAGTCTCTCCACTTGCTCAGTTCCGAGAGATAAGTGTGTGTGAAAGCCGTCCTTCACCTAGCTTGTTGGGAACACAAAGTATCTTTTCAGTAGCAAACTCCATTCCATAAATATATATGGGGAGGTACAAGCTCCAACTCGGTTTTACAGTGTAAACTGCAGGAACTTCAAACCGGCACTAGGAAACAGACTGAGAAAGCAGAGAAAATGTGTCCCCTGCAACCCGTTCCCTTGGTGCTAGATGAACGAACGTCTCTCCACTTGCTCAGTTCTGAGAGATAAGTGTGTGTGAAAGCCGAATTCAACTAGCTTGTTGGGAACACAAAGTTTCTTTTCAGTTGCAAACTCCATTCCATACATATATATGGGGAGGTACAAGCTCCAACTCGGTTTTACAGTGAAAACTGCAGGAACTTCAAACCGGCACTAGGAAACAGACTGAGAAAGCAGAGAAAAAGTGTCTCCTGCAAACCGTTCCCTTGGTGCTAGATGAACGAAGGTCTCTTCACTTGCTCAGTTCTGAGAGATAAGTGTGTGTGAAAGCCGTCCTTCACCTAGCTTGTTGGGAACACAAAGTTTCTTTTCAGTTGCAAACTCCATTCCATACATATATATGGGGAGGTACAAGCTCCAACTCGGTTTTACAGTGAAAACTGCAGGAACTTCAAACCGGCACTAGGAAACAGACTGAGAAAGCAGAGAAAAAGTGTCTCCTGCAACCCGTTCCCTTGGTGCTAGATGAACGAAAGTCTCTCCACTTGCTCAGTTCCGAGAGATAAGTGTGTGTGAAAGCCGTCCTTCAACTAGCTTGTTGGGAACACAAAGTTTCTTTTCAGTTGCAAACTCCATTCCATACATATATATGGGGAGGTACAAGCTCCAACTCGGTTTTACAGTGAAAACTGCAGGAACTTCAAACCGGCACTAGGAAACAGACTGAGAAAGCAGAGAAAAAGTGTCGCCTGCAACCCGTTCCCTTGGTGCTAGATGAACGAACGTCTCTCCACTTGCTCAGTTCTGAGAGATAAGTCTGTGTGAAAGCCGTCCTTCACCTAGCTTGTTGGGAACACAAAGTTTATTTTCAGTTGCAAACCCCATTCCATACATATATATGGGTAGGTACAAGCTCCAACTCTGTTTTACGGTGAAAACTGCAGGAACTTCACACCGGCACTAGGAAACAGAATGTGAAAGCAGAGAAATAGTGTCTCCTGCAACGCGTTCACTTGGTGCTAGATGAACGAACGTCTCTCCACTTGCTCAGTTCTGAGAGATGTGTGTGATTGAATACCGTCCTTCACCTAGCTTATTGGGAACACAAAGTTTCTTTTCAGTTGCAAACTCCATTCCATACATATATATGGGGAGGTACAAGCTCCAACTCGGATTTACAGTGAAAACTGCAGGAACTTCAAACCGGCACTAGGAAACAGATTGAGAAAGCCGAGAATATGTGTCTCCTGCAAACCTTTCCCTTGGTGCTAGATGAACGAAAGTCTCTCCACTTGCTCAGTTCCGAGAGATAAGTGTGTGTGAAAGCCGTCCTTCACCTAGCTTGTTGGGAACACAAAGTATCTTTTCAGTAGCAAACTCCATTCCATAAATATATATGGGGAGGTACAAGCTCCAACTCGTTTTTACAGTGTAAACTGCAGGAACTTCAAACCGGCACTAGGAAACAGACTGAGAAAGCAGAGAAAATGTGTCCCCTGCAACCCGTTCCCTTGGTGCTAGATGAACGAACGTCTCTCCACTTGCTCAGTTCTGAGATATAAGTGTGTGTGAAAGCCGAATTCAACTAGCTTGTTGGGAACACAAAGTTTCTTTTCAGTTGCAAACTCCATTCCATACATATATATGGGGAGGTACTAGCTCCAACTCGGTTTTACAGTGAAAACTGCAGGAACTTCAAACCGGCACTAGGAAACAGACTGAGAAAGCAGAGAAAAAGTGTCGCCTGCAACCCGTTCCCTTGGTGCTAGATGAACGAACGTCTCTCCACTTGCTCAGTTGTGAGAGATAAGTGTGTGTGAAAGCCGTCCTTCACCTAGCTTGTTGGGAACACAAAGTTTCTTTTCAGTTGCAAACTCCATTCCATACATATATATGGGGAAGTAATAGCTCCAAATCGGTTTTCCATGAAAACTGCAGGAACTTCAAACCGGCACTAGGAAACAGACTGAGAAAGCAGAGAAAAAGTTTCTCCTGCAACCCGTTCCCTTGGTGCTAGATGAACGAACGTCTCTCCAATTGCTCAGTTCTGAGAGATAAGTGTGTGTGAAAGCCGTCCTTCACCTAGCTTGTTGGGAACACAAAGTTTATTTTCAGTTGCAAACTCCATTCCATACATATATATGGGTAGGTACAAGCTCCAACTCTGTTTGACAGTGAAAACTGCATGAACTTCAAACCGGCACTAGGAAACAGACTGAGAATGCAGAGAAAAAGTGTCTCCTGCAAACCGTTCCCTTGGTGCTAGATGAACGAACGTCTCTCCACTTGCTCAGTTCTGAGAGATAAGTGTGTGTGAAAGCCGTCCTTCACCTAGCTTGTTGGAACACAAAGTTTCTTTTCAGTTGCAAACTCCATTCCATATATATATACGGGGAGGTACAAGCTCCAAATCTGTTTTACGGTGAAAACTGCAGGAACTTCAAACCGGCACTAGGAAACAGAATGTGAATGCAGAGAAATAGTGTCTCCGGCAACGCGTTCACTTGGTGCTAGATGAACGAACGTCTCTCCACTTGCTCAGTTCTGAGAGATGTGTGTGAGTGAATACCGTCCTTCACCTAGCTTATTGGGAACACAAAGTTTCTTTTCAGTTGCAAACTCCATTCCATACATATATATGGGGAGGTACAAGCTCCAACTCGGTTTTACAGTGAAAACTGCAGGAACTTCAAACCGGCACTAGGAAACAGACTGAGAAAGCAGAGAAAATGTGTCTCCTGCAACCGGTTCCCTTGGTGCTAGATGAACGAACGTCTCTCCACTTGCTCAGTTCTGAGAGATAAGTGTGTGTGAAAGCCGTACTTCACCTAGCGTGTTGGGAACACAAAGTTTCTTTTCAGTTGCAAACTCCATTCCATACATATATATGGGGAGGTACTAGCTCCAAAACGGTTTTACAGTGAAAACTGCAGGAACATCAAACCGGCACTAGGAAACAGACTGAGAAAGCAGAGAAAAAGTGTCTCCTGCAACCCGTTATCCCGGTGCTAGATGAACGAACGTCTCTCCAATTGCTCAGTTCCGAGAGATAAGTGTGTGTGAAAGCCGTCCTTCACCTTGGTTGTTGGGAACACAAAGTTTCTTTTCAGTTGCAAACTCCATTCCATACATATATATGGGGAGGTACAAGCTCCAACTCTGTTTTACAGTGAAAACTGCAGGAACTTCAAACCGGCACTAGGAAACAGACTGAGAAAGCAGAGAAAATGTGTCTCCTGCAACCCGTTCCCCCGGTGCTTAATGAACGAACGTCTCTCCACTTGCTCAGTTCCGAGAGATAAGTCTGTGTGAAAGCCGTCCTTCACCTAGCTTGTTGGGAACACAAAGTTTCTTTTCAGTTGCAAACTCCATTCCATATATATATACGGGGAGGTACAAGCTCCAACTCTGTTTTACGGTGAAAACTGCAGGAACTTCAAACCGGCACTAGGAAACAGAATGTGAAAGCAGAGAAATAGTGTCTCCTGCAACGCGTTCACTTGGTGCTAGATGAACGAACGTCTCTCCACTTGCTCAGTTCTGAGCGATGTGTGTGAGTGAATACCGTCCTTCACCTAGCTTATTGGGAACACAAAGTTTCTTTTCAGTTGCAAACTCCATTCCATACTTATATATGGGGAGGTACAAGCTCCAACTCGATTTTACAGTGAAAACTGCAGGAACTTCAAACCGGCACTAGGAAACAGACTGAGAAAGCAGAGAAAATGTGTCTCCTGCAACCGGTTCCCTTGGTGCTAGATGAACGAACGTCTCTCCACTTGCTCAGTTCTGAGAGATAAGTGTGTGTGAAAGCCGTACTTCACCTAGCGTGTTGGGAACACAAAGTTTCTTTTCAGTTGCAAACTCCATTCCATACATATATATGGGGAGGTACTAGCTCCAAAACGGTTTTACAGTGAAAACTGCAGGAACTTCAAACCGGCACTAGGAAACAGACTGAGAAAGCAGAGAAAAAGTGTCTCCTGCAACCCGTTACCCCGGTGCTAGATGAACGAACGTCTCTCCACTTGCTCAGTTCCGAGAGATAAGTGTGTGTGAAAGCCGTCCTTCACCTTGGTTGTTGGGAACACAAAGTTTCTTTTCAGTTGCAAACTCCATTCCATACTTATATATGGGGAGGTACAAGCTCCAACTCGGTTTTACAGTGAAAAATGCAGGAACTTCAAACAGGCACTAGGAAACAGACTGAGAAAGCAGAGAAAAAGTGTCTCCTGCAACCCGTTCCCTTGGTGCTAGATGAACGAACGTCTCTCCACTTGCTCAGTTCCGAGAGATAAATGTGTGTGAAAGCCGTCCTTCAACTAGCTTGTTGGGAACACAAAGTTTCTTTTCAGTTGAAAACTCCATTCCATACATATATATGGAGAGGTACTAGCTCCAACTCGGTTTTACAGTGAAAACTGCAGGAACTTCAAACCGGCACTAGGAAACAGACTGAGAAAGCAGAGAAAAAGTTTCTCCTGCAACCCGTTCCCTTGGTGCTAGATGAACGAACGTCTCTCCACTTGCTCAGTTCTGAGAGATAAGTCTGTGTGAAAGCCGTCCTTCACCTAGCTTGTTGGGAACACAAAGTTTATTTTCAGTTGCAAACCCCATTCCATACATATATATGGGTAGGTACAAGCTCCAACTCTGTTTTACGGTGAAAACTGCAGGAACTTCACACCGGCACTAGGAAACAGAATGTGAAAGCAGAGAAATAGTGTCTCCTGCAACGCGTTCACTTGGTGCTAGATGAACGAACGTCTCTCCACTTGCTCAGTTCTGAGAGATGTGTGTGAGTGAATACCGTCCTTCACCTAGCTTATTGGGAACACAAAGTTTCTTTTCAGTTGCAAACTCCATTCCATACATATATATGGGGAGGTACAAGCTCCAACTCGGATTTACAGTGAAAACTGCAGGAACTTCAAACCGGCACTAGGAAACAGATTGAGAAAGCCGAGAATATGTGTCTCCTGCAAACCTTTCCCTTGGTGCTAGATGAACGAAAGTCTCTCCACTTGCTCAGTTCCGAGAGATAAGTGTGTGTGAAAGCCGTCCTTCACCTAGCTTGTTGGGAACACAAAGTATCTTTTCAGTAGCAAACTCCATTCCATAAATATATATGGGGAGGTACAAGCTCCAACTCGGTTTTACAGTGTAAACTGCAGGAACTTCAAACCGGCACTAGGAAACAGACTGAGAAAGCAGAGAAAATGTGTCCCCTGCAACCCGTTCCCTTGGTGCTAGATGAACGAACGTCTCTCCACTTGCTCAGTTCTGAGAGATAAGTGTGTGTGAAAGCCGAATTCAACTAGCTTGTTGGGAACACAAAGTTTCTTTTCAGTTGCAAACTCCATTCCATACATATATATGGGGAGGTACAAGCTCCAACTCGGTTTTACAGTGAAAACTGCAGGAACTTCAAACCGGCACTAGGAAACAGACTGAGAAAGCAGAGAAAAAGTGTCTCCTGCAAACCGTTCCCTTGGTGCTAGATGAACGAAGGTCTCTTCACTTGCTCAGTTCTGAGAGATAAGTGTGTGTGAAAGCCGTCCTTCACCTAGCTTGTTGGGAACACAAAGTTTCTTTTCAGTTGCAAACTCCATTCCATACATATATATGGGGAGGTACAAGCTCCAACTCGGTTTTACAGTGAAAACTGCAGGAACTTCAAACCGGCACTAGGAAACAGACTGAGAAAGCAGAGAAAAAGTGTCTCCTGCAACCCGTTCCCTTGGTGCTAGATGAACGAAAGTCTCTCCACTTGCTCAGTTCCGAGAGATAAGTGTGTGTGAAAGCCGTCCTTCAACTAGCTTGTTGGGAACACAAAGTTTCTTTTCAGTTGCAAACTCCATTCCATACATATATATGGGGAGGTACAAGCTCCAACTCGGTTTTACAGTGAAAACTGCAGGAACTTCAAACCGGCACTAGGAAACAGACTGAGAAAGCAGAGAAAAAGTGTCGCCTGCAACCCGTTCCCTTGGTGCTAGATGAACGAACGTCTCTCCACTTGCTCAGTTCTGAGAGATAAGTCTGTGTGAAAGCCGTCCTTCACCTAGCTTGTTGGGAACACAAAGTTTATTTTCAGTTGCAAACCCCATTCCATACATATATATGGGTAGGTACAAGCTCCAACTCTGTTTTACGGTGAAAACTGCAGGAACTTCACACCGGCACTAGGAAACAGAATGTGAAAGCAGAGAAATAGTGTCTCCTGCAACGCGTTCACTTGGTGCTAGATGAACGAACGTCTCTCCACTTGCTCAGTTCTGAGAGATGTGTGTGATTGAATACCGTCCTTCACCTAGCTTATTGGGAACACAAAGTTTCTTTTCAGTTGCAAACTCCATTCCATACATATATATGGGGAGGTACAAGCTCCAACTCGGATTTACAGTGAAAACTGCAGGAACTTCAAACCGGCACTAGGAAACAGATTGAGAAAGCCGAGAATATGTGTCTCCTGCAAACCTTTCCCTTGGTGCTAGATGAACGAAAGTCTCTCCACTTGCTCAGTTCCGAGAGATAAGTGTGTGTGAAAGCCGTCCTTCACCTAGCTTGTTGGGAACACAAAGTATCTTTTCAGTAGCAAACTCCATTCCATAAATATATATGGGGAGGTACAAGCTCCAACTCGGTTTTACAGTGTAAACTGCAGGAACTTCAAACCGGCACTAGGAAACAGACTGAGAAAGCAGAGAAAATGTGTCCCCTGCAACCCGTTCCCTTGGTGCTAGATGAACGAACGTCTCTCCACTTGCTCAGTTCTGAGAGATAAGTGTGTGTGAAAGCCGAATTCAACTAGCTTGTTGGGAACACAAAGTTTCTTTTCAGTTGCAAACTCCATTCCATACATATATATGGGGAGGTACTAGCTCCAACTCGGTTTTACAGTGAAAACTGCAGGAACTTCAAACCGGCACTAGGAAACAGACTGAGAAAGCAGAGAAAAAGTGTCGCCTGCAACCCGTTCCCTTGGTGCTAGATGAACGAACGTCTCTCCACTTGCTCAGTTGTGAGAGATAAGTGTGTGTGAAAGCCGTCCTTCACCTAGCTTGTTGGGAACACAAAGTTTCTTTTCAGTTGCAAACTCCATTCCATACATATATATGGGGAAGTAATAGCTCCAAATCGGTTTTCCATGAAAACTGCAGGAACTTCAAACCGGCACTAGGAAACAGACTGAGAAAGCAGAGAAAAAGTTTCTCCTGCAACCCGTTCCCTTGGTGCTAGATGAACGAACGTCTCTCCAATTGCTCAGTTCTGAGAGATAAGTGTGTGTGAAAGCCGTCCTTCACCTAGCTTGTTGGGAACACAAAGTTTATTTTCAGTTGCAAACTCCATTCCATACATATATATGGGTAGGTACAAGCTCCAACTCTGTTTGACAGTGAAAACTGCATGAACTTCAAACCGGCACTAGGAAACAGACTGAGAATGCAGAGAAAAAGTGTCTCCTGCAAACCGTTCCCTTGGTGCTAGATGAACGAACGTCTCTCCACTTGCTCAGTTCTGAGAGATAAGTGTGTGTGAAAGCCGTCCTTCACCTAGCTTGTTGGAACACAAAGTTTCTTTTCAGTTGCAAACTCCATTCCATATATATATACGGGGAGGTACAAGCTCCAAATCTGTTTTACGGTGAAAACTGCAGGAACTTCAAACCGGCACTAGGAAACAGAATGTGAATGCAGAGAAATAGTGTCTCCGGCAACGCGTTCACTTGGTGCTAGATGAACGAACGTCTCTCCACTTGCTCAGTTCTGAGAGATGTGTGTGAGTGAATACCGTCCTTCACCTAGCTTATTGGGAACACAAAGTTTCTTTGCAGTTGCAAACTCCATTCCATACATATATATGGGGAGGTACAAGCTCCAACTCGGTTTTACAGTGAAAACTGCAGGAACTTCAAACCGGCACTAGGAAACAGACTGAGAAAGCAGAGAAAATGTGTCTCCTGCAACCGGTTCCCTTGGTGCTAGATGAACGAACGTCTCTCCACTTGCTCAGTTCTGAGAGATAAGTGTGTGTGAAAGCCGTACTTCACCTAGCGTGTTGGGAACACAAAGTTTCTTTTCAGTTGCAAACTCCATTCCATACATATATATGGGGAGGTAGTAGCTCCAAAACGGTTTTACAGTGAAAACTGCAGGAACATCAAACCGGCACTAGGAAACAGACTGAGAAAGCAGAGAAAAAGTGTCTCCTGCAACCCGTTATCCCGGTGCTAGATGAACGAACGTCTCTCCAATTGCTCAGTTCCGAGAGATAAGTGTGTGTGAAAGCCGTCCTTCACCTTGGTTGTTGGGAACACAAAGTTTCTTTTCAGTTGCAAACTCCATTCCATACATATATATGGGGAGGTACAAGCTCCAACTCTGTTTTACAGTGAAAACTGCAGGAACTTCAAACCGGCACTAGGAAACAGACTGAGAAAGCAGAGAAAAAGTGTCTCCTGCAACCCGTTCCCCCGGTGCTTAATGAACGAACGTCTCTCCACTTGCTCAGTTCCGAGAGATAAGTCTGTGTGAAAGCCGTCCTTCACCTAGCTTGTTGGGAACACAAAGTTTCTTTTCAGTTGCAAACTCCATTCCATATATATATACGGGGAGGTACAAGCTCCAACTCTGTTTTACGGTGAAAACTGCAGGAACTTCAAACCGGCACTAGGAAACAGAATGTGAAAGCAGAGAAATAGTGTCTCCTGCAACGCGTTCACTTGGTGCTAGATGAACGAAAGTCTCTCCACTTGCTCAGTTCTGAGCGATGTGTGTGATTGAATACCGTACTTCACCTAGCTTATTGGGAACACAAAGTTTCTTTTCAGTTGCAAACTCCATTCCATACTTATATATGGGGAGGTACAAGCTCCAACTCGGTTTTACAGTGAAAACTGCAGGAACTTCAAACCGGCACTAGGAAACAGACTGAGAAAGCAGAGAAAATGTGTCTCCTGCAACCGGTTCCCTTGGTGCTAGATGAACGAACGTCTCTCCACTTGCTCAGTTCTGAGAGATAAGTGTGTGTGAAAGCCGTACTTCACCTAGCGTGTTGGGAACACAAAGTTTCTTTTCAGTTGCAAACTCCATTCCATACATATATATGGGGAGGTAGTAGCTCCAAAACGGTTTTACAGTGAAAACTGCAGGAACATCAAACCGGCACTAGGAAACAGACTGAGAAAGCAGAGAAAAAGTGTCTCCTGCAACCCGTTATCCCGGTGCTAGGTGAACGAACGTCTCTCCAATTGCTCAGTTCCGAGAGATAAGTGTGTGTGAAAGCCGTCCTTCACCTTGGTTGTTGGGAACACAAAGTTTCTTTTCAGTTGCAAACTCCATTCCATACATATATATGGGGAGGTACAAGCTCCAACTCTGTTTTACAGTGAAAACTGCAGGAACTTCAAACCGGCACTAGGAAACAGACTGAGAAAGCAGAGAAAAAGTGTCTCCTGCAACCCGTTCCCCCGGTGCTTAATGAACGAACGTCTCTCCACTTGCTCAGTTCCGAGAGATAAGTCTGTGTGAAAGCCGTCCTTCACCTAGCTTGTTGGGAACACAAAGTTTCTTTTCAGTTGCAAACTCCATTCCATATATATATACGGGGAGGTACAAGCTCCAACTCTGTTTTACGGTGAAAACTGCAGGAACTTCAAACCGGCACTAGGAAACAGAATGTGAAAGCAGAGAAATAGTGTCTCCTGCAACGCGTTCACTTGGTGCTAGATGAACGAACGTCTCTCCACTTGCTCAGTTCTGAGCGATGTGTGTGAGTGAATACCGTACTTCACCTAGCTTATTGGGAACACAAAGTTTCTTTTCAGTTGCAAACTCCATTCCATACTTATATATGGGGAGGTACAAGCTCCAACTCGATTTTACAGTGAAAACTGCAGGAACTTCAAACCGGCACTAGGAAACAGACTGAGAAAGCAGAGAAAATGTGTCTCCTGCAACCGGTTCCCTTGGTGCTAGATGAACGAACGTCTCTCCACTTGCTCAGTTCTGAGAGATAAGTGTGTGTGAAAGCCGTACTTCACCTAGCGTGTTGGGAACACAAAGTTTCTTTTCAGTTGCAAACTCCATTCCATACATATATATGGGGAGGTACTAGCTCCAAAACGGTTTTACAGTGAAAACTGCAGGAACTTCAAACCGGCACTAGGAAACAGACTGAGAAAGCAGAGAAAAAGTGTCTCCTGCAACCCGTTACCCCGGTGCTAGATGAACGAACGTCTCTCCACTTGCTCAGTTCCGAGAGATAAGTGTGTGTGAAAGCCGTCCTTCACCTTGGTTGTTGGGAACACAAAGTTTCTTTTCAGTTGCAAACTCCATTCCATACTTATATATGGGGAGGTACAAGCTCCAACTCGGTTTTACAGTGAAAACTGCAGGAACTTCAAACCGGCACTAGGAAACAGACTGAGAAAGCAGAGAAAAAGTGTCTCCTGCAACCCGTTCCCTTGGTGCTAGATGAACGAACGTCTCTCCACTTGCTCAGTTCCGAGAGATAAATGTGTGTGAAAGCCGTCCTTCAACTAGCTTGTTGGGAACACAAAGTTTCTTTTCAGTTGAAAACTCCATTCCATACATATATATGGAGAGGTACTAGCTCCAACTCGGTTTTACAGTGAAAACTGCAGGAACTTCAAACCGGCACTAGGAAACAGACTGAGAAAGCAGAGAAAAAGTTTCTCCTGCAACCCGTTCCCTTGGTGCTAGATGAACGAACGTCTCTCCACTTGCTCAGTTCTGAGAGATAAGTCTGTGTGAAAGCCGTCCTTCACCTAGCTTGTTGGGAACACAAAGTTTATTTTCAGTTGCAAACCCCATTCCATACATATATATGGGTAGGTACAAGCTCCAACTCTGTTTTACGGTGAAAACTGCAGGAACTTCACACCGGCACTAGGAAACAGAATGTGAAAGCAGAGAAATAGTGTCTCCTGCAACGCGTTCACTTGGTGCTAGATGAACGAACGTCTCTCCACTTGCTCAGTTCTGAGAGATGTGTGTGAGTGAATACCGTCCTTCACCTAGCTTATTGGGAACACAAAGTTTCTTTTCAGTTGCAAACTCCATTCCATACATATATATGGGGAGGTACAAGCTCCAACTCGGATTTACAGTGAAAACTGCAGGAACTTCAAACCGGCACTAGGAAACAGATTGAGAAAGCCGAGAATATGTGTCTCCTGCAAACCTTTCCCTTGGTGCTAGATGAACGAAAGTCTCTCCACTTGCTCAGTTCCGAGAGATAAGTGTGTGTGAAAGCCGTCCTTCACCTAGCTTGTTGGGAACACAAAGTATCTTTTCAGTAGCAAACTCCATTCCATAAATATATATGGGGAGGTACAAGCTCCAACTCGGTTTTACAGTGTAAACTGCAGGAACTTCAAACCGGCACTAGGAAACAGACTGAGAAAGCAGAGAAAATGTGTCCCCTGCAACCCGTTCCCTTGGTGCTAGATGAACGAACGTCTCTCCACTTGCTCAGTTCTGAGAGATAAGTGTGTGTGAAAGCCGAATTCAACTAGCTTGTTGGGAACACAAAGTTTCTTTTCAGTTGCAAACTCCATTCCATACATATATATGGGGAGGTACAAGCTCCAACTCGGTTTTACAGTGAAAACTGCAGGAACTTCAAACCGGCACTAGGAAACAGACTGAGAAAGCAGAGAAAAAGTGTCTCCTGCAAACCGTTCCCTTGGTGCTATATGAACGAAGGTCTCTTCACTTGCTCAGTTCTGAGAGATAAGTGTGTGTGAAAGCCGTCCTTCACCTAGCTTGTTGGGAACACAAAGTTTCTTTTCAGTTGCAAACTCCATTCCATACATATATATGGGGAGGTACTAGCTCCAACTCGATTTTACAGTGAAAACTGCAGGAACTTCAAACCGGCACTAGGAAACAGACTGAGAAAGCAGAGAAAAAGTGTCTCCTGCAACCCGTTCCCTTGGTGCTAGATGAACGAAAGTCTCTCCACTTGCTCAGTTCCGAGAGATAAGTGTGTGTGAAAGCCGTCCTTCAACTAGCTTGTTGGGAACACAAAGTTTCTTTTCAGTTGCAAACTCCATTCCATACATATATATGGGGAGGTACAAGCTCCAACTCGGTTTTACAGTGAAAACTGCAGGAACTTCAAACCGGCACTAGGAAACAGACTGAGAAAGCAGAGAAAAAGTGTCGCCTGCAACCCGTTGCCTTGGTGCTAGATGAACGAACGTCTCTCCACTTGCTCAGTTGTGAGAGATAAGTGTGTGTGAAAGCCGTCCTTCACCTAGCTTGTTGGGAACACAAAGTTTCTTTTCAGTTGCAAACTCCATTCCATACATATATATGGGGAAGTAATAGCTCCAAATCGGTTTTCCATGAAAACTGCAGGAACTTCAAACCGGCACTAGGAAACAGACTGAGAAAGCAGAGAAAAAGTTTCTCCTGCAACCCGTTCCCTTGGTGCTAGATGAACGAACGTCTCTCCAATTGCTCAGTTCTGAGAGATAAGTGTGTGTGAAAGCCGTCCTTCACCTAGCTTGTTGGGAACACAAAGTTTATTTTCAGTTGCAAACTCCATTCCATACATATATATGGGTAGGTACAAGCTCCAACTCTGTTTGACAGTGAAAACTGCATGAACTTCAAACCGGCACTAGGAAACAGACTGAGAATGCAGAGAAAAAGTGTCTCCTGCAAACCGTTCCCTTGGTGCTAGATGAACGAACGTCTCTCCTCTTGCTCAGTTCTGAGAGATAAGTGTGTGTGAAAGCCGTCCTTCACCTAGCTTGTTGGAACACAAAGTTTCTTTTCAGTTGCAAACTCCATTCCATACATATATATGGGGAGGTACTAGCTCCAAAACGGTTTTACAGTGAAAACTGCAGGAACATCAAACCGGCACTAGGAAACAGACTGAGAAAGCAGAGAAAAAGTGTCTCCTGCAACCCGTTATCCCGGTGCTAGATGAACGAACGTCTCTCCAATTGCTCAGTTCCGAGAGATAAGTGTGTGTGAAAGCCGTCCTTCACCTTGGTTGTTGGGAACACAAAGTTTCTTTTCAGTTGCAAACTCCATTCCATACATATATATGGGGAGGTACAAGCTCCAACTCTGTTTTACAGTGAAAACTGCAGGAACTTCAAACCGGCACTAGGAAACAGACTGAGAAAGCAGAGAAAAAGTGTCTCCTGCAACCCGTTCCGCCGGTGCTTAATGAACGAACGTCTCTCCACTTGCTCAGTTCCGAGAGATAAGTGTGTGTGAAAGCCGTCCTTCACCTAGCTTGTTGGGAACACAGAGTTCCTTTTCAGTTGAAAACTCCATTCCATACATATATATGGGGAGGTACAAGCTCCAACTCGGTTTTACAGTGAAAACTGCAGGAACTTCAAACCGGCACTAGGAAACAGACTGAGAAAGCAGAGAAAAAGTGTCTCCTGCAACCCGTTCCCTTGGTGCTAGATGAACGAAAGTCTCTCCACTTGCTCAGTAAAGAGAGATAAGTGTGTGTGAAAGCCGTCCTTCAACTAGCTTGTTGGGAACACAAAGTTTCTTTTCAGTTGCAAACTCCATTCCATACATATATATGGGGAGGTACAAGCTCCAACTCGGTTTTACAGTGAAAACTGCAGGAACTTCAAACCGGCACTAGGAAACAGACTGAGAAAGCAGAGAAAAAGTGTCTCCTGCAACCCGTTATCCCGGTGCTAGATGAACGAACGTCTCTCCACTTGCTCAGTTCCGAGAGATAAGTGTGTGTGAAAGCCGTCCTTCACCTTGGTTGTTGGGAACACAAAGTTTCTTTTCAGTTGCAAACTCCATTCCATACATATATATGGGGAGGTACAAGCTCCAACTCGGTTTTACAGTGAAAACTGCAGGAACTTCAAACCGGCACTAGGAAACAGACTGAGAAAGCAGAGAAAAAGTGTCTCCTGCAACCCGTTCCCCCGGTGCTTAATGAACGAACGTCTCTCCACTTGCTCAGTTCCGAGAGATAAGTGTGTGTGAAAGCCGTCCTTCACCTAGCTTGTTGGGAACACAAAGTTTCTTTTCAGTTGAAAACTCCATTCCATACATATATATGGGGAGGTACAAGCTCCAACTCGGTTTTACAGTGAAAACTGCAGGAACTTCAAACCGGCACTAGGAAACAGACTGAGAAAGCAGAGAAAAAGTGTCTCCTGCAACCCGTTCCCTTGGTGCTAGATGAACGAAAGTCTCTCCACTTGCTCAGTTCCGAGAGATAAGTGTGTGTGAAAGCCGTCCTTCAACTAGCTTGTTGGGAACACAAAGTTTCTTTTCAGTTGCAAACTCCATTCCATACATATATATGGGGAGGTACAAGCTCCAACTCGGTTTTACAGTGAAAACTGCAGGAACTTCAAACCGGCACTAGGAAACAGACTGAGAAAGCAGAGAAAATGTGTCTCCTGCAACCGGTTCCCTTGGTGCTAGATGAACGAACGTCTGTCCACTTGCTCAGTTCTGAGAGATAAGTGTGTGTGAAAGCCGTACTTCACCTAGCGTGTTGGGAACACAAAGATTCATTTCAGTTGCAAACTCCATTCCATACATATATATGGGGAGGTACTAGCTCCAAAACTGTTTTACAGTGAAAACTGCAGGAACATCAAACCGGCACTAGGAAACAGACTGAGAAAGCAGAGAAAAAGTGTCTCCTGCAACCCGTTCCCCCGGTGCTTAATGAACGAACGTCTCTCCACTTGCTCAGTTCCGAGAGATAAGTGTGTGTGAAAGCCGTCCTTCACCTAGCTTGTTGGGAACACAAAGTTTCTTTTCAGTTGAAAACTCCATTCCATACATATATATGGGGAGGTACAAGCTCCAACTCGGTTTTACAGTGAAAACTGCAGGAACTTCAAACCGGCACTAGGAAACAGACTGAGAAAGCAGAGAAAAAGTGTCTCCTGCAACTCGTTCCCTTGGTGCTAGATGAACGAAAGTCTCTCCACTTGCTCAGTTCCGAGAGATAAGTGTGTGTGAAAGCCGTCCTTCAACTAGCTTGTTGGGAACACAAAGTTTCTTTTCAGTTGCAAACTCCATTCCATACATATATATGGGGAGGTACAAGCTCCAACTCGGTTTTACAGTGAAAACTGCAGGAACTTCAAACCGGCACTAGGAAACAGACTGAGAAAGCAGAGAAAATGTGTCTCCTGCAACCGGTTCCCTTGGTGCTAGATGAACGAACGTCTGTCCACTTGCTCAGTTCTGAGAGATAAGTGTGTGTGAAATCCGTACTTCGCCTAGCGTGTTGGGAACACAAAGATTCATTTCAGTTGCAAACTCCATTCCATACATATATATGGGGAGGTACTAGCTCCAAAACTGTTTTACAGTGAAAACTGCAGGAACATCAAACCGGCACTAGGAAACAGACTGAGAAAGCAGAGAAAAAGTGTCTCCTGCAACCCGTTATCCCGGTGCTAGATGAACGAACGTCTCTCCACTTGCTCAGTTCCGAGAGATAAGTGTGTGTGAAAGCCGTCCTTCACCTTGGTTGTTGGGAACACAAAGTTTCTTTTCAGTTGCAAACTCCATTCCATACATATATATGGGGAGGTACAAGCTCCAACTCGGTTTTACAGTGAAAACTGCAGGAACTTCAAACCGGCACTTGGAAACAGACTGAGAAAGCAGAGAAAATGTGTCTCCTGCAACCGGTTCCCTTGGTGCTAGATGAACGAACGTCTGTCCACTTGCTCAGTTCTGAGAGATAAGTGTGTGTGAAAGCCGTACTTCACCTAGCGTGTTGGGAACACAAAGTTTCTTTTCAGTTGCAAACTCCATTCCATACATATATATGGGGAGGTACTAGCTCCAAAACGGTTTTACAGTGAAAACTGCAGGAACATCAAACCGGCACTAGGAAACAGACTGAGAAAGCAGAGAAAAAGTGTCTCCTGCAACCCGTTATCCCGGTGCTAGATGAACGAACGTCTCTCCACTTGCTCAGTTCTGAGAGATAAGTGTGTGTGAAAGCCGTCCTTCAACTTGGTTGTTGGGAACACAAAGTTTCTTTTCAGTTGCAAACTCCATTCCATACATATATATGGGGAGGTACAAGCTCCAACTCGGTTTTACAGTGAAAACTGCAGGAACTTCAAACCGGCACTAGGAAACAGACTGAGAAAGCAGAGAAAATGTGTCTCCTGCAACCGGTTCCCTTGGTGCTAGATGAACGAACGTCTGTCCACTTGCTCAGTTCTGAGAGATAAGTGTGTGTGAAAGCCGTCCTTCACCTTGGTTGTTGGGAACACAAAGTTTCTTTTCAGTTGCAAACTCCATTCCATACATATATATGGGGAGGTACAAGCTCCAACTCGGTTTTACAGTGAAAACTGCAGGAACTTCAAACCGGCACTAGGAAACAGACTGAGAAAGCAGAGAAGAAGTGTCTCCTGCAACCCGTTCCCTTGGTGCTAGATGAACGAACGTCTCTCCCCTTCTCAGTTCCGAGATATAAATGTGTGTGAAAGCCGTCCTTCAACTAGCTTGTTGGGAACACAAAGTTTCTTTTCAGTTGCAAACTCCATTCCATACATATATATGGGGAGGTTCTAGCTCCAACTCGGTTTTACAGTGAAAACTGCAGGAACTTCAAACCGGCACTAGGAAACAGACTGAGAAAGCAGAGAAAAAGTGTCGCCTGCAACCCGTTCCCTTGGTGCTAGATGAACGAACGTCTCTCCACTTGCTCAGTTGTGAGAGATAAGTGTGTGTGAAAGCCGTACTTCACCTAGCTTTTTGGGAACACAAAGTTTCTTTTCAGTTGCAAACTCCATTCCATACATATATATGGGGATATTAGCTCCAAATCGGTTTTCTATGAAAACTGCAGGAACTTCAAACCGGCACTAGGAAACAGACTGAGAAAGCAGAGAAATAGTTTCCCCTGCAACCCGTTCCCTTGGTGCTAGATGAACGAACGTCTCTCCACTTGCTCAGTTGTGAGAGATAAGTCTGTGTGAAAGCCGTTCTTCACCTAGCTTGTTGGGAACACAAAGTATCTTTTCAGTAGCTAACTCCATTCCATAAATATATATGGGGAGGTACAAGCTCCAACTCGGTTTTACAGTGTAAACTGCAGGAACTTCATACCGGCACTAGGAAACAGACTGAGAAAGCAGAGAAAATGTGTCCCCTGCAACCCGTTCCCTTGGTGCTAGATGAACGAACGTCTCTCCACTTGCTCAGTTCTGAGAGATAAGTGTGTGTGAAAGCCGAATTCAACTAGCTTGTTGGGAACACAAAGTTTCTTTTCAGTTGCAAACTCCATTCCATACATATATATGGGGAGGTACAAGCTCCAAATCGGTTTTACAGTGAAAACTGCAGGAACTTCAAATCGGCACTAGGAAACAGACGGAGAAAGCAGAGAAAAAGTGTCTCCTGCAACCCGTTCCCTTGGTGCTAGATGAACGAAGGTCTCTTCACTTGCTCAGTTCTGAGAGATAAGTGTGTGTGAAAGCCGTCCTTCACCTAGCTTGTTGGGAACACAAAGTTTCTTTTCAGTTGCAAACTCCATTCCATACATATATATGGGGAGGTACTAGCTCCAACTCGATTTTACAGTGAAAACTGCAGGAACTTCAAACCGGCACTAGGAAACAGACTGAGAAAGCAGAGAAAAAGTGTCTCCTGCAACCCGTTCCCTTGGTGCTAGATGAACGAAAGTCTCTCCACTTGCTCAGTTCTGAGAGATAAGTGTGTGTGAAAGCCGTCCTTCAAATAGCTTGTTGGGAACACAAAGTTTCTTTTCAGTTGCAAACTCCATTCCATACATATATATGGGGAGGTACAAGCTCCAACTCGGTTTTACAGTGAAAACTGCAGGAACTTCAAACCGGCACTAGGAAACAGACTGAGAAAGCAGAGAAAATGTGTCTCCTGCAACCGGTTCCCTTTGTGCTAGATGAACGAACGTCTCTCCACTTGCTCAGTTCTGAGAGATAAGTGTGTGTGAAAGCCGTACTTCACCTAGCGTGTTGGGAACACAAAGTTTCTTTTCAGTTGCAAACTCCATTCCATACATATATATGGGGAGGTACTAGCTCCAAAACGGTTTTACAGTGAAAACTGCAGGAACTTCAAACCGGCACTAGGAAACAGACTGAGAAAGCATAGAAAAAGTGTCTCCTGCAACCCGTTACCCCGGTGCTAGATGAACGAACGTCTCTCCACTTGCTCAGTTCCGAGAGATAAGTGTGTGTGAAAGCCGTCCTTCACCTTGGTTGTTGGGAACACAAAGTTTCTTTTCAGTTGCAAACTCCATTCCATACATATATATGGGGAGGTACAAGCTCCAACTCGCTTTTACAGTGAAAACTGCAGGAACTTCAAACCGGCACTAGGAAACAGACTGAGAAAGCAGAGAAAAAGTGTCTCCTGCAACCCGTTCCCTTGGTGCTAGATGAACGAACGTCTCTCCACTTGCTCAGTTCCGAGAGATAAATGTGTGTGAAAGCCGTCCTTCAACTAGCTTGTTGGGAACACAAAGTTTCTTTTCAGTTGCAAACTCCATTCCATACATATATATGGGGAGGTACTAGCTCCAACTCGGTTTTACAGTGAAAACTGCAGGAACTTCAAACCGGCACTAGGAAACAGACTGAGAAAGCAGAGAAAAAGTGTCGCCTGCAACCCGTTCCATTGGTGCTAGATGAACGAAAGTCTCTCCACTTGCTCAGTTGTGTGAGATAAGTGTGTGTGAAAGCCGTACTTCACCTAGCTTGTTGGGAACACAAAGTTTCTTTTCAGTTGCAAACTCCATTCCATACATATATATGGGGAAGTAATAGCTCCAAATCGGTTTTCCATGAAAATTGCAGGAACTTCAAACCGGCACTAGGAAACAGACTGAGAAAGCAGAGAAAAAGTTTCTCCTGCAACCCGTTCCCTTGGTGCTAGATGAACGAACGTCTCTCCACTTGCTCAGTTCTGAGAGATAAGTCTGTGTGAAAGCCGTCCTTCACCTAGCTTGTTGGGAACACAAAGTTTATTTTCAGTTGCAAACCCCATTCCATACATATATATGGGTAGGTACAAGCTCCAACTCTGTTTTACGGTGAAAACTGCAGGAACTTCACACCGGCACTAGGAAACAGAATGTGAAAGCAGAGAAATAGTGTCTCCTGCAATGCGTTCACTTGGTGCTAGATGAACGAACGTCTCTCCACTTGCTCAGTTCTGAGAGATGTGTGTGAGTGAATACCGTCCTTCACCTAGCTTATTGGGAACACAAAGTTTCTTTTCAGTTGCAAATTCCATTCCATACATATATATGGGGAGGTACAAGCTCCAACTCGGTTTTACAGTGAAAACTGCAGGAACTTCAAACCGGCACTAGGAAACAGATTGAGAAAGCAGAGAATATGTGTCTCCTGCAAACCTTTCCCTTGGGCTAGATGAACGAAAGTCTCTCCACTTGCTCAGTTCCGAGAGATAAGTGTGTGTGAAAGCCGTCCTTCAACTAGCTTGTTGGGAACACAAAGTATCTTTTCAGTAGCAAACTCCATTCCATAAATATATATGGGGAGGTACAAGCTCCAACTCGGTTTTACAGTGTAAACTGCAGGAACTTCAAACCGGTACTAGGAAACAGACTGAGAAAGCAGAGAAAATGTGTCCCCTGCAACCCGTTCCCTTGGTGCTAGATGAACGAACGTCTCTCCACTTGCTCAGTTCTGAGAGATAAGTGTGTGTGAAAGCCGAATTCAACTAGCTTGTTGGGAACACAAAGTTTCTTTTCAGTTGCAAACTCCATTCCATACATATATATGGGGAGGTACAAGCTCCAACTCGGTTTTACAGTGAAAACTGCAGGAACTTCAAACCGGCACTAGGAAACAGACTGAGAAAGCAGAGAAAAAGTGTCTCCTGCAACCCGTTCCCTTGGTGCTAGATGAACGAAGGTCTCTTCACTTGCTCAGTTCTGAGAGATAAGTGTGTGTGAAAGCCGTCCTTCACCTAGCTTGTTGGGAACACAAAGTTTCTTTTCAGTTGCAAACTCCATTCCATACATATATATGGGGAGGTACTAGCTCCAACTCGATTTTACAGTGAAAACTGCAGGAACTTCAAACCGGCACTAGGAAACAGACTGAGAAAGCAGAGAAAAAGTGTCTCCTGCAACCCGTTCCCTTGGTGCTAGATGAACGAAAGTCTCTCCACTTGCTCAGTTCTGAGAGATAAGTGTGTGTGAAAGCCGTCCTTCAAATAGCTTGTTGGGAACACAAAGTTTCTTTTCAGTTGCAAACTCCATTCCATACATATATATGGGGAGGTACAAGCTCCAACTCGGTTTTACAGTGAAAACTGCAGGAACTTCAAACCGGCACTAGGAAACAGACTGAGAAAGCAGAGAAAATGTGTCTCCTGCAACCGGTTCCCTTTGTGCTAGATGAACGAACGTCTCTCCACTTGCTCAGTTCTGAGAGATAAGTGTGTGTGAAAGCCGTACTTCACCTAGCGTGTTGGGAACACAAAGTTTCTTTTCAGTTGCAAACTCCATTCCATACATATATATGGGGAGGTACTAGCTCCAAAACGGTTTTACAGTGAAAACTGCAGGAACTTCAAACCGGCACTAGGAAACAGACTGAGAAAGCATAGAAAAAGTGTCTCCTGCAACCCGTTACCCCGGTGCTAGATGAACGAACGTCTCTCCACTTGCTCAGTTCTGAGAGATAAGTGTGTGTGAAAGCCGTCCTTCACCTTGGTTGTTGGGAACACAAAGTTTCTTTTCAGTTGCAAACTCCATTCCATACATATATATGGGGAGGTACAAGCTCCAACTCGCTTTTACAGTGAAAACTGCAGGAACTTCAAACCGGCACTAGGAAACAGACTGAGAAAGCAGAGAAAAAGTGTCTCCTGCAACCCGTTCCCTTGGTGCTAGATGAACGAACGTCTCTCCACTTGCTCAGTTCCGAGAGATAAATGTGTGTGAAAGCCGTCCTTCAACTAGCTTGTTGGGAACACAAAGTTTCTTTTCAGTTGCAAACTCCATTCCATACATATATATGGGGAGGTACTAGCTCCAACTCGGTTTTACAGTGAAAACTGCAGGAACTTCAAACCGGCACTAGGAAACAGACTGAGAAAGCAGAGAAAAAGTGTCGCCTGCAACCCGTTCCATTGGTGCTAGATGAACGAAAGTCTCTCCACTTGCTCAGTTGTGTGAGATAAGTGTGTGTGAAAGCCGTACTTCACCTAGCTTGTTGGGAACACAAAGTTTCTTTTCAGTTGCAAACTCCATTCCATACATATATATGGGGAAGTAATAGCTCCAAATCGGTTTTCCATGAAAATTGCAGGAACTTCAAACCGGCACTAGGAAACAGACTGAGAAAGCAGAGAAAAAGTTTCTCCTGCAACCCGTTCCCTTGGTGCTAGATGAACGAACGTCTCTCCACTTGCTCAGTTCTGAGAGATAAGTCTGTGTGAAAGCCGTCCTTCACCTAGCTTGTTGGGAACACAAAGTTTATTTTCAGTTGCAAACCCCATTCCATACATATATATGGGTAGGTACAAGCTCCAACTCTGTTTTACGGTGAAAACTGCAGGAACTTCACACCGGCACTAGGAAACAGAATGTGAAAGCAGAGAAATAGTGTCTCCTGCAATGCGTTCACTTGGTGCTAGATGAACGAACGTCTCTCCACTTGCTCAGTTCTGAGAGATGTGTGTGAGTGAATACCGTCCTTCACCTAGCTTATTGGGAACACAAAGTTTCTTTTCAGTTGCAAATTCCATTCCATACATATATATGGGGAGGTACAAGCTCCAACTCGGTTTTACAGTGAAAACTGCAGGAACTTCAAACCGGCACTAGGAAACAGATTGAGAAAGCAGAGAATATGTGTCTCCTGCAAACCTTTCCCTTGGGCTAGATGAACGAAAGTCTCTCCACTTGCTCAGTTCCGAGAGATAAGTGTGTGTGAAAGCCGTCCTTCAACTAGCTTGTTGGGAACACAAAGTATCTTTTCAGTAGCAAACTCCATTCCATAAATATATATGGGGAGGTACAAGCTCCAACTCGGTTTTACAGTGTAAACTGCAGGAACTTCAAACCGGTACTAGGAAACAGACTGAGAAAGCAGAGAAAATGTGTCCCCTGCAACCCGTTCCCTTGGTGCTAGATGAACGAACGTCTCTCCACTTGCTCAGTTCTGAGAGATAAGTGTGTGTGAAAGCCGAATTCAACTAGCTTGTTGGGAACACAAAGTTTCTTTTCAGTTGCAAACTCCATTCCATACATATATATGGGGAGGTACAAGCTCCAACTCGGTTTTACAGTGAAAACTGCAGGAACTTCAAACCGGCACTAGGAAACAGACTGAGAAAGCAGAGAAAAAGTGTCTCCTGTAACCCGTTCCCTTGGTGCTAGATGAACGAAGGTCTCTTCACTTGCTCAGTTCTGAGAGATAAGTGTGTGTGAAAGCCGTCCTTCACCTAGCTTGTTGGGAACACAAAGTTTCTTTTCAGTTGCAAACTCCATTCCATACATATATATGGGGAGGTACTAGCTCCAAATCGATTTTACAGTGAAAACTGCTGGAACTTCAAACCGGCACTAGGAAACAGACTGAGAAAGCAGAGAAAAAGTGTCTCCTGCAACCCGTTCCCTTGGTGCTAGATGAACGAAAGTCTCTCCACTTGCTCAGTTCCGAGAGATAAGTGTGTGTGAAAGCCGTCCTTCAACTAGCTTGTTGGGAACACAAAGTTTCTTTTCAGTTGCAAACTCCATTCCATACATATATATGGGGAGGTACAAGCTCCAACTCGGTTTTACAGTGAAAACTGCAGGAACTTCAAACCGGCACTAGGAAACAGACTGAGAAAGCAGAGAAAAAGTGTCGCCTGCAACCCGTTCCCTTGGTGCTAGATGAACGAACGTCTCTCCACTTGCTCAGTTGTGAGAGATAAGTGTGTGTGAAAGCCGTCCTTCACCTAGCTTGTTGGGAACACAAAGTTTCTTTTCAGTTGCAAACTCCATTCCATACATATATATGGGGAAGTAATAGCTCCAAATCGGTTTTCCATGAAAACTGCAGGAACTTCAAACCGGCACTAGGAAACAGACTGAGAAAGCAGAGAAAAAGTTTCTCCTGCAACCCGTTCCCTTGGTGCTAGATGAACGAACGTCTCTCCACTTGCTCAGTTCTGAGAGATAAGTCTGTGTGAAAGCCGTCCTTCACCTAGCTTGTTGGGAACACAAAGATTATTTTCAGTTGCAAACTCCATTCCATACATATATATGGGTAGGTACAAGCTCCAACTCTGTTTTACGGTGAAAACTGCAGGAACTTCACACCGGCACTAGGAAACAGAATGTGAAAGCAGAGAAATAGTGTCTCCTGCAACGCGTTCACTTGGTGCTAGATGAACGAACGTCTCTCCACTTGCTCAGTTCTGAGAGATGTGTGTGAGTGAATACCGTCCTTCACCTAGCTTATTGGGAACACAAAGTTTCTTTTCAGTTGCAAACTCCATTCCATACATATATATGGGGAGGTACAAGCTCAAAATCGGTTTTAGTGTGAAAACTGCAGGAACTTCAAACCGGCACTAGGAAACAGATTGAGAAAGCAGAGAATATGTGTCTCCTGCAAAACTTTCCCTTGGTGCTAGATGAACGAAAGTCTCTCCACTTGCTCAGTTCCGAGAGATAAGTGTGTGTGAAAGCCGTCCTTCAACTAGCTTGTTGGGAACACAAAGTATCTTTTCAGTAGCAAACTCCATTCCATAAATATATATGGAGAGGTACAAGCTCCAACTCGGTTTTACAGTGTAAACTGCAGGAACTTCAAACCGGCACTAGGAAACAGACTGAGAAAGCAGAGAAAATGTGTCCCCTGCAACCCGTTCCCTTGGTGCTAGATGAACGAACGTCTCACCACTTGCTCAGTTCTGAGAGATAAGTGTGTGTGAAAGCCGAATTCAACTAGCTTGTTGGGAACACAAAGTTTCTTTTCAGTTGCAAACTCCATTCCATACATATATATGGGGAGGTACAAGCTCCAACTCGGTTTTACAGTGAAAACTGCAGGAACTTCAAACCGGCACTAGGAAACAGACTGAGAAAGCAGAGAAAAAGTGTCTCCTGCAACCCGTTCCCTTGGTGCTGAATGAACGAAGGTCTCTTCACTTGCTCAGTTCTGAGAGATAAGTGTGTGTGAAAGCCGTCCTTCACCTAGCTTGTTGGGAACACAAAGTTTCTTTTCAGTTGCAAACTCCATTCCATACATATATATGGGGAGGTACTAGCTCCAAATCGATTTTACAGTGAAAACTGCAGGAACTTCAAACCGGCACTAGGAAACAGACTGAGAAAGCAGAGAAAAAGTGTCTCCTGCAACCCGTTCCCATGGTGCTAGATGAACGAAAGTCTCTCCACTTGCTCAGTTCCGAGAGATAAGTGTGTGTGAAAGCCGTCCTTCAACTAGCTTGTTGGGAACACAAAGTTTCTTTTCAGTTGCAAACTCCATTCCATACATATATATGGGGAGGTACAAGCTCCAACTCGGTTTTACAGTGAAAACTGCAGGAACTTCAAACCGGCACTAGGAAACAGACTGAGAAAGCAGAGAAAAAGTGTCGCCTGCAACCCGTTCCCTTGGTGCTAGATGAACGAACGTCTCTCCACTTGCTCAGTTGTGAGAGATAAGTGTGTGTGAAAGCCGTCCTTCACCTAGCTTGTTGGGAACACAAAGTTTCTTTTCAGTTGCAAACTCCATTCCATACATATATATGGGGAAGTAATAGCTCCAAATCGGTTTTCCATGAAAACTGCAGGAACTTCAAACCGGCACTAGGAAACAGACTGAGAAAGCAGAGAAAAAGTTTCTCCTGCAACCCGTTCCCTTGGTGCTAGATGAACGAACGTCTCTCCAATTGCTCAGTTCTGAGAGATAAGTGTGTGTGAAAGCCGTCCTTCACCTAGCTTGTTGGGAACACAAAGATTATTTTCAGTTGCAAACTCCATTCCATACATATATATGGGTAGGTACAAGCTCCAACTCTGTTTTACGGTGAAAACTGCAGGAACTTCACACCGGCACTAGGAAACAGAATGTGAAAGCAGAGAAATAGTGTCTCCTGCAACGCGTTCACTTGGTGCTAGATGAACGAACGTCTCTCCACTTGCTCAGTTCTGAGAGATGTGTGTGAGTGAATACCGTCCTTCACCTAGCTTATTGGGAACACAAAGTTTCTTTTCAGTTGCAAACTCCATTCCATACATATATATGGGGAGGTACAAGCTCCAAATCGGTTTTAGTGTGAAAACTGCAGGAACTTCAAACCGGCACTAGGAAACAGATTGAGAAAGCAGAGAATATGTGTCTCCTGCAAAACTTTCCCTTGGTGCTAGATGAACGAACGTCTCACCACTTGCTCAGTTCTGAGAGATAAGTGTGTGTGAAAGCCGAATTCAACTAGCTTGTTGGGAACACAAAGTTTCTTTTCAGTTGCAAACTCCATTCCATACATATATATGGGGAGGTACAAGCTCCAACTCGGTTTTACAGTGAAAACTGCAGGAACTTCAAACCGGCACTAGGAAACAGACTGAGAAAGCAGAGAAAAAGTGTCTCCTGCAACCCGTTCCCTTGGTGCTAGATGAACGAAGGTCTCTTCACTTGCTCAGTTCTGAGAGATAAGTGTGTGTGAAAGCCGTCCTTCACCTAGCTTGTTGGGAACACAAAGTTTCTTTTCAGTTGCAAACTCCATTCCATACATATATATGGGGAGGTACTAGCTCCAACTCGATTTTACAGTGAAAACTGCAGGAACTTCAAACCGGCACTAGGAAACAGACTGAGAAAGCAGAGAAAAAGTGTCTCCTGCAACCCGTTCCTTGGTGCTAGATGAACGAAAGTCTCTCCACTTGCTCAGTTCCGAGATATAAGTGTGTGTGAAAGCCGTCCTTCAAATAGCTTGTTGGGAACACAAAGTTTCTTTTCAGTTGCAAACTCCATTCCATACATATATATGGGGAGGTACAAGCTCCAACTCGGTTTTACAGTGAAAACTGCAGGAACTTCAAACCGGCACTAGGAAACAGACTGAGAAAGCAGAGAAAAAGTGTCGCCTGCAACCCGTTCCCTTGGTGCTAGATGAACGAACGTCTCTCCACTTGCTCAGTTGTGAGAGATAAGTGTGTGTGAAACCGTCCTTCACCTAGCTTGTTGGGAACACAAAGTTTCTTTTCAGTTGCAAACTCCATTCCATACATATATATGGGGAAGTAATAGCTCCAAATCGGTTTTCCATGAAAACTGCAGGAACTTCAAACCGGCACTAGGAAACAGACTGAGAAAGCAGAGAAAAAGTGTCGCCTGCAACCCGTTCCCTTGGTGCTAGATGAACGAAAGTCTCTCCACTTGCTCAGTTGTGTGAGATAAGTGTGTGTGAAAGCCGTCCTTCACCTAGCTTGTTGGGAACACAAAGTTTCTTTTCAGTTGCAAACTCCATTCCATACATATATATGGGTAGGTACAAGCTCCAACTCTGTTTGACAGTGAAAACTGCATGAACTTCAAACCGGCACTAGGAAACAGACTGAGAATGCAGAGAAAAAGTGTCTCCTGCAAACCGTTCCCTTGGTGCTAGATGAACGAACGTCTCTCCACTTGCTCACTTCTGAGAGATAAGTGTGTGTGAAAGCCGTCCTTCACCTAGCTTGTTGGGAACACAAAGTTTCTTTTCAGTTGCAAACTCCATTCCATATATATATACGGGGAGGTACAAGCTCCAACTCTGTTTTACGGTGAAAACTGCAGGAACTTCAAACCGGCACTAGGAAACAGAATGTGAAAGCAGAGAAATAGTGTCTCCTGCAACGCGTTCACTTGGTGCTAGATGAACGAACGTCTCTCCACTTGCTCAGTTCTGAGAGATGTGTGTGAGTGAATACCGTCCTTCACCTAGCTTATTGGGAACACAAAGTTTCTTTTCAGTTGCAAACTCCATTCCATACATATATATGGGGAGGTACAAGCTCCAACTCGGTTTTACAGTGAAAAGTGCAGGAACTTCAAACCGGCACTAGGAAACAGATTGAGAAAGCAGAGAATATGTGTCTCCTGCAAACCTTTCCCTTGGTGCTAGATGAACGAAAGTCTCTCCACTTGCTCAGTTCCGAGAGATAAGTGTGTGTGAAAGCCGTCCTTCACCTAGCTTGTTGGGAACACAAAGTATCTTTTCAGTAGCAAACTCCATTCCATAAATATATATGGGGAGGTACAAGCTCCAACTCGGTTTTACAGTGTAAATTGCAGGAACTTCAAACCGGCACTAGGAAACAGACTGAGAAAGCAGAGAAAATGTGTCCCCTGCAACCAGTTCCCTTGGTGCTAGATGAACGAACGTCTCTCCACTTGCTCAGTTCTGAGAGGTAAGTGTGTGTGAAAGCCGAATTCAACTATCTTGTTGGGAACACAAAGTTTCTTTTCAGTTGCAAACTCCATTCCATACATATATATGGGGAGGTACAAGCTCCAACTCGGTTTTACAGTGAAAACTGCAGGAACTTCAAACCGGCACTAGGAAACAGACTGAGAAAGCAGAGAAAAAGTGTCTCCTGCAACCCGTTCCCTTGGTGCTAGATGAACGAAGGTCTCTTCACTTGCTCAGTTCTGAGAGATAAGTGTGTGTGAAAGCCGTCCTTCACCTAGCTTGTTGGGAACACAAAGTTTCTTTTCAGTTGCAAACTCCATTCCATACATATATATGGGGAGGTACTAGCTCCAACTCGATTTTACAGTGAAAACTGCTGGAACTTCAAACCGGCACTAGGAAACAGACTGAGAAAGCAGAGAAAAAGTGTCTCCTGCAACCCGTTCCCTTGGTGCTAGATGAACGAAAGTCTCTCCACTTGCTCAGTTCCGAGAGATAAGTGTGTGTGAAAGCCGTCCTTCAACTAGCTTGTTGGGAACACAAAGTTTCTTTTCAGTTGCAAACTCCATTCCATACATATATATGGGGAGGTACAAGCTCCAACTCGGTTTTACAGTGAAAACTGCAGGAACTTCAAACCGGCACTAGGAAACAGACTGAGAAAGCAGAGAAAAAGTGTCGCCTGCAACCCGTTCCCTTGGTGCTAGATGAACGAACGTCTCTCCACTTGCTCAGTTGTGAGAGATAAGTGTGTGTGAAAGCCGTCCTTCACCTAGCTTGTTGGGAACACAAAGTTTCTTTTCAGTTGCAAACTCCATTCCATACATATATATGGGGAAGTAATAGCTCCAAATCGGTTTTCCATGAAAACTGCAGGAACTTCAAACCGGCACTAGGAAACAGACTGAGAAATCAGAGAAAAAGTTTCTCCTGCAACCCGTTCCCTTGGTGCTAGATGAACGAACGTCTCTCCAATTGCTCAGTTCTGAGAGATAAGTGTGTGTGAAAGCCGTCCTTCACCTATCTTGTTGGGAACACAAAGTTTATTTTCAGTTGCAAACTCCATTCCATACATATATATGGGTTGGTACAAGCTCCAACTCTGTTTGACAGTGAAAACTGCATGAACTTCAAACCGGCACTAGGAAACAGACTGAGAATGCAGAGAAAAAGTGTCTCCTGCAACCCGTTCCCTTGGTGCTAGATGAACGAACGTCTCTCCACTTGCTCAGTTCTGAGAGATAAGTGTGTGTGAAAGCCGTCCTTCACCTAGCTTGTTGGGAACACAAAGTTTCTTTTCAGTTGCAAACTCCATTCCATATATATATATGGGGAGGTACAAGCTCCAACTCTGTTTTACGGTGAAAACTGCAGGAACTTCAAACCGGCACTAGGAAACAGAATGTGAAAGCAGAGAAATAGTGTCTCCTGCAACGCGTTCACTTGGTGCTAGATGAACGAACTTCTCTCCACTTGCTCAGTTCTGAGAGATGTGTGTGAGTGAATACCGTCCTTCACCTAGCTTATTGGGAACACAAAGTTTCTTTTCAGTTGCAAACTCCATTCCATACATATTTATGGGGAGGTACTAGCTCCAACTCGGTTTTACAGTGAAAACTGCAGGAACTTCAAACCGGCACTAGGAAACAGACTGAGAAAGCAGAGAAAAAGTGTCTCCTGCAACCCGTTCCCTTGGTCCTACATGAACGAAAGTCTCTGCACTTGCTCAGTTCTGAGAGATAAGTGTGTTTGAAAGCCTTCCTTTACCTAGCTTTTTGGGAACACAAAGTTTCTTTTCAGTTGCAAACTCCATTCCATACATATATATGGGAGGTAATAGCTTCAAATCGGTTTTACAGTGAAAACTGCAGGAACTTCAAACCGGCACTAGGAAACAGACTGAGAAAGCAGAGGAAAAGTGTCTCCTGCAACCCGTTCCCTTGGTGCTAGATGAACGAACGTCTCTCCACTTTCTCAGTTCTGAGAGATAAGTGTGAGTGAAAGCCATCCTTCACCTAGCTTGTTGGGAACACAAAGTTTCTTTTCAGTTGCAAACTCCATTCCATACATATATATGGGGAGGTACTAGCTCCAACTCGGTTTACAGTGAAAACTGCAGGAAATTCAAACCGGCACTAGGAAACAGAATGAGAAAGCAGAGAAAAAGTGTCTCCTTCAACCCTTTCCCTTGGTGCTAGATGAACGAACGTCTCTCCACTTGCTCAGTTCTGAGAGATAAGTGTGTGTGAATGCCGTGCTTCATCTAGCTTGTTGGGAACACAAAGTTTCTTTTCAGTTGCAAACTCCATTCCATACATATATATGGGGAGGTACAAGCTCCAACTCGGTTTTACAGTGAAAACTGCAGGAACTTCAAACCGGCACTAGGAAACAGACTGAGAAAGCAGAGAAAAAGTGTCTCCTGCAACCCGTTCCCTTGGTGCTAGATGAACGAACGTCTCTCCACTTGCTCAGTTCTTAGAGATAAGTGTGTGTGAAAGCCGTCCTTCACCTAGCTTGTTGGGAACACAAAGTTTCTTTTCAGTTGCAAACTCCATTCCATACATATATATGGGGAGGTACAAGCTCCAACTCGGTTTTACAGTGAAAACTGCAGGAACTTCAAACCGGCACTAGGAAACAGACTGAGAAAGCAGAGAAAAAGTGTCTCCTGCAATGCGTTCCCTTGGTGCTAGATGAATGAACGTCTCTCCACTTGCTCAGTTCTGAGAGATTTATGTGAGTGAAAGCCGTACTTCACCTAGCTTATTGGGAACACAAAGTTTCTTTTCAGTTGCAAACTCCATTCCGTACATATTTATGGGGAGGATCTAGCTCCAACTCAGTTTTACAGTGAAAACTGCAGGAACTTCAAAACGGCACTAGGAAACAGACTGAGAAAGCAGAGAAAAAGTGTCTCCTGCAACCCGTTCCCTTGGTGCTAGATGAACGAACGTCTCTCCACTTGCTCAGTTCCGAGAGATAAATGTGTGTGAAAGCCGTCCTTCATCTAGCTTGTTGAGAATACAAAGTTTCTTTTCAGTTGCAAACTCCATTCCATACATATATATGGGGAGGTACTAGCTCCAACTCGGTTTTACAGTGAAAACTGCAGGAACTTCAAACCGGCACTAGGAAACAGGCTGAGAAAGCAGAGAAAATGTGTCCCCTGCAACCCGTTCCCTTGGTGCTAGATGAACGAACGTCTCTCCACTTGCTCAGTTCTGAGAGGTAAGTGTGTGTGAAAGCCGAATTCAACTAGCTTGTTGGGAACACAAAGTTTCTTTTCAGTTGCAAACTCCATTCCATACATATATATGGGGAGGTACAAGCTCCAACTCGGTTTTACAGTGAAAACTGCAGGAACTTCAAACCGGCACTAGGAAACAGACTGAGAAAGCAGAGAAAAAGTGTCTCCTGCAACCCGTTCCCTTGGTGCTAGATGAACGAAGGTCTCTTCACTTGCTCAGTTCTGAGAGATAAGTGTGTGTGAAAGCCGTCCTTCACCTAGCTTGTTGGGAACACAAAGTTTCTTTTCAGTTGCAAACTCCATTCCATACATATATATGGGGAGGTACTAGCTCCAACTCGATTTTACAGTGAAAACTGCTGGAACTTCAAACCGGCACTAGGAAACAGACTGAGAAAGCAGAGAAAAAGTGTCTCCTGCAACCCGTTCCCTTGGTGCTAGATGAACGAAAGTCTCTCCACTTGCTCAGTTCCGAGAGATAAGTGTGTGTGAAAGCCGTCCTTCAACTAGCTTGTTGGGAACACAAAGTTTCTTTTCAGTTGCAAACTCCATTCCATACATATATATGGGGAGGTACAAGCTCCAACTCGGTTTTACAGTGAAAACTGCAGGAACTTCAAACCGGCACTAGGAAACAGACTGAGAAAGCAGAGAAAAAGTGTCGCCTGCAACCCGTTCCCTTGGTGCTAGATGAACGAACGTCTCTCCACTTGCTCAGTTGTGAGAGATAAGTGTGTGTGAAAGCCGTCCTTCACCTAGCTTGTTGGGAACACAAAGTTTCTTTTCAGTTGCAAACTCCATTCCATACATATATATGGGGAAGTAATAGCTCCAAATCGGTTTTCCATGAAAACTGCAGGAACTTCAAACCGGCACTAGGAAACAGACTGAGAAATCAGAGAAAAAGTTTCTCCTGCAACCCGTTCCCTTGGTGCTAGATGAACGAACGTCTCTCCAATTGCTCAGTTCTGAGAGATAAGTGTGTGTGAAAGCCGTCCTTCACCTATCTTGTTGGGAACACAAAGTTTATTTTCAGTTGCAAACTCCATTCCATACATATATATGGGTTGGTACAAGCTCCAACTCTGTTTGACAGTGAAAACTGCATGAACTTCAAACCGGCACTAGGAAACAGACTGAGAATGCAGAGAAAAGTGTCTCCTGCAAACCGTTCCCTTGGTGCTAGATGAACGAACGTCTCTCCACTTGCTCAGTTCTGAGAGATAAGTGTGTGTGAAAGCCGTCCTTCACCTAGCTTGTTGGGAACACAAAGTTTCTTTTCAGTTGCAAACTCCATTCCATATATATATATGGGGAGGTACAAGCTCCAACTCTGTTTTACGGTGAAAACTGCAGGAACTTCAAACCGGCACTAGGAAACAGAATGTGAAAGCAGAGAAATAGTGTCTCCTGCAACGCGTTCACTTGGTGCTAGATGAACGAACTTCTCTCCACTTGCTCAGTTCTGAGAGATGTGTGTGAGTGAATACCGTCCTTCACCTAGCTTATTGGGAACACAAAGTTTCTTTTCAGTTGCAAACTCCATTCCATACATATATATGGGGAGGTACAAGCTCCAACTCGGTTTTACAGTGAAAAGTGCAGGAACTTCAAACCGGCACTAGGAAACAGATTGAGAAAGCAGAGAATATGTGTCTCCTGCAAACCTTTCCCTTGGCGCTAGATGAACGAAAGTCTCTCCACTTGCTCAGTTCCGAGACATAAGTGTGTGTGAAAGCCGTCCTTCACCTAGCTTGTTGGGAACACAAAGTATCTTTTCAGTAGCAAACTCCATTCCATAAATATATATGGGGAGGTACAAGCTCCAACTCGGTTTTACAGTGAAAACTGCAGGAACTTCAAACCGGCACTAGGAAACAGACTGAGAAAGCAGAGAAAATGTGTCTCCTGCAACCCGTTCCCTTGGTGCTAGATGAACGAACGTCTCTCCACTTGCTCAGTTCTGAGAGATAAGTGTGTGTGAAAGCCGTACTTCACCTAGCGTGTTGGGAACACAAAGTTTCTTTTCAGTTGCAAACTCCATTCCATACATATATATGGGGAGGTACTAGCTCCAAAACTGTTTTACAGTGAAATCTGCAGGAACATCAAACCGGCACTAGGAAACAGACTGAGAAAGCAGAGAAAAAGTGTCTCCTGCAACCCGTTACCCCAGTGCTAGATGTACGAACGTCTCTCCACTTGCTCAGTTCCGAGAGATATCTGTGTGTGAAAGCCGTCCTTCACCTTGGTTGTTGGGAACACAAAGTTTCTTTTCAGTTGCAAACTCCATTCCATACATATATATGGGGAGGTACAAGCTCCAACACGGTTTTACAGTGAAAACTGCAGGAACTTCAAACCGGCACTAGGAAACAGACTGAGAAAGCAGAGAAAAAGTGTCTCCTGCAACCCGTTCCCTTGGTGCTAGATGAACGAACGTCTCTCCACTTGCTCAGTTCCGAGAGATAAATGTGTGTGAAAGCCGTCCTTCATCTAGCTTGTTGAGAACACAAAGTTTCTTTTCAGTTGCAAACTCCATTCCATACATATATATGGGGAGGTACTAGCTCCAACTCGGTTTTACAGTGAAAACTGCAGGAACTTCAAACCGGCACTAGGAAACAGACTGAGAAAGCAGAGAAAAAGTGGCGCCTGCAAACCGTTCCCTTGGTGCTAGATGAACGAAAGTCTCTCCACTTGCTCAGTTGTGAGAGATAAGTGTGTTTGAAAGCCGTCCTTCACCTAGCTTGTTGGGAACACAAAGTTTCTTTTCAGTTGCAAACTCCATTCCATAATTATATATGGGGAGGTACAAGCTCCAACTCGGTTTTACAGTGTAAACTGCAGGAACTTCAAACCGGCACTAGGAAACAGACTGAGAAAGCAGAGAAAATGTGTCCCCTGCAACCCGTTCCCTTGGTGCTAGATGAACGAACGTCTCTCCACTTGCTCAGTTCTGAGAGATAAGTGTGTGTGAAAGCCGAATTCAACTAGCTTGTTGGGAACACAAAGTTTCTTTTCAGTTGCAAACTCCATTCCATACATATATATGGGGAGGTACAAGCTCCAACTCGGTTTTACAGTGAAAACTGCAGGAACTTCAAACCAGCACTAGGAAACAGACTGAGAAAGCAGAGAAAAAGTGTCTCCTGCAACCCGTTCCCTTGGTGCTAGATGAACGAAGGTCTCTTCACTTGCTCAGTTCTGAGAGATAAGTGTGTGTGAAAGCCGTCCTTCACCTAGCTTGTTGGGAACACAAAGTTTCTTTTCAGTTGCAAACTCCATTCCATACATATATATGGGGAGGTACTAGCTCCAACTCGGTTTTCCAGTGAAAACTGCAGGAACTTCAAACCGTCACTAGGAAACAGACTGAGAAAGCAGAGAAAAAGTGTCTCCTGCAACCCGTTCCCTTGGTGCTAGATGAACGAACGTCTCTCCACTTGCTCAGTTCCGAGAGATAAGTGTGTGTGAAAGCCGTCTTTCAACTAGCTTGTTGGGAACACAAAGTTTCTTTTCAGTTGCAAACTCCATTCCATACATATATATGGGGAGGTACTAGCTACAACTCGGTTTTACAGTGAAAACTGCAGGAACTTCAAACCGGCACTAGGAAACAGACTGAGAAAGCAGAGAAAATGTGTCTCCTGCAACCGGTTCCCTTGGTGCTAGATGAACGAACGTCTCTCCACTTGCTCAGTTCTGAGAGATAAGTGTGTGTGAAAGCCGTACTTCACCTAGCGTGTTGGGAACACAAAGTTTCTTTTCAGTTGCAGACTCCATTCCATACATATATATGGGGAGGTACTAGCTCCAAAACGGTTTTAAAGTGAAAACTGCAGGAACATCAAACCGGCACTAGGAAACAGACTGAGAAAGCAGAGAAAAAGTGTCCCCTGCAACCCGTTACCCCGGTGCTAGATGAACGAAAGTCTCTCCACTTGCTCAGTTCCGAGAGATAAGTGTGTGTGAAAGCCGTCCTTCAACTTGGTTGTTGGGAACACAAAGTTTCTTTTCAGTTGCAAACTCCATTCCATACATATATATGGGGAGGTACAAGCTCCAACTCGGTTTTACAGTGAAAACTGCAGGAACTTCAAACCGGCACTAGGAAACAGACTGAGAAAGCAGAGAAAAAGTGTATCCTGCAACCCGTTCCCTTGGTGCTAGATGAACGAACGTCTCTCCACTTGCTCAGTTCCGAGAGATAAATGTGTGTGAAAGCCGTCCTTCAACTAGCTTGTTGGGAACACAAAGTTTCTTTTCAGTTGCAAAATCCATTCCATACATATATATGGGGAGGTACTAGCTCCAACTCGGTTTTACAGTGAAAACTGCAGGAACTTCAAACCGGCACTAGGAAACAGACTGAGAAAGCAGAGAAAAAGTGTCTCCTGCAACCCGTTCCCTTGGTGCTAGATGAACGAACGTCTCTCCACTTCCTCAGTTCTGAGAGATAAGTGTGTGTGAAAGCCGAATTCAACTAGCTTGTTGGGAACACAAAGATTCTTTTCAGTTGCAAACTCCATTCCATACATATATATGGGGAGGTTCTAGCTCCAACTCGGTTTCACAGTGAAAACTGCAGGAACTTCAAACCGGCACTAGGAAACAGAATGTGAAAGCAGAGAAATAGTGTCTCCTGCAACGCGTTCACTTGGTGCTAGATGAACGAACGTCTCTCCACTTGCTCAGTTCTGAGAGATGTGTGTGAGTGAATACCGTCCTTCACATAGCTTATTGGGAACACAAAGTTTCTTTTCAGTTGCAAACTCCATTCCATACATATATATGGGGAAGTACAAGCTCCAACCCTGTTTTACAGGGAAAACTGCAGGAACTTCAAACCGGCACTAAGAAACAGACTGAGAAAGCAGAGAAAAATTTTCTCCTGCAACCCGTTCCCTTGGTGATAGATGAACGAACGTCTCAACAATTGCTCAGTTCTGAGGGATAAGTGTGTGTGAAAGCCGCCCTTCACCTAGCTTGCTGGGAACACAAAGTTTCTTTTCAGTTGCAAACTCCATTCCATACATATATATGGGGAGGTACTAGCTCCAACTCGGTTTTACAGTGAAAACTGCAGGAACTTTAAACTGGCACTAGGAAACAGACTTAGAAAGCAGAGAAAAAGTGTCTCCTGCAACCCGTTCCCTTGGTGCTAGATGAACGAACGTCTCTCCACTTGCTCAGTTCTGAGAGATAAGTGTGTGTGAAAGCCGTCCTTCACCTAGCTTGTTATGAACACAAAGTTTATTTTCAGTTGCATACTCCATTCCATACATATATAAGGGGAGGTACAAGCTCCAACTCGGTTTTACAGTGAAAACTGCAGGAACTTCAATCCGGCACTAGGAAACAGACTGAGAAAGCAGAGAAAAAGTGTCTCCTGCATCCCGTTCCCTTGGTGCTAGATGAACGAACTTCTCGCCACTTGCTCAGTTCCGAGACATATGTGTGTGTGAAAGCCGTACTTCACCTATCTTGTTGGGAACCAAAAGTTTCTTTTCAGTTGCAAACTCCATTCCTTACATATATATGGGGAGGTACTAGCTCCAACTCGGATTTACAGTGAAAACTGCAGGAACTTCAAATCGGCACTAGGAAACAGACTGAGAAAGCAGAGAAAAAGTGTCTCCTGCAACCCGTTCCGTTGGTGCTAGATGAACGAACGTCTCTCCACTTGCTCAGTTCTGAGAGATAAGTGTGTGTGTAAGCCGTCCTTCACCTAGCTTGTTGGGAACACAAAGTTTCTTTTCAGTTGCAAACTAAATTCCATACATATATATGGGGAGGTACTAGTTCCAACTCGGATTTCCAGTGAAAACTGCAGGAACTTCAAACCGGCACTAGGAAACAGACAAAGAAAGCAGAGAATAAGTGTCTCCTGCAACCCGTTCCCTTGGTGCTAGATGAACGAACGTCTGTCCACTTGCTCAGTTCTGAGAGATAAGTGTGTGTGAAAGCCGTCCTTCACCTAGCTTGTTGTGAACACAAAGTTTCTTTTCAGTTGCAAACTCCATTCCATACATATATATGGTGAGGTACTAGCTCCAACTCGGTTTTAGTGTGAAAACTGCAGGAACTTCAAACCGGCACTAGGAAACAGAATGAGAAAGCAGGGAAAATGTGTCTCCTGCAACCCGTTCCCTTGGTGCTAGATGAACAAACGTCTCTCTACATGCTCAGTTCTGAGAGAAATGTGTGTGTGAAAGCCGTCCTTCACCTAGATTGTTGGGAACACAAAGTTTCTTTTCAGATGCAAACTTCATTCCATACATATATATGGGGAGGTAGAAGCTCCAACACGGTTTTACAGTGAAAACTGCAGGAACTTCAAACCGGCACTAGGAAACAGACTGAGAAAGCAGAGAAAAAGTGTCTCCTGCAACCAGTTCCCCCGGTGCTAGATGAACGAAAGTCTCTCCACTTGCTCAGTTCCGAGAGATAAGTGTGTGTGAAAGCCGTCCTTCACCTAGCTTGTTGGGAACACAAAGTTTCTTTTCAGTTGCAAACTCCATTCCATATATATATATGGGGAGGTACAAGCTCCAACTCGGTTTTACAGTGAAAACTGCAGGAACTTCAAACCGGCACTAGGAAACAGACTGAGAAAGCAGAGAAAAAGTGTCTCCTGCAACCCGTTCCCTTGGTGCTAGATGAACGAAAGTCTCTCCACTTGCTCAGTTCCGAGAGATAAGTGTGTGTGAAAGCCGTCCTTCAACTAGCTTGTTGGGAACACAAAGTTTCTTTTCAGTTGCAAACTCCATTCCATACATATATATGGGGAGGTACAAGCTCCAACTCGGTTTTACAGTGAAAACTGCAGGAACTTCAAACCGGCACTAGGAAACAGACTGAGAAAGGAGAGAAAAAGTGTCTCCTGCAACCCGTTCCCCCGGTGCTAGATGAACGAACGTCTCTCCACTTGTTCAGTTCCGAGAGATAAGTGTGTGTGAAAGCCGTCCTTCACCTTGCTTGTTGGGAACACAAAGTTTCTTTTCAGTTGCAAACTCCATTCCATACATATATATGGGGAGGTACAAGCTCCAACTCGGTTTTACAGTGAAAACTGCAGGAACTTCAAACCGGCACTAGGAAAAAGACTGAGAAAGTAGAGAAAAAGTGTCTCCTGCAACCCGTTCCCTTGGTGCTAGATGAACGAACGTCTCTCCACTTGCTCAGTTCCGAGAGATAAATGTGTGTGAAAGCCGTCCTTCAACTAGCTTGTTGGGAACACAAAGTTTCTTTTCAGTTGCAAACTCCATTCCATACATATATATGGGGAGGTACTAGCTCCAACTCGGTTTTACAGTGAAAACTGCAGGAACTTCAAACCGGCACTAGGAAACAGACTGAGAAAGCAGAGAAAATGTGTCGCCTGCAACCCGTTCCCTTGGTGCTAGATGAACGAACGTCTCTCCACTTGCTCAGTTGTGAGAGATAAGTGTGTGTGAAAGCCGTCCTTCAATTAGCTTGTTGGGAACACAAAGTTTATTTTCAGTTGCAAACTCCATTCCATATATATATATGGGGAGGTACAAGCTCCAACTCGGTTTTACAGTGAAAACTGCAGGAACTTCAAACCGGCACTAGGAAACAGACTGAGAAAGCAGAGAAAAAGTGTCCCTGCAACCTGTTCCCTTGGTGCTAAATGAACGAACGTCTCTTCACTTGCTCAGTTCTGAGAGATAAGTGTGTGTGAAAGCCGTCCTTCACCTAGCTTGTTGGGAACACAAAGTTTCTTTTCAGTTGCAAACTCCATTCCACACATATATATGGGGAGGTACTAGCTCCAACTCGATTTTACAGTGAAAACTGCAGGAACTTCAAACCGGCACTAGGAAACAGACTGAGAAAGCAGAGAAAAAGTGTCTCCTGCAACCCGTTCCCTTGGTGCAAGATGAACGAACGTCTCTACACTTGCTCAGTTCTGAGAGATTAGTGTGTGTGAAAGCCGTCCTTCACCTTGCTTGTTGGGAACACAAAGTTTCTTTTCAGTTGCAAACTCCATTCCATACATATATATGGGGAGGTACAAGCTCCAACCCGGTTTTACAGGGAAAACTGCAGGAACTTCAAACCGGCACTAGGAAAGAGACTGAGAAAGCAGAGAAAATGTGTCCCCTGCAACCCGTTCCCTTGGTGCTAGATGAACGAACGTCTCTCCACTTGCTCAGTTCTGAGAGATATGTGTGTGTGAAAGCCGAATTCAACTAGCTTGTTGGGAACACAAAGTTTCTTTTCAGTTGCAAACTCCATTGCATACATATATATGGGGAGGTACTAGCTCAAACTCGGTTTTACAGTGAAAACTGCAGGAACTTTAAACTGGCACTAGGAAACAGACTTAGAAAGCAGAGAAAAAGTGTCTCCTGCAACCCGTTCCCTTGGTGCTAGATGAGCGAACGTCTCTCCACTTGCTCAGTTCTGAGAGATAAGTGTGTTTGAAAGCCGTCCTTCAACTAGCTTGTTGGGAACACAAAGTTTCTTTTCAGTTGCAAACTCCATTCCATTCATATATATGGGGAGGTACAAGCTCCAACACAGTTTTACAGTGAAAACTGCAGGAACTTCTAACTGGCACTAGGAAACAGACTGAGAAAGCTGAGAAAAAGTGTCACCTGCCACCCGTTCCCTTGGTGCTAGATGAATGAACGTCTCTCCACTTGCTCAGTTCTGAGAGATATGTGTGTGTGAAAGCCGTCCTTCACCTAGCTTGTTGGGAACACCAAGTTTCTTTTCAGATGCAAACTCCATTCCATACATATATATGGGGAGGTACAAGCTCCAACTCGGTTTTAAAGTGAAAACTGCAGGAACTTCAAACCGGCACTAGGAAACAGACTGAGAAAGCAGAGAAAAAGTGTCTCCTGCAACCCGTTCCCTTGGTGCTAGATGAACGAAAGTCTCTCCACTTGCTCAGTTCCGAGAGATAAGTGTGTGTGAAAGCCGTACTTCACCTAGCTTGTTGGGAACACAAAGTATCTTTTCAGTTGCAAACTCCATTCCATAAATATATATGGGGTGGTACAAGCTCCAACTCGGTTTTACAGTGTAAACTGCAGGAACTTCAAACCGGCACTAGGAAAGAGACTGAGAAAGCAGAGAAAATGTGTCCCCTGCAACCCGTTCCCTTGGTGCTAGATGAACGAACGTCTCTCCAATTGCTCAGTTCTGAGAGATATGTGTGTGTGAAAGCCGAATTCAACTAGCTTGTTGGGAACACAAAGTTTCTTTTCAGTTGCAAACTCCATTGCATACATATATATGGGGAGGTACTAGCTCCAACTCGATTTTACAGTGAAAACTGCAGGAACTTCAAACCGGCACTAGGAAACAGACTGAGAAAGCAGAGAAAAAGTGTCTCCTGCAACCCGTTCCCTTGGTGCAAGATGAACGAACGTCTCTACACTTGCTCAGTTCTGAGAGATTAGTGTGTGTGAAAGCCGTCCTTCACCTTGCTTGTTGGGAACACAAAGTTTCTTTTCAGTTGCAAACTCCATTCCATACATATATATGGGGAGGTACAAGCTCCAACCCGGTTTTACAGTGAAAACTGCAGGAACTTCAAACCGGCACTAAGAAACAGACTGAGAAAGCAGAGAAAAATTTTCTCCTGCAACCCGTTCCCTTGGTGATAGATGAACGAACGTCTCAACAATTGCTCAGTTCTGAGGGATAAGTGTGTGTGAAAGCCGTCCTTCACCTAGCTTGCTGGGAACACAAAGTTTCTTTTCAGTTGCAAACTCCATTCCATACATATATATGGGGAGGTACTAGCTCAAACTCGGTTTTAAAGTGAAAACTGCAGGAACTTTAAACTGGCACTATGAAACAGACTTAGAAAGCAGAGAAAAAGTGTCTCCTGCAACCCGTTCCCCCGGTGCTAGATGAACGAACGTCTCTCCACTTGTTCAGTTCCGAGAGATAAGTGTGTGTGAAAGCCGTCCTTCACCTTGCTTGTTGGGAACACAAAGTTTCTTTTCAGTTGCAAACTCCATTCCATACATATATATGGGGAGGTACAAGCTCCAACTCGGTTTTACAGTGAAAACTGCAGGAACTTCAAACCGGCACTAGGAAAAAGACTGAGAAAGCAGAGAAAAAGTGTCTCCTGCAACCCGTTCCCTTGGTGCTAGATGAACGAACGTCTCTCCACTTGCTCAGTTCCGAGAGATAAATGTGTGTGAAAGCCGTCCTTCAACTAGCTTGTTGGGAACACAAAGTTTCTTTTCAGTTGCAAACTCCATTCCATACATATATATGGGGAGGTACTAGCTCCAACTCGGTTTTACAGTGAAAACTGCAGGAACTTCAAACCGGCACTAGGAAACAGACTGAGAAAGCAGAGAAAATGTGTCGCCTGCAACCCGTTCCCTTGGTGCTAGATGAACGAACGTCTCTCCACTTGCTCAGTTGTGAGAGATAAGTGTGTGTGAAAGCCGTCCTTCAATTAGCTTGTTGGGAACACAAAGTTTATTTTCAGTTGCAAACTCCATTCCATATATATATATGGGGAGGTACAAGCTCCAACTCGGTTTTACAGTGAAAACTGCAGGAACTTCAAACCGGCACTATGAAACAGACTGAGAAAGCAGAGAAAAAGTGTCCCTGCAACCTGTTCCCTTGGTGCTAAATGAACGAACGTCTCTTCACTTGCTCAGTTCTGAGAGATAAGTGTGTGTGAAAGCCGTCCTTCACCTAGCTTGTTGGGAACACAAAGTTTCTTTTCAGTTGCAAACTCCATTCCACACATATATATGGGGAGGTACTAGCTCCAACTCGATTTTACAGTGAAAACTGCAGGAACTTCAAACCGGCACTAGGAAACAGACTGAGAAAGCAGAGAAAAAGTGTCTCCTGCAACCCGTTCCCTTGGTGCAAGATGAACGAACGTCTCTACACTTGCTCAGTTCTGAGAGATTAGTGTGTGTGAAAGCCGTCCTTCACCTTGCTTGTTGGGAACACAAAGTTTCTTTTCAGTTGCAAACTCCATTCCATACATATATATGGGGAGGTACAAGCTCCAACCCGGTTTTACAGGGAAAACTGCAGGAACTTCAAACCGGCACTAGGAAAGAGACTGAGAAAGCAGAGAAAATGTGTCCCCTGCAACCCGTTCCCTTGGTGCTAGATGAACGAACGTCTCTCCACTTGCTCAGTTCTGAGAGATATGTGTGTGTGAAAGCCGAATTCAACTAGCTTGTTGGGAACACAAAGTTTCTTTTCAGTTGCAAACTCCATTGCATACATATATATGGGGAGGTACTAGCTCAAACTCGGTTTTACAGTGAAAACTGCAGGAACTTTAAACTGGCACTAGGAAACAGACTTAGAAAGCAGAGAAAAAGTGTCTCCTGCAACCCGTTCCCTTGGTGCTAGATGAGCGAACGTCTCTCCACTTGCTCAGTTCTGAGAGATAAGTGTGTTTGAAAGCCGTCCTTCAACTAGCTTGTTGGGAACACAAAGTTTCTTTTCAGTTGCAAACTCCATTCCATTCATATATATGGGGAGGTACAAGCTCCAACACAGTTTTACAGTGAAAACTGCAGGAACTTCTAACTGGCACTAGGAAACAGACTGAGAAAGCTGAGAAAAAGTGTCACCTGCCACCCGTTCCCTTGGTGCTAGATGAATGAACGTCTCTCCACTTGCTCAGTTCTGAGAGATATGTGTGTGTGAAAGCCGTCCTTCACCTAGCTTGTTGGGAACACCAAGTTTCTTTTCAGATGCAAACTCCATTCCATACATATATATGGGGAGGTACAAGCTCCAACTCGGTTTTAAAGTGAAAACTGCAGGAACTTCAAACCGGCACTAGGAAACAGACTGAGAAAGCAGAGAAAAAGTGTCTCCTGCAACCCGTTCCCTTGATGCTAGATGAACGAAAGTCTCTCCACTTGCTCAGTTCCGAGAGATAAGTGTGTGTGAAAGCCGTACTTCACCTAGCTTGTTGGGAACACAAAGTATCTTTTCAGTTGCAAACTCCATTCCATAAATATATATGGGGTGGTACAAGCTCCAACTCGGTTTTACAGTGTAAACTGCAGGAACTTCAAACCGGCACTAGGAAAGAGACTGAGAAAGCAGAGAAAATGTGTCCCCTGCAACCCGTTCCCTTGGTGCTAGATGAACGAACGTCTCTCCAATTGCTCAGTTCTGAGAGATATGTGTGTGTGAAAGCCGAATTCAACTAGCTTGTTGGGAACACAAAGTTTCTTTTCAGTTGCAAACTCCATTGCATACATATATATGGGGAGGTACTAGCTCCAACTCGATTTTACAGTGAAAACTGCAGGAACTTCAAACCGGCACTAGGAAACAGACTGAGAAAGCAGAGAAAAAGTGTCTCCTGCAACCCGTTCCCTTGGTGCAAGATGAACGAACGTCTCTACACTTGCTCAGTTCTGAGAGATTAGTGTGTGTGAAAGCCGTCCTTCACCTTGCTTGTTGGGAACACAAAGTTTCTTTTCAGTTGCAAACTCCATTCCATACATATATATGGGGAGGTACAAGCTCCAACCCGGTTTTACAGGGAAAACTGCAGGAACTTCAAACCGGCACTAAGAAACAGACTGAGAAAGCAGAGAAAAATTTTCTCCTGCAACCCGTTCCCTTGGTGATAGATGAACGAACGTCTCAACAATTGCTCAGTTCTGAGGGATAAGTGTGTGTGAAAGCCGTCCTTCACCTAGCTTGCTGGGAACACAAAGTTTCTTTTCAGTTGCAAACTCCATTCCATACATATATATGGGGAGGTACTAGCTCAAACTCGGTTTTAAAGTGAAAACTGCAGGAACTTTAAACTGGCACTATGAAACAGACTTAGAAAGCAGAGAAAAAGTGTCTCCTGCAACCCGTTCCATTGGTGCTAGATGAGCGAACGTCTCTCCACTTGCTCAGTTCTGAGAGATAAGTGTGTGTGAAAGCCGTCCTTCAACTAGCTTGTTGGGAACACAAAGTTTCTTTTCAGTTGCAAACTCCATTCCATTCATATATATGGGGAGGTACAAGCTCCAACACAGTTTTACAGTGAAAACTGCAGGAACTTCTAACTGGCACTAGGAAACAGACTGAGAAAGCTGAGAAAAAGTGTCACCTGCCACCCGTTCCCTTGGTGCTAGATGAATGAACGTCTCTCCACTTGCTCAGTTCTGAGAGATATGTGTGTGTGAAAGCCGTCCTTCACCTAGCTTGTTGGGAACACCAAGTTTCTTTTCAGATGCAAACTCCATTCCATACATATATATGGGGAGGTACAAGCTCCAACTCGGTTTTAAAGTGAAAACTGCAGGAACTTCAAACCGGCACTAGGAAACAGACTGAGAAAGCAGAGAAAAAGTGTCTCCTGCAACCCGTTCCCTTGGTGCTAGATGAACGAAAGTCTCTCCACTTGCTCAGTTCCGAGAGATAAGTGTGTGTGAAAGCCGTCCTTCACCTAGCTTGTTGGGAACACAAAGTATCTTTTCAGTTGCAAACTCCATTCCATAAATATATATGGGGTGGTACAAGCTCCAACTCGGTTTTACAGTGTAAACTGCAGGAACTTCAAACCGGCACTAGGAAAGAGACTGAGAAAGCAGAGAAAATGTGTCCCCTGCAACCCGTTCCCTTGGTGCTAGATGAACGAACGTCTCTCCACTTGCTCAGTTCTGAGAGATATGTGTGTGTGAAAGCCGAATTCAACTAGCTTGTTGGGAACACAAAGTTTCTTTTCAGTTGCAAACTCCATTGCATACATATATATGGGGAGGTACAAGCTCCAACTCGGTTTTACAGTGAAAACTGCAGGAACTTCAAACCGGCACTAGGAAACAGACTGAGAAAGCAGAGAAAAAGTGTCTCCTGCAACCCGTTCCCTTGGTGCTAGATGAACGAACGTCTCTTCACTTGCTCAGTTCTGAGAGATATGTGTGTGTGAAAGCCGTCCTTCACCTAGCTTGTTGGGAACACAAAGTTTCTTTTCAGTTGCAAACTCCATTCCATACATATATATGGGGAGGTACTAGCTCCAACTCGATTTTACAGTGAAAACTGCAGGAACTTCAAACCGGCACTAGGAAACAGACTGAGAAAGCAGAGAAAAAGTGTCTCCTGCCACCCGTTCCCTTGGTGCTATATGAACGAACGTCTCTCCACTTGCTCAGTTCTGAGAGATAAGTGTGTGTGAAAGCCGTCTTTCACCTTGCTTGTAGGGAACACAAAGTTTTTTTTCAGTTGCAAACTCCATTCCATACATATATATGGGGAGGTACAAGCTCCAAACCGGTTTTACAGGGAAAACTGCAGGAACATCAAACCGGCACTAAGAAACAGACTGAGAAAGCAGAGAAAAATTTTCTCCTGCAACCCGTTCCCTTGGTGATAGATGAACGAACGTCTCAACAATTGCTCGGTTCTGAGGGATAAGTGTGTGTGAAAGCCGTCCTTCAACTAGCTTGCTGGGAACACATAGTTTCTTTTCAGTTGCAAACTCCATTCCATACATATATATGGGGAGGTACAAGCTCCAACTTGGTTTTACAGTGAAAACTGCAGGAACTTCAAACCGGCAATAGGAAACAGACTGAGAAAGCAGAGAAAAGTGTCTCCTGCAACCCGTTCCCTTGCTGCTAGATGAACGAACGTCTCTCCACTTTCTCAGTTCTGAGAGATAAGTGTGTGTGAAAGCCGTCCTTCACCTAGCTTTTTGGGAACACAAAGTTTCTTTTCAGTTGCAAACCCCATTCCTTACATATATATGGGGAGGTATAATTTCCAATTCGGTTTTACAGTGAAAACTGCAGGAACTTCAAAACGGCACTAGGAATCAGACGGAGAAAGCAGAGAAAAAGTGTCTCCTGCAACCCGTTCCCTTGGTGCTAGATGAACGAACGTCTCTTCACTTGCTCAGTTCTGAGAGATAAGTGTGTGTGAAAGCCGTCCTTCACCTAGCTTGTTGGGAACACAAAGTTTCTTTTCAGTTGCAAACCCCATTCCATACATATATATGGGGAGGTACAAGCTCCAACTAGGTTTTACATTGAAAACTGCAGGAACTTCAAACCGGCACCAGGAAACAGACGGAGAAAGCAGAGAAAAAGTGTCTCCTGCAACCCGTTCGCTTGGTGCTAGATGAACGAACGTCTCCCCACTTGCTCAGTTCTGAGAGATAAGTGTGTGTGAAAGCCGTCCTTCAACTAGTTTTTGGGAACACAAAGTTTCTTTTCAGTTGCAAACTCCATTCCATTCATATATATGGGGAGGTACAAACTCCAACACAGTTTAACAGTGAAAACTGCAGGAACTTCAAACTGGCATTAGGAACCAGACTGAGAAAGCAGAGAAACAGTGTCCCTGCAACCCGTTCCCTTGGTGCTAGATGAACGAACGTCTCTCCACTTGCTCATTTCTGAGAGATAAGTATGTGTGAAAGCCGCCCTTCACCTAGCTTGTTGGGAACACAAAGTTTCTTTTCAGATGCAAACTCCATTCCATACATATATATGGGGAGGTACAAGCTCCAACTCGGTTTTACAGTGAAAACTGCAGGAACTTCAAACCGGCACTAGGAAACAGACTGAGAAATCAGAGAAAAAGTATCTCCTGCAACCCGTTCCCTTGGTGCTAGATGAACGAACGTCTCTCCACTTGCTATTTCTGAGAAATAAGTGTGTGTGAAAGCCGTCATTCACCTAGCTTGTTGGGAACACAAAGTTTCTTTTCAGTTGCAAACTCCAATCCATACATTTATATGGGGAGGTACTAGCTCCAACTCGATTTTACAGTGAAAACTGCAGGAACTTCAAAAAGGCACTAGGAAACAGACTGAGAAAGCAGAGAAAAAGTGTCCCCTGCAACCCGTTCCCTTGGTGCTAGATGAACGAACGTCTCTCCACTTGCTCATTTCTGAGAGATAAGTGTGTGTGAAAGCCGTCCTTCAACTAGCTTGTTGGGAACACCAAGTTTCTTTTCAGTTGCAAACTCCATTCCATTCATATATATGGGAAGGTACAAGCTCCAACACTGTTTTACAGTGAAAATTCCAGGAACTTCAAACTGGCACTAGGAAACAGACTGAGAAAGCAGAGAAAAAGTGTCCCCTGCAACCCGTTCCCTTGGTGCTAGATGAACGAACGTCTCTCCACTTGCTCTGTTCTGAGAGATAAGTGTGTGTGAAAGCCGTCCTTCAACTAGCTTCTTGGGAACACAAAGTTTCTTTTCAGTTGCAAACTCCGTTCCATACATATGTATGGGGAGGTACAAGCTCCAACACTGTTTTACAGTGAAAACTGCAGGAACTTCAAACCGGCACTAGGAAACAGACTGAGAAAGCAGAGAAAAAGTGTCCCTGCAACCCGTTCCCTTGGTGCTAGATGAACGAACGTCTCTCCACTTGCTCAGTTCTGAGAGATAAGTGTGTGTGAAAGCCGCCCTTCACCTACCTTGTTGGGAACACAGAGTTTCTTTTCAGTTGCAAACTACATTCCATACATATATACGGGGAGGTACAAGCTCCAACTCGGTTTTACAGTGAAAACTGCAGGAACTTCAAACAGGCACTAGGAAACAGACTGAGAAAGCAGAGAAAAAGTGTCACCTGCAACGCGTTCACTTGGTGCTAGATGAACGAAAGTCTCTCCACTTGCTCAGTTCTGAGAGATGTGTGTGAGTGAAAGCCGTCCTTCACATAGCTTATTGGGAACACAAAGTTTCTTTTCACTTGCAAACTCCATTCCATACATATATATGGGGAGGTAAAAGCTCCAACTCGGTTTTACAGTGAAAACTGCAGGAACTTCAAACCGGCACTAGGAAACAGACTGAGAAAGCAGAGAAAAAGTGTCTCCTGCAACCCGTTCCCTTGGTGCTAGATGAACGAAAGTCTCTCCACTTGCTCAGTTCCGAGAGATAAGTGTGTGTGAAAGCCGTCCTTCACCTAGCTTGTTGGGAACACAAAGTATCTTTTCAGTTGCAAACTCCATTCCATAAATATATATGGGGTGGTACAAGCTCCAACTCGGTTTTACAGTGTAAACTGCAGGAACTTCAAACCGGCACTAGGAAAGAGACTGAGAAAGCAGAGAAAATGTGTCCCCTGCAACCCGTTCCCTTGGTGCTAGATGAACGAACGTCTCTCCACTTGCTCAGTTCTGAGAGATATGTGTGTGTGAAAGCCGAATTCAACTAGCTTGTTGGGAACACAAAGTTTCTTTTCAGTTGCAAACTCCATTGCATACATATATATGGGGAGGTACAAGCTCCAACTCGGTTTTACAGTGAAAACTGCAGGAACTTCAAACCGGCACTAGGAAACAGACTGAGAAAGCAGAGAAATAGTGTCTCCTGCAACCCGTTCCCTTGGTGCTAGATGAACGAACGTCTCTTCACTTGCTCAGTTCTGAGAGATATGTGTGTGTGAAAGCCGTCCTTCACCTAGCTTGTTGGGAACACAAAGTTTCTTTTCAGTTGCAAACTCCATTCCATACATATATATGGGGAGGTACTAGCTCCAACTCGATTTTACAGTGAAAACTGCAGGAACTTCAAACCGGCACTAGGAAACAGACTGAGAAAGCAGAGAAAAAGTGTCTCCTGCCACCCGTTCCCTTGGTGCTATATGAACGAACGTCTCTCCACTTGCTCAGTTCTGAGAGATAAGTGTGTGTGAAAGCCGTCTTTCACCTTGCTTGTAGGGAACACAAAGTTTTTTTTCAGTTGCAAACTCCATTCCATACATATATATGGGGAGGTACAAGCTCCAAACCGGTTTTACAGGGAAAACTGCAGGAACATCAAACCGGCACTAAGAAACAGACTGAGAAAGCAGAGAAAAATTTTCTCCTGCAACCCGTTCCCTTGGTGATAGATGAACGAACGTCTCAACAATTGCTCGGTTCTGAGGGATAAGTGTGTGTGAAAGCCGTCCTTCAACTAGCTTGCTGGGAACACATAGTTTCTTTTCAGTTGCAAACTCCATTCCATACATATATATGGGGAGGTACAAGCTCCAACTTGGTTTTACAGTGAAAACTGCAGGAACTTCAAACCGGCAATAGGAAACAGACTGAGAAAGCAGAGAAAAGTGTCTCCTGCAACCCGTTCCCTTGCTGCTAGATGAACGAACGTCTCTCCACTTTCTCAGTTCTGAGAGATAAGTGTGTGTGAAAGCCGTCCTTCACCTAGCTTTTTGGGAACACAAAGTTTCTTTTCAGTTGCAAACCCCATTCCTTACATATATATGGGGAGGTATAATTTCCAATTCGGTTTTACAGTGAAAACTGCAGGAACTTCAAAACGGCACTAGGAATCAGACGGAGAAAGCAGAGAAAAAGTGTCTCCTGCAACCCGTTCCCTTGGTGCTAGATGAACGAACGTCTCTTCACTTGCTCAGTTCTGAGAGATAAGTGTGTGTGAAAGCCGTCCTTCACCTAGCTTGTTGGGAACACAAAGTTTCTTTTCAGTTGCAAACTCCATTCCATACATATATATGGGGAGGTACTAGCTCCAACTCGATTTTACAGTGAAAACTGCAGGAACTTCAAACCGGCACTAGGAAACAGACTGAGAAAGCAGAGAAAAAGTGTCTCCTGCCACCCGTTCCCTTGGTGCTATATGAACGAACGTCTCTCCTCTTGCTCAGTTCTGAGAGATAAGTGTGTGTGAAAGCCGTCTTTCACCTTGCTTGTAGGGAACACAAAGTTTTTTTTCAGTTGCATACTCCATTCCATACATATATATGGGGAGGTACAAGCTCCAAACCGGTTTTACAGGGAAAACTGCAGGAACATCAAACCGGCACTAAGAAACAGACTGAGAAAGCAGAGAAAAATTGTCTCCTGCAACCCGTTCACTTGGTGATAGATGAACGAATGTCTCTCCAATTTCTAAGTTCTGAGGGATAAGTGTGTGTGAAAGCCAACATTCATAAAGCTTGTTGGGAACACAAAGTTTCTTTTCAGTTGGAAACTCCATTCCATACATATATATGGGGAGGTACAAGCTCCAACTCGATTTTACAGTGAAAACTGCAGGAACTTCAAACCGGCAATAGGAAACAGACTGAGAAAGCAGAGAAAAAGTGTCTCCTGCAAACCGTTCCCTTGGTGCTAGATGAACGAACATCTCTCCACTTGCTCAGTTCTGAGAGATAAGTGTGTGTGAAAGCCGTCCTTCACCTAGCTTGTTGGGAACACAAAGTTTCTTTTCAGTTGCAAACCCCATTCCATACATATATATGGGGAGGTACAAGCTCCAACTAGGTTTTACATTGAAAACTGCAGGAACTTCAAACCGGCACCAGGAAACAGACGGAGAAAGCAGAGAAAAAGTGTCTCCTGCAACCCGTTCGCTTGGTGCTAGATGAACGAACGTCTCCCCACTTGCTCAGTTCTGAGAGATAAGTGTGTGTGAAAGCCGTCCTTCAACTAGTTTTTGGGAACACAAAGTTTCTTTTCAGTTGCAAACTCCATTCCATTCATATATATGGGGAGGTACAAACTCCAACACAGTTTAACAGTGAAAACTGCAGGAACTTCAAACTGGCATTAGGAACCAGACTGAGAAAGCAGAGAAACAGTGTCCCTGCAACCCGTTCCCTTGGTGCTAGATGAACGAACGTCTCTCCACTTGCTCATTTCTGAGAGATAAGTATGTGTGAAAGCCGCCCTTCACCTAGCTTGTTGGGAACACAAAGTTTCTTTTCAGATGCAAACTCCATTCCATACATATATATGGGGAGGTACAAGCTCCAACTCGGTTTTACAGTGAAAACTGCAGGAACTTCAAACCGGCACTAGGAAACAGACTGAGAAATCAGAGAAAAAGTATCTCCTGCAACCCGTTCCCTTGGTGCTAGATGAACGAACGTCTCTCCACTTGCTATTTCTGAGAAATAAGTGTGTGTGAAAGCCGTCATTCACCTAGCTTGTTGGGAACACAAAGTTTCTTTTCAGTTGCAAACTCCAATCCATACATTTATATGGGGAGGTACTAGCTCCAACTCGATTTTACAGTGAAAACTGCAGGAACTTCAAAAAGGCACTAGGAAACAGACTGAGAAAGCAGAGAAAAAGTGTCCCCTGCAACCCGTTCCCTTGGTGCTAGATGAACGAACGTCTCTCCACTTGCTCATTTCTGAGAGATAAGTGTGTGTGAAAGCCGTCCTTCAACTAGCTTGTTGGGAACACCAAGTTTCTTTTCAGTTGCAAACTCCATTCCATTCATATATATGGGAAGGTACAAGCTCCAACACTGTTTTACAGTGAAAATTCCAGGAACTTCAAACTGGCACTAGGAAACAGACTGAGAAAGCAGAGAAAAAGTGTCCCCTGCAACCCGTTCCCTTGGTGCTAGATGAACGAACGTCTCTCCACTTGCTCTGTTCTGAGAGATAAGTGTGTGTGAAAGCCGTCCTTCAACTAGCTTCTTGGGAACACAAAGTTTCTTTTCAGTTGCAAACTCCGTTCCATACATATGTATGGGGAGGTACAAGCTCCAACACTGTTTTACAGTGAAAACTGCAGGAACTTCAAACCGGCACTAGGAAACAGACTGAGAAAGCAGAGAAAAAGTGTCCCTGCAACCCGTTCCCTTGGTGCTAGATGAACGAACGTCTCTCCACTTGCTCAGTTCTGAGAGATAAGTGTGTGTGAAAGCCGCCCTTCACCTACCTTGTTGGGAACACAGAGTTTCTTTTCAGTTGCAAACTACATTCCATACATATATACGGGGAGGTACAAGCTCCAACTCGGTTTTACAGTGAAAACTGCAGGAACTTCAAACAGGCACTAGGAAACAGACTGAGAAAGCAGAGAAAAAGTGTCACCTGCAACGCGTTCACTTGGTGCTAGATGAACGAAAGTCTCTCCACTTGCTCAGTTCTGAGAGATGTGTGTGAGTGAAAGCCGTCCTTCACATAGCTTATTGGGAACACAAAGTTTCTTTTCACTTGCAAACTCCATTCCATACATATATATGGGGAGGTAAAAGCTCCAACTCGGTTTTACAGTGAAAAATGCAGGAACTTCAAACCGGCACTAGGAAACAAACTGAGAAAGCAGAGAAAAAGTGTCTCCTGCAACCCGTTCCCTTGGTGCTAGATGAACGAACGTCTCTCCACTTGCTCAGTTCCGAGAGATAAGTGTGTGTGAAAGCCGTGCTTCACGTAGTTTGTTAGGAACACAAAGTTTCTTTTCAGTTGCAAACTCCATTCCATATATATATATGGGGAGGTACAAGCTCCAACACGGTTTTACAGTGAAAACTGCAGGAACATCAAACCGGCACTAGGAAACAGACTGAGAAAGCAGAGAAAATGTGTCTCCTGCAACCCGTTCCCTTGGTGCTAGATGAACGAACGTCTCCCCACTTGCTCAGTTTTGAGAGATAAGTGTGTGTGAAAGCCGTCCTTCAACTAGTTTTTGGGAACACAAAGTTTCTTTTCAGTTGCAAACTCCATTCCATACATATATATGGGGAGGTACAAACTCCAACACAGTTTAACAGTGAAAACTGCAGGAACTTCAAACTGGCATTAGGAAACAGACTGAGAAAGCAGAGAAACAGTGTCCCCTGCAACCCGTTCCCTTGGGGCTAGATGAACGAACGTCTCTCCACTTGCTCATTTCTGAGAGATAAGTATGTGTGAAAGCCGTCCTTCACATAGCTTGTTGGGAACACAAAGTTTCTTTTCAGTTGCAAACTCCAATCCATACATTTATATGGGGAGGTACTAGCTCCAACTCGATTTTACAGTGAAAACTGCAGGAACTTCAAAAAGGCACTAGGAAACAGACTGAGAAAGCAGAGAAAATGTGTCTCCTGCAACCCGTTCCCTTGGTGCTAGATGAACGAACGTCTCCCCACTTGCTCAGTTCTGAGAGATAAGTGTGTGTGAAAGCCGTCCTTCAACTAGTTTTTGGGAACACAAAGTTTCTTTTCAGTTGCAAACTCCATTCCATACATATATATGGGGAGGTACAAACTCCAACACAGTTTAACAGTGAAAACTGCAGGAACTTCAAACTGGCATTAGGAAACAGACTGAGAAAGCAGAGAAACAGTGTCCCCTGCAACCCGTTCCCTTGGTGCTAGATGAACGAACGTCTCTCCACTTGCTCATTTCTGAGAGATAAGTATGTGTGAAAGCCGTCCTTCACCTAGCTTGTTGGGAACACAAAGTTTCTTTTCAGATGCAAACTCCATTCCATACATATATATGGGGAGGTAGAAGCTCCAACTCGGTTTTACAATGAAAACTGCAGGAACTTCAAACCGGCACTAGGAAACAGACTGAGAAATCAGAGAAAAAGTATCTCCTGCAACCCGTTCCCTTGGTGCTAGATGAACGAACGTCTCTCCACTTGCTCAGTTCTGAGAGATAAGTGTGTGTGAAAGCCGTCCTTCACCTAGCTTGTTGGGAACACAAAGTTTCTTTTCAGTTGCAAACTCCACTCCATACATATATATGGGGAGGTACAAGCTCCAACTCGGTTTTACAGTGAAAACTGCAGGAACTTCAAACCGGCACTAGGGAACAGACTGAGAAAGCAGAGAAATAGTGTCTCCTGCAACCCGTTCCGTTGGTGCTAGATGAACGAACGTCTCTCCACTTGCTCAGTTCTGAGAGATAAGTGTGTGTGAAAGCCGCCCTTCACCTACCTTGTTGGGAACACAGAGTTTCTTTTCAGTTGCAAACTCCATTCCATACATATATACGGGGAGGTACAAGCTCCAACTCGGTTTTACAGTGAAAACTGCAGGAACTTCAAACCGGCACTAGGAAACAGACTGAGAAAGCAGAGAAAAAGTGTCACCTGCAACGCGTTCACTTGGTGCTAGATGAACGAACGTCTCTCCACTTGCTCAGTTCTGAGAGATGTGTGTGAGTGAAAGCCGTCCTTCACATAGCTTATTGGGAACACAAAGTTTCTTTTCACTTGCAAACTCCATTCCATACATATATATGGGGAGGTAAAAGCTCCAACTCGGTTTTACAGTGAAAAATGCAGGAACTTCAAACCGGCACTAGGAAACAGACTGAGAAAGCAGAGAAAAAGTGTCTCCTGCAACCCGTTCCCTTGGTGCTAGATGAACGAACGTCTCTCCACTTGCTCAGTTCCGAGAGATAAGTGTGTGTGAAAGCCGTGCTTCACGTAGTTTGTTAGGAACACAAAGTTTCTTTTCAGTTGCAAACTCCATTCCATATATATATATGGGGAGGTACAAGCTCCAACACGGTTTTACAGTGAAAACTGCAGGAACATCAAACCGGCACTAGGAAACAGACTGAGAAAGCAGAGAAAATGTGTCTCCTGCAACCCGTTCCCTTGGTGCTAGATGAACGAACGTCTCCCCACTTGCTCAGTTCTGAGAGATAAGTGTGTGTGAAAGCCGTCCTTCAACTATTTTTTGGGAACACAAAGTTTCTTTTCAGTTGCAAACTCCATTCCATACATATATATGGGGAGGTACAAACTCCAACACAGTTTAACAGTGAAAACTGCAGGAACTTCAAACTGGCATTAGGAAACAGACTGAGAAAGCAGAGAAACAGTGTCCCCTGCAACCCGTTCCCTTGGTGCTAGATGAACGAACGTCTCTCCACTTGCTCATTTCTGAGAGATAAGTATGTGTGAAAGCCGTCCTTCACCTAGCTTGTTGGGAACACAAAGTTTCTTTTCAGTTGCAAACTCCAATCCATATATTTATATGGGGAGGTACTAGCTCCAACTCGATTTTACAGTGAAAACTGCAGGAACTTCAAAAAGGCACTAGGAAACAGACTGAGAAAGCAGAGAAAAAGTGTCCCCTGCAACCCGTTCCCTTGGTGCTAGATGAACGAACGTCTCTCCACTTGCTCATTTCTGAGAGATAAGTGTGTGTGAAAGCCGTCCTTCAACTAGCTTGTTGGGAACACCAAGTTTCTTTTCAGTTGCAAACTCCATTCCATTCATATATATGGGTAGGTACAAGCTCCAACACTGTTTTACAGTGAAAATTCCAGGAACTTCAAACTGGCACTAGGAAACAGACTGAGAAAGCAGAGAAAAAGTGTCCCCTGCAACCCGTTCCCTTGGTGCTAGATGAACGAACGTCTCTCCACTTGCTCAGTTCTGAGAGATAAGTGTGTGTGAAAGCCGAATTCAACTAGCTTGTTGGGAACACAAAGTTTCTTTTCAGTTGCAAACTCCATTCCATACTTATATATGGGGAGGTACAAACTCCAACTCGATTTTACAGTGAAAACTGCAGGAACTTCAAACCGGCACTAGGAAACAGACTGAGAATGCAGAGAAAAAGTGTCTCCTGAAACCCGTTCCCTTGGTGCTAGATGAACGAACGTCTCTCCACTTGCTCTGTTCTGAGAGAAAAGTGTGTGTGAAAGCCGTCCTTCAACTAGCTTCTTGGGAACACAAAGTTTCTTTTCAGTTGCAAACTCCGTTCCATACATATATATGGGGAGGTACAAGCTCCAACACTGTTTTACAGTGAAAACTGCAGGAACTTCAAACTGGCACTAGGAAACAGACTGAGAAAGCAGAGAAAAAGTGTCCCTGCAACCCGTTCCCTTGGTGCTAGATGAACGAACGTCTCTCCACTTGCTCAGTTCTGAGAGATAAGTGTGTGTGAAAGCCGTCCTTCACCTAGCTTGTTGGGAACACAAAGTTTCTTTTCAGTTGCAAACTCCATTCCATACATATATATGGGGAGGTACAAGCTCCAACTCGGTTTTACAGTGAAAACTGCAGGAACTTCAAACCGGCACTAGGGAACAGACTGAGAAAGCAGAGAAATAGTGTCTCCTGCAACCCGTTCCGTTGGTGCTAGATGAACGAACGTCTCTCCACTTGCTCAGTTCTGAGAGATAAGTGTGTGTGAAAGCCGAACTTCACCTAACTTGTTGGGAACACAAAGTTTCTTTTCAGTTGCAAACTCCATTCCATACATATATATGGGGAGGTACAAGCTCCAACTCGGTTTTCCAGTGAAAACTGCTGAAACTTAATACCGGCACT